>NC_080167.1:62166675-62466675 GCF_950295315.1 Erinaceus europaeus
ATATATAGATCAGCAAATTTGATATGTATATCTCTAAGTTATATGACTTCTATGTCACACACACTCTTGGGAACCCGAAGGGTCATGTGGCAGGCTCACCCACAGAGCTCACCTGTTATCTTGTACAGTAGCCCATGTTCAAGTCCCAGGCCACCACATGGGAATTCCTGTAGTGGGAAAAAGCTTCATGAATGGCTGTGGTGTTTCCTCTCACTGTCTCTCTCTCTTTTTTTTGCCTCCAGGCAGGGTTATCCCTAGGGCTTGGTGACTATACTATGAATCCACTGCTCCTGTGGCCACTTTATTTTTGTTTTACTTTTTATAGGACAGAGATAAATTGAGAAAGGAGAGGGAAAATAGAGAGGGAGAAAGACACCTGCAGACCTGCTTCACTGCTTGTGAAGCGACTCCCCTGCAGGTAGGAAGCGGGGGCTTGAAATGGGATCCTTGTGCAGGTCCTTGCACTTTGTATTATGTGCTCTTAACAAGGTGTACCACCGCCTGACCCCCTCTCTCTCTTCCCTGTCTTTGTGTCTCTCACCCTCTCTCTATATAAGAAATTAAAAATTTAAAAAAACCCATTGGGAGCAATGTGATCTTGCAGGCCCTGAGCCCCAGCAATCACCCGACTGAATAAGAAAACAAAACTTGAGTAGTTTGAACTTCCTGTGAACACTGATAAATTCTCAAGTCTCAGATAGGCTTTTCTTTTTGGATTGCCTCGCAGACATGAACGCATTCACACCAAGAAAAGTAACTTCAGCAGATCTCTGATTTCCAGCCCCAAGGATGTAGATGACTTAGCAACCCTGGAAGTTTTGGATGAGGTGAGAAACTCGGTTTTATTAAACACCTGAGCTCTCCTTCCTTCCTTCTTTCTTTCTTTCCTCCACCCCTCCCTTCCTTCCTTCCTTTCTTTCCTTCTATTTTCCCTTCCTTGCTTCCTTTCTTTCCTTCTATTCTCCCTTCCTTCCTTTCTTTCCTTTTATCTTCCCTTCCTTCCTTTCTTTCCTTCTATCCTCCTTCCCTCCCTCTCTCCCTCCCTCCCTCCCTTCCTTCCTTCCTTCCTTCCTTCCTTCCTTCCTTCCTTCCTTCCTTTTTTTATTTGTAAAAGTGACTGCACAATTCCCATGGACTCATTTGTGTTTTTGAGGACAGTGAGAGTGACCAGCGTATTTCTCTGACTCATTTATGATGTTGTACTTGCTGCGTTTCTTGTCCATTTGTTTGTTACTGAACCCAGGGCCTCACACACAAACAGAACAAACACTCTTCCTATGATCCACCTGCCCTGTGGGCTAGTGATTGTTTGTTTTGCTTTGTTATGTTTTGTCTCTCATTGACCTAATAATCTCTTTTATCTTCAAGAGATAAAAGTTGTTTGTTTTGTATGCTGAGGACTACACAGTCTCATTGTTCCCAGGGAATTTCTTTCTTTTTTTCCCCCTTTCAACTTGAGAGAGAGAGAGAGATACCGATAGAGAAGGAGAGACCACAGCAGACTCCACCACTCATGGAGTTTCCCTTGTGTTCTGCATAGTATTCCCATGTGCTTCCGGGGCTTGAACTTTGGTCCTCTCCTGTGGTCAAGTGTGTGCTTTACCAGATAAGCCATAGGTTCCCTCTCCCACCTTCCCTTTTAATATGTAACTCTTAATTTGCAGATCCTTCTAACCTATTGCTAAGATTTTTACTTTGTTCATACTGAGTACAAAGATGTGAGTTCACAAGAGTGTGAGGAGTTAGACCACACCCTTTTCTGTCTTGAATTCCTTCTGAAAGGACAGTTTGCCACAGGGTAAACGAGTCAGCTTCCTCTAGCCTCCATGAGGCCACCTCCTCTTGCCTGTCCTGTTTTGGGCCTAGTGGTGGTGTCTGGCCTGAAGAGAGGGAACCTCCCTGTTATCATGGCCAGTGTCCCCCACTGGGCCTTCACTCTCAGTGAACCAACCTTTTAGAGCTAAAATTTTTGTGCTTGAAACTCTGTATCCCAATAACTCCGAAGAAATAGTCCTAACAGCTCTTATGAAGGTATAAATTCAAGTTAGTTAATTATGTCTTTGGCCTCTTTTCTCCTCACGCCCCCTCCACCCCTTTACTTCATGTAGATCATTAGAGAATTGAATAGAGTCTTTTCAGGAACCAGGTGGTGGTGTACCTGGCTAAATGCACATATTATAGTGCTCAAGGACCCAGGTTCAAGCCCCTGTTCCCCACCTGAAGGGGGGAAAGCTTTGCAAGTATGAAGCAAGGCTGCAGATGTCTCTCTCTGTCTGTTTCCCTCTCCCCTCTCAATTTCTCTCTGTCTCTATCCAATAATAAATAAATAAAATTATTTTTTAAAAAATTGAATGGACTCTTTTCTGTAAAGGGTTAAGATTGTTATCATGCCTGGTTCAGAAAGGCCACAAATCAGGTGGCATTTTCAGAATGGAGGTAGTCATTTGGTAAGTTCAGGGTTGCATGAACAACTTGTAATAATTTCCCTTGATCATGTCAGACATCTTGTAATCAAGTTGTGCTTTCAAATTGGAGGTTTCTACCTTTATGAATCTTCAGCAATGTGAATTCCTAGACTTAAGCATTTTAGAGAAGATTTGCTAATCCTATTACTGACCTATGTATTAAATACTGGGTTTGCCCATATCTGTGACCTTGGGAGAACGATTACAGTTACCATAGGAAAGGGACAGGGACACAGGACTCTGGTGGTGGGAATGGTGTGGAATAATACCCGTATTATCTTAAACTTTTTGTAAATCACTATATATTTTTTGCCTCCAGGGTTATTGCTGAAGCTTCATGCTACCACTATGAATCCGCTGCTCCTGGTGGCCATCCCCCCCCCTTTTGTTAATTGGATAGAACAGAAAGAATTGAGAGGGAAGGGAAAGATAGAGAGGGGGAGAAAAAGACAGACAACTGCAGACCTGCCTCACTTCCTGTGACACAAACCCTCTGCAGGTGGGGAGCCAGGGGCTCGAACCAGGATCCTTGTGCAAGTCCTTCCTCTTCATACTATGTGTGCTTAACACGGTGCACCACAGCCCTGCCCCCTAACAGGAATATTTTTAAAAGGTTTGTCTCAGTCACAAAGAAATACTGAGTTTGCTTGTTTTGTTTTTATTACCTGTGTCATCTTTCTGCCCCTAAGATCTTCTGCACCTTTCTTATATCATGGACAATAAACAGTGATTTCTGACATTAACATTAATTTCATGTAACCATGTGATGTATCAACTATAAAGTTACTTGCCAGAACTTGTGTTCAACTTCACTAACCCAAATGTCTAGGCAAAAGGAAGATTAGGATATTCCACAAAGCCAAGAAATCACTGTGATTTAGGATGAAATCACATTCACTGTTCACTGTATGCTCTTTCCTTCTTTGGTTCTTTCTCTTCAACTTATCTGTTGCATGCACTTTTTTCCTTGATACACCTAGATACTGAATGTGCTCCTTGGAAAAATAGCAATGATAAGGACATCTCTCAAGAGATCTCAGAATGAAAGAAAATGACTGTGGAGATAAAATTTAAAAAAAAAAAAAAAGGCTTGTTGTTGACCTGAGATTATATCTATACCTTTCAGGTCCTTGGTCCCGATTGCATAGGTTCCGTCTATCACTGTTGACATTTTTAAAGTTGTAATCAACCATAGGTTATTTATTTATTTATTTGATGTCTTCTTTCTAGAACACAGTCTCAGAGCAACTTGAGAAGTGTTATTGCAGAGACCAGATTTACATCTACGTGGGAGACATACTCATTGCTCTTAATCCTTTTCAGAGTCTGGATCTTTACTCCACAGAGGTACGGGACTCACATCCTCTTACGTTGTGCAAATAGTTATGCTACCCAGATATTTAAATGGATTTAAATAGTCATCGAGAAGAATTTCTTGAGGGCTGAGAATGTAGCATAATTATTATGTGGAAAGCTTTTATTCCTGAAGCTCTGAGATTCCCAGGTTCAATCCCAGCACGACCATAGACCAGAGCTGAGAAGCGCTCTGGCAAAAGAAAAAAAAGTGTGTGTTTGTGTGTGTGTGTGTGTGTGTATGTATGTATATATATTCAATAATTCAATACCTTAAACGAAAAGTTAAAAATAATTATTTTTAAAACATTGAAACAGGAAAAACTAAAGATGAATCACTCCAGATGTCATTTCTGGGCTTCTGGTTTTTAGGAAGAGGAACAGAATACTCTTTACTTCCAGTCATTGGTGACTAAGCCACTCTACACTTCATAAAAAATAAATTCCTAAACAAGTCTAAGTAGATGCCTAAAAATATTTTTACTTAATGACTATCTCTAAATCAAGTACAGGAGAGTCAAGATGTGAGTGTCTGTGTTTACAGATACCTTAATAACTATTAAACTCATCAAGAGGAGCTTATATATTCTTTGCCTTGACATGTTGATTGACTTTTGGTATTAGACGTTACATGTTTTATGACTATGAGTATGTTATTATCCATTGTTCGGTCCCACAGTGTCCTAATTATGGAAGTACTCAGGAATTAAGTTAGACTTTCTCGTTTGTATTATACCTATTATGCCCTTCCAGCTATTTATTTGCTCTAGAAAATTATTTAATGCTATATCTGATGGTCATTCTTTTGTGTAAAAATCTATATGATCTGTCATTTTCTTTTTTTTCTTTTCTTTTTTTTAATGTATTTTTTATTTAAGAAAGGATAAATTAACAAAACCATAGAGTAGGAGGGGTACAACTCCACACAATTCCCACCACCCAATCTCCATATCCCATCCCCTCCCCTGATAGCTTTCCCATTCTCCATCCCTCTGGGAGCATGGACCCAGGGTCATTGTGGGTTGCAGAAGGTGGAAGGTCTGGCTTCTGTAATTGCTTCCCTGCTGAACATGGATGTTGACTGGTTGGTCCATACTCCCAGTCTGCCTCTCTCTTTCCCTAGTAGGGTGGGTCTCTGGGAAAGCAGAGCTCCAGGACACATTGGTGGGGTCTTCAGTCCAGGGAAGCCTGGCCGGCATCCTGATGGCATCTGGAACCTGGTGGTTGAAAAAAGAGAGTTAACATACAAAGCCAAACAAATTGTTGAGCAATCATGGACCCAAAGCTTGGAATAGTGGAGAGGAAGTGTTGGGGGGGGTACTCACTGCAAACTCTAGTGTACTTCTGCTTTCAGGTATATATTTTGCACTAGTTTATGGATGCGTGTGAACATATGCTCTCTCTTACAGAACCTGGTCTGTATCTAGGTTTTGGGACTTTGTTAGAAAGTGATCCACCTGGGATGGAATTAGAGAATACTATGAAAGGAAAGGCCTCATCCGAGTAATGAAGCTAAAGGGCTGCCATTCCACACCTGAAGTCTCAGGACACAGTCTGAGCTGAAACATCTTGAGGTGGCAATCGTTGCGTTGATTAGGTTGCGATCAGCAGATGCAATATTATTTGATATGGATTGGGAGAGGCATACGGGAAAGTGGGCCCTATCCTAAGGTTCCAGGACTGGGGGAAATATAGGCTCTATAGTGGAGATGTGAGGTTCCTGCTGTCTTAGGGTTCAAAAAGACAATGGATAGTTAATGTTATCATCACATTATTTGGTAATTGGGTTAACTTTGAAAAGTCCTTTTGTTAGGGTTTGCTGTATAGTACCTAGTATCTTATATAGCTTTGCCACTGGTTGCTTCTGATCTACTTGGTCTAGGCTTTTGAGAGAGTCCGCATATCAAATACACAGCCTATGTATTAAGAAGACTCAGTCTGTGTTTTAAAAACTTCAAGACATACAATTAACTTTCCCCCTCTCATATTAATTAACTAGTGATTTATATGACTACACTCTATTATAAGTGTATATAAACACCATTCCCACCACCAAAAGACTGTGTCCCATCTCACCCACCCACCCCCACCCCTACTGGCCCAGGAAGCCGCATGTCCACCCTACCCCTCACCACAGGGTTTTTACTTTGGTGCCCTAATGATCTGTCATTTTCAAAACCACTTACTTTATCTTTTTAAAAAATTATTTTTATTATCTTTATTTATTGGATAGAGACAGCTACTTCCCTCTTAGAGGTAGAGGGAGATAGAGGGGGAAGAGAGACAGAAAGACACCTGCAGCACTACTTCACCACTTGCAAAGCTTTCCCCCTGCAGGTGAGGACCGGGGGCTCAAATTTGGGTCCTTGCACATTGTAATATGTGCACTCAACCAGGTCCCACATTTACTTTATCTTAATGAGGGAGTGGTACAGAGAAAGATGCCAAGGGGCCAGCATCCTGCTCAGCACTGGCTTACAGTGGTGGTAGGGATTAAACCTGGCCCCTCAAAGCTTCAGGCATGAAAAATCTTTTTGCAAGACCTTTATGCTGTCTCCCCAGCCCCAATTCTGCCAATCTCTACCATCTTAAAATTGACAAGACTAACGTTAAATTTATGAAGCTTGATGTAAGTTTCAAAAGATGTAGCCTGAAGCTCAAATCACTGCTGAGAGTTAACTATGATCTTGAACAAACCAAAGGCATGCATGCAAAATGACGTGAAAGAAGGGACAGTACCTTGTAAATTTCTATGACAGGATAGGTTTCATATCTTTTAAAGTAGTAAAATAATGATATTTCATTTGAATAGGAAAGCTTCTAATGAAGGAGATGACATACAAAACACTCATGGTGAGAATTGTATAGAATTGTATCCCTCTTATCCTAAAATCCTGTCAATCATTATTAAACAATAAGAAGAAGAAGAAATACTGGAAGCTTACGAGGACTAAATGGTGGCACTGGCTCTCAGTTCTCATCTGGCTTCAGTAATTGCTTCTCCACTGAACATGGGCTTTGGCAGGTTGATCCATACTCCTAGCCTGTTTCTGTCTTTCCCTAGTGGGGCAGAGCTCTGAAGAAGTGGAACTCCAGGACACATTGGTGAGGTTGTCTGCCCAGGGACGTTGCCTTGGTGTCATGATAGCAACTGCAACTTGGTGGCTGAAAAAGTATTTGTATAAAGCAGAACAATTTGTTCCAAATCTTAGCTTCTTTTTTGGAAGTAGTGTCCATTTTCAAAAGATCAATTTTTTAAAATTCCACCACCGGAATGATAGTTTCAGCATATGTTGAATTTTATATCAGCTTTACATTTTACAAAATTGTGTGTGTGTGTGTTTGTGTGTGTGTGCGTGCATGTGTATGTGTGTGTCTGTTTGTCTAATAGGATGTATATGTCACATGCATCTTGTGTTTGGCTGGAATATTCTGATATGTTTTGCTTAAAAAGGTGGGGGAGGAGAAAAATGGCTGTCGGGAGCAGTGGATTCATCACTCATGCCACTGAGCCCCAACGATACCCTAGTGACAATATTTTAAAAACAAAGAAAGAAATTGTCTTTAGATTATAAGGATGAGATGCTCTGGAGATGGCTGGCTGTGATGGTTGGGAAACAACAGGATGCAAAATTAATGTGAAAGGACTGTACCACTTAAAAGAGACAATTTTACAGTTTTACCACAATGAAGCAGTATTTAGAATTTGCTAAAATGCATCAGTTCCTACAATTTGCTGAGTCTCTGGCTCTCAGTTCTCTGATAGACCCAACCTCCCCCTTCCAGCTTCACTGAGGTGTAACAACAACAACAAAAAATTCTCTGTAGGTGTACAAGAAAAAAAAAAAAACTTAGAACTCAGCATCAGTGAGGTAGCTTACCTGGAAATGTGCCTGCTTTGCCAAGCATAGTACCCATGCTTGATTCCCAGCCCCTATAGCACTGGGGGGTGGAGAAACTTGGGGGCTATAGTACTTCTCCCCCACCCCTTTGCCTCTGTCTCTCTTGTTCTGTCTGGAGAAGTCAGCCCAGAGCAGTGAAGTCCTGGCAGCTGGAGAAGGTGTTGAGGTCCCGGTCCCTGATGGTGGGGGTGACAGCGTTCTGTAGACACCTGCCACAGGGAGATGAGAAATTGTGCCCGTGTGTCAGAGCTCTCCTGTCAACCAGTAAGGCCTCAGTAAATTGATTTTAAAAATAATATAAGACCTGAAAATATACATATAGCTCTGTCAGTAATTGACCTGCAGGTGTGTTCTTTTTTAACATTTAGCATTCCAAACTGTATGTGGGAGCAAAGAGAACTGCCAACCCCCCTCACATTTTTGCAATGGCTGACTTAGGATACCAGTCGATGGTAACATACAGTTCAGATCAGGTAAGGAGAGTGTCACATTCTTCCACAGTCCCTCCTTAGTTTATGTGTCAGCTGAGTTGAGGGACAATGGAGTCGGCTCATGGATTTCTTCTTCTCACTTCAGTGCATTGTTATCTCTGGAGAAAGTGGTGCTGGGAAGACAGAAAGTGCCCACCTTTTAGTCCAGCAACTGACAGTGCTTGGGAAGGTATAGTTGCTTTTTTTCTCATATAACAAAAGTAGCTGTTTTATTTCAGAACATGTTAGAGTGATATCTACTACTTCCCCTGCTTAAACATACAAATCAGTCACAAAACACTCTTTATCCTTTATAATTTGAAAATGTAGCCAACGATGGAAAGAGCATCTGCTCTGTTTTGGGGCTAGTCTAACTTTTCTCTTTCTTCATAGGCATGGCTTTGTAAGTGTGATGTCTCTCTTTTTCTCCCTGAAACACTCAGTGAATGCTCTTTTTACATTCTTTCCTTTTGAAGTGGGAAGGTTCGGTCAGTCTATAAAAAGTCAGTTCTATACACACAACAGGTCCACTGAAAGTTGAACGTGTCACTTGCATGAACTGTTTGAACATGAATGTCTTCAAGATTTCAAAGCCTAAATCATTTAAATCTGAACAAAACAATGTATGCTGAAGAAATAGAGCAAGTTGACAAGACAGGTAAAAGAGTGCATCAGTGACTGAAAACCCGACGCCTCAATGCCTTCCCCAGTCCTTTGTCTATCACCACCCCTTTTCCTCATTTTGAGAAGAAGCATCATTCACAAGAATTTAAACACAGGGGCCAGGTGGTAGCACAGCAGGTTAAGTGCACATGACACAGAGCACATGGACCGGCATAAGGATCCTGGTTCAAACCCCCAGCTCCCCACCTGCAGGGGGGTCACTTCACTTCACATGTGGTGAAGCAGGTTTGCAGGCATCTACTTTTCTCTCCCCCTCTCTGTCTTCCCCTCCTCTTTCCATTTCTCTCTGTCCTATCCAACAACAATGACAGCAGCAACAACAATAATAATAACAACAACAAGGGCAATGAAAGTGAGGGGAAAAGAATTCAAAGACAATGAGATGGGATATAGTTTGGGGAATGAGTGACACACAACATACTGTCTCGGCGTCATAGAGTTGAGCACCTAAACTGGTAAACTCCAGGGCCTTCCACAAGGACCTTTGGGATTCTTACTGTATTTGGGGCTGATGACTGTTCTCATTAATAATGAATTAACCTGTGCATGGATGTTCCTTTGTAGATGTTTGCAAGCTTATTTATCTTGTCCCTGGATTGTCTCAGATTTTAAAATGTGTTTAAATATTAGTTGACGATGATTATATATCAGAATCTTACTCTTCTCAGGTTTTTTTTTAATTTTTATTAAGAAAGGATTAATGAACAAAAACATAAGGTAGGAGGGGTACAACTCCACACAATTCCCACCACCCAATCCCCATAACCCACCCCCTCCCATGATAGCTTTCCCATTCTCTAGCCCTCTGGGAGCATGGACCCAGGGTCGTTGAGGGTTGCAGAAGGTAGAAGGTCTGGCTTCTGTAATTGCTTCCCCGCTGAACGTGGGCATTGACTGGTCGGTCCATACGCCCAGTCTGCCTCTATCTTTCCCTAGTAAGGTGTATCTCTGGGGAAGCTGAGCTCCAGGACACATTGGTGGGGTCTTCAATCCAGGGAAGCCTGGCCAGCATCCTGGTGGCATCTGGAACCTGGTGATTGAAAAGAGAGTTAACATACGAAGCCAAACAATTTGTTGAGCAATCATGGATCCCAAGCTTGGAATAGTGGAGAGGAAGTGTTAGGGAGGTACTCACTGCAAACTCTAGTGTACTTCTGCTTTCAGGTATATATTTTGCAGTAGTTTATGGATACGTGTGCACATAAGCTCTCTCTCACAGAAACTGGTGTATATCTAGGTTATGGGACTTTGTTAGAAAGTGAACTACCTGAGATGAAATTAGAGTGTACTATAAAAGGAAAGGTCTCACCCGAGTAATGAAGCTGAAGGGTTGTCATTCCACACGTGAAGTCTCTGGATACAGTCTGAGGTGAAGCATGTTGAGGTGGCAATCGTTGCGTTGGTTAGGTTGTGATCGGCGGATGCAATATTATTTGGTTTGGATTGGGAGATGCATACGGGAAAGTGGGCCCTATCCAAGGGTTCCAGGACTGGGGGAAGTAGGGGCTCTATAGTGGAGATGTGAGGTTCCTGCTGTCTTAGGGTTCAAAAAGACAATTGATAGTTAATGTTATCATCACATTATTTGTTAATTGGGTTAACTTTGAAAAGTCCCTTTGTTTGCTGTACAGTATCCAGTATCTTGTATATAGCTGTGCTATTGGATGCTTCTAATCTACTTGGTCTAGGCTTTTGAGAGAGTCTGCATATCAAATACATAGCCTATATATTAAAAAGATTCAGTTTGTCTTTTGAGAAATTTTGAGACATACAATCGATTTTCCCCCTCTCATATTAATTAACTATTGATTTATATGTCTACATTTTGCTAGGAGTGTACATAAACACCATTCCCACCACCAAAGGATCAAATTGTAAGTAGGGCACCAAAGTAAAAACCCAGTGGTGAGGGGTAGACATGCAGCTTCCTGGGCCAGTGGGGGGTGGGAGTGGGCGGGAGGGATGGGTCACAGTTCTTCTCAGGTTTTATCACTGACTTTACTCATCTTCTTGAGTAAAGGTTTCCCAAATCCAGAAATGAAACGTTTGTTCCGTAGCACTGACCTTTGGAATATGCAGACTTTCAGGCCTTCCTTAGCAGGGCACCACTTAAAAAAAATGCAGGTAGATAGAAATGTTTCCTCACCATTTCACGGGTGCCAGGCCAGTCCCAAGCAGTGTTTTAAAAGAAACAGGTTTGTTCCAATTCTCAGGACTTTCATCTTTGACCCATTATTGCCTCTTTTAGAAGATGCCCAAGGTCCTTTTGTGTCCTCAGAACCTTATTACTCTTCAACCCATTCACATTCTGACAGAGTCTGTGTTCCAGAAAAATCTATTGTTCCTTTCCGTGTTTGTCACCTTTCTAAACCTTTAACACAGCCTATCTCAACAAGCTTATTACACTGAAAACCACCTCTGTGATCCAGTTTCTACCAAAATATGGATGACAGATACCATTAGACTTCTCTGGGGACTGTGAAGTGGAGATGCTTGTCTAAGGAAGGTTGGCTTTGCACCCTAAAATATTTCTACTTGGTGGGAGAATTTTAAGGAAAGTGGTAAGGGAAAAAAATAAAAGAATATGGTATGTATTTGGATGAAAGGAGATTTAATTTCCTTCAGTTAA
The DNA here is from genome assembly GCF_950295315.1 of Erinaceus europaeus. Taxonomy (NCBI): domain Eukaryota; kingdom Metazoa; phylum Chordata; class Mammalia; order Eulipotyphla; family Erinaceidae; genus Erinaceus; species Erinaceus europaeus. Next base: position 62,178,179 of record NC_080167.1, read on the forward strand.
TGGGAAGCAAATGGGAAAAGAGATGATAGAGCAGTCAGGAAAGGGTTGCATAGGACTCCCCTACTCCATCCACCCTTCCAGACTGCTCTGGGTGCTCACAATCATTCCCTTTCTTCTTCTTTAGAATTCAGATATCATCATTAAACCCTTTGCTTCAGAAAAACTAAAGAGTGAACGCATAAATAAGAGATGGAAAAAAGTAGACTAGGCTGTGGCTTCTAGCAGTGTGAGGACAGTGTGTTGCCATCGATTTGGATTGACACAGAATGTTTACCAAAGAAGAACTATTTTTGTTGTAGATAAAATTCATTAACATTTATTTTTACTATCTTGACATTGGCTCCAGGCTAATAACAGAACCCTGCAAGAGAAGATTTTGCAAGTGAATAATTTGGTAGAAGCCTTTGGCAATGCCTGCACGATTATAAATGACAATTCCAGTCGATTTGGAAAATATTTAGAAATGAAGTTTACCTCTTCTGGAGCTGTAGTTGGAGCACAGATTTCTGAATACCTTCTGGAGAAATCTCGAGTTATTCACCAAGCCATGTAAGTGCATACCAGTTATTTATTTTCTGGGAAACTAGCAAAAAATAAAGCTTTTTTGTTTTGATAGTAATATATCTTACTTGATTTTTTTATTACCTTTATTTATTTATTGGATTGAGACAGAAATAGAGAGGGAAGGAGGTAATAGGGAAAGAGACAGAGAGAGAACCTGCAGACTTACTTCACCACTCACAAAGCTATCCCCCTGCAGATGGGGACCGGGGGCTCAAACCTGGGTTCTTACACATTGTAACGGTGCTCTAGATCAGGTACACCGCCACTCAGCCCCTCTTACTTGTTTAAAATATTCAAGGTTGGACTGATCATTTGATATGTGCAAGGCACTTACTATTGGAAGCAAAGAGATTCTTCAAGCACTCACTATCTTACTATCACATGCTCTGGTTATATACAAGAGACCAGATCAAGGAACTGGAGATGGACTTTATGGTATTGTCTTTTTCATTGCCTGTTGATTAAGTCTCCTGTCAACATTTCAGTGTGATGTGACTGTGGCAGTTTGTATCTGAATGACAAGACTGCTCTGCTGTCCTAGTAATTCCAGAACAACCCTTACTGTCATTCTTAGAAGGGAACTATAGTCACAGCAATAGATTCATACCTTGGTGGTTATATTATTTTTCAAGAGAGGTGACCTAGTTTTCCATTGTTTCAATGTTAGTTTCATGCTAAATCTATCTGTATGTTTGTAGTAATAATATACCACATTTTAAATTCCCAGAGATGTAAAATTTGTTATGTATCAGTACATTATTGAATATAACTATTTTTACCACTAATTATTTTTTTAATTAGTGATATAATAATGATTGCCAAGATTGTGGGATAAGATGGATATAATTCCATTTAATTTCCACCACCAGAGTTCCATATCCCATTCCCTCCATTGGAAGCTTCCTAATTCTCTATCCCTCTGGGAGTATGAACCAAAATTATTTATGAGGTGCAGAAGGTGAGAAGTCTGACTTCTGTAATTGGTTCTTGCTGGATATGGGCATTTACAGGTTGATCCATACTCCAGCCTGCTTCTACCTTTCCCTAGTTGGATAGGGCTCTAGAGGGGTGAGGTTCTGGGACACATTGGTGAGGTCATCTGCCCAAGGAGGTCAGGATGGAATCATATCTGCAGATTGGTGGCTGAAAGGCAGTAAGATATAAAGCAGAACGAAGTGTTTAATAATCAGGAACCTAAAGGTAAGAGTATAGCAGACGAGATTTGGGGTCTTCGTGTTGGAAGTGCTTTGGCATGGCATATCACATACTTAACATAAGTACAGTAGCATTAGTACATTATTTAGTCTAAGTACTTATAATAAAGTTGTTATTTAATGTAAGTACTTTCACATTTGCTACAGTTTGCTTTGTGAGTACATTGGGAATATAAGTTACCTAGAGTCCAGCTTCCAATGTCATTTCTTAGTGCAAATGTTTTCTTTGGTCCTGAATTCCAAATGTGTAAAGGATGATTTTTTTTTTTTTTGGACAAATACAGTTTTGAATTGTAACTTCATGACATATAAATTCATCTTAGGTGAGACATCCAAGCCTTAAAGTTTTAGATTCCTCATTAACCTTTCCGCTAGATGTAACGTTTACATTTTTCAACTTACAAGTATAAATACCAATAGTACTTCCTACTAATTAAAGTAATGCCTGCAAAATACTTCGCGCCCCTAAAAGCTCATGGGAAGGACTCCACAAATGTCAACCATTATTGTGGTGGTACTGATGGCTGTGTGTTGATCAGAAATAATATCTAGTACAGAGAATAGGCCACCAGTGATACTCAGTGGCTGACAGCTGCCGTGATCAGAGCATAGTGGGCATGCCTCTGTCACCCATGTCTAGGGGAACCTCAGGATCTTATATAGATGCAACACTTAACTGGTTCTCAAGTAGTTTTTCCTGATAAAATCTGTGTAAGACTTTCCTCAGGCCTCTGGGTTAAGAACTAACCAAAGAACTAGCTTAGGCGAGTTAAGCTCGGCTGCCAGGTTGCAGAACGCTAAAGGACAACATTGTCAGTGTGTTCTATGGAGTTATATACCAGGCCACCACTAAATGGGAAGCCTTTCAGTGAGCTATTCAATGAGGCCCTGGCATAGTAACCACTGAAGACAGTCTCATTAATGCTTACCTATTGCAGGGTAGGGGCCAGGAGATGGGTCACTTGGTAAGACATGCCCCTAATTATGTGTAGGCCTCTGAGTTCAAGCCCTGGTACCATCCGGGAGCACCATGACACCATAGATGATGGAGCAGTGTTGTGTCTCTGTCTCTTTCTTTCTCTCTCCATCTGAAATAAAAAGAATACAAAAAGTCAGCCTCGGAGTAGTAGAACTGTACATGTGTGAGGTCCCAGCACTACACACACAAAAATAATACAGGGCACATTCCAGTAAATAGCACAGCCAGGATTCTCTTTAAGGGATGCTATGAAGTAATTAAAGCTTTTATTCACTTGACCTAAAGAACTACTCTAGTTTCACAATGCTTTTTATTGGGTCAGAGCACTCTGAGTTCCAGTTTTCAGTCAGGTTAAAATAGAACTGCCTAACTCAACAAGACAAACACAGACTTAAAGTGAAAGGATGGAAAACTATCATACAAGCCAATGGCCCACAAAAAAGGGCAGGATCAGCTATTCTCATATCTGACATGATAGACTTTAAAATAGATAAGATTTAAAAAGATAGGAATGGACACTACTTAATGCTCAGAGGAACTGCCTTATATTTTGAGCACAGTTGCTTCACATTATAATGAAATGACTTTATCTATTTTTTTATGTCTATTTTTACCCTGTTTCTAAATTCAGCTGCATTTTAAAACTCCAGAGGGGTTCTTGGTGGCCCCTGAAAATGAAATTTTGGGAACCACTGGGAGGTAGCTCAGCTAGTAGAGCGCACATTTTTCTGTGCATGAAACCCTGGCATCGAGTCCTGCTGCTAGTCTGTGAGGGTTCCACCATTTCTTCTTCTTTTTCTCCAGCTCTCTCTACCTCTAAGAATGGTACCAAGAGAGCTCCATGGATATTGGAGCTTTACTATGGTTTCTCTTCTCCCTTCTCTGTCTATCTTTCTTTATTCTCTCTTGAAAATTAGGGGATAAAAATGGTAAGCCATGGAGGCTTCTTAGTGGTGTCACATACTGATTGGGCTCTGGTTTCATTTTCTTGCAACACATTAAAGACAAATAAAGAAAATGCAAAGTCTAGAGGTAAGAATGCACAGGAGGTGCATTTTTATAATAAAACAGGACACTCCACATGAGCCACGGTGCTGAGAGCAGAGAGCACATTCAAAGGGCATAACGAAGGGGCCAGGTGATCATGCAGCTGCTGAGTGCACGTAAGTGAGCATAAGAACCCAGACGACCTCACCAGTGTGTTCCAGAACCCCACCTCCCGAGAGCCCTACCTCACTAGAGGAAGATAGAAACAGGCTGGGGGAATGGATCAGCCTGCCAGCATCCATGTCCAGTGGAGAAGCAATTACAAAAGTCAGACCTTCCACCTTATGCACCCCATAAAGAATTTTGGTCCATACTCCTAGAGGGATAAAAGCATAGGGAAGCTTCCAGTGGAGGGGATGGGATATGGAACTCTGGTGGTTGGGGATTGTTAGAATTGTACCCCTGTTATCTTAGAATCTTCTTAATCATTATTAAATGACTAATTAAAAAGAGAGAGAACCCAGGTTCAAGCCTGAGGTCGGTGCCTGCAAGGGGAAGCTTCATGAATGATAAAGCAGGGCTGCAGGTGTCTCTTTGTCTCTCTCCCTCTCTATCTCTCCCTTCCCTCTCAATTTCTCTGTCTTATTAAATAGAAGAAAAGGTAAGCAAAACAAAAGATGTGGGGAAATGGCAGCTGGGAGCAGTGGATTCATTGTGCAAACATCAAGCCCCAGCAATAACCCTGGTGGCAATAAAAATGTGGGAGGGGGGGCTGTTCACAGAGCTAGAGAGAGAATGGAAAAAAAGAAGAAGAAATGGTAGCGAGAGCATGGTAAAAAAAAAAAAAAAAAAAAAAAACCAGAATAAATGGTGGGATACCCACAGGCTAGCAGCAGAATAAAACCATTACTGACTGCAGGCATAGGAAAATACTGTTTAGTAATTTGCTGAGACCCCACATTTGTCCCTAGGTCACTCTGACCTAGCACCTGCTGACCCCATGAGCTTGTGTGGGGTGGAAGACATTCATTCAGGTTTCTGCAGTTCAGCTTTGCCAGAGTTGGGACAGGACATGAGCTAGGGAACGATTGGAGGAGTCTTCTTTTTCCATTTCTCTCTCTGTTTATCCACTGAAGGTCAGTATATTTCCTCTAGTCTGTCCAGGTCTCGTCAAATTACAACTCATGGTAAATATACACTGATAATTAAGGAGAAAACCACCAGTTTGGGGGTGTGTACATTGATGAGTCACGTCTCTAATTGCATGCTGCATCAGTTAGGTATTAAAGGTGTGACACATTGAGCAACCGATGTGATTTCATTAGAACAAAGCAAACTAAATTATACACCATGCCAGTCTCAGAAGAGTTCTTTTGATTTTGTGATGGGAAAATCTAGACCTCAACTAAACTTCCAGTTGCCTTCAGACTTTGCTTGTTGCCAATGCTTGTTGAAATGTGGTTGCAGTCAGTGTCGTATGCTTTACATTGGCTTGTTCTAGCCCTCCCCCTCCAAGAGAATTGGATGAGTCCTGTTAATTTCGCGGGCCTGTTTGGCCCCGCCCCAAGGGACCCTGGGAGAGGGTTCCGGAGTCCGAGAGTTCCTGAGTTCCCCAGTGACAGAGTTCCTGAGTTCCGGAGTTCGAGAGTGCGAGGGGAGGGGTGAGGGGGCTTTTTATTGGGCGACAACCAGGGGTGACGTGTAGGGCCAGGATTGGTTGAAAGGGGGCACTCTAGGATTTAGCGAGGCATAGAAAAACCTGGGGGTGGAGACTGCATCAGAATAAGTCCTCAGCAACAAGTCAGTAATGACTGGAGTTTGGAAAGTGGGAATGGGAAGTTTCTAAAGGATGTGCCAGTCTTCACCCCAGCTCCTTATACCCCCTTGTTACATGTCTGTTTATTACATGGTTGGATTCTCCTAATTCTTCTTTCTCTCAGAACTTTTCTCCTGGGGGCTGGATGTTAAGCCATGGGCGCTTAACAAAGGCCAGAGTAAGGATCCTGGTTTGAATCCCTAGGCTCCCCACCTGCAGGGTGGTTGCTTCACAAGTGGTGAAGCAGGTCTTCAGGTGTCTATCTTTCTCTCCTTCTCTCTGTCTTCCCCTTCTCTCTCGATTTCTCTCTGTCCTATTGAACAGTAACAACAAGGGCAAGAAAATGGGAAAAATGGCCTCCAGGAACAGTGAATTCGTAGTGCAGGCACCTAGCCCCAGAAATAACCTTGGAGGCAAAAAAAAAACAAAACACTTTTCTCTTAGAACTTAAATTCATTTTTCATTTCCAAAAAACTGTGTATTTAGCAGATGTTGACACTTAGAGCATTTTTCTCTTCTTTCTTCACTTTCTCACATTGCAATTTCTACTTACCTCCTGTCTATATGAACTTTGTAGACATCTGTGTGATGGTAATGGTGTGATGAAAGATACCCAATGTTGAGTTTCACATTCTCTCCTGCGTTCACAATTTTCATCCATTCCCAGTCGGCTGAATATCCTGCTGCCAGGATCCAACTTAGTAGGCATTGTGCTAATTCTGTTTCTTTTCCCATAGATCTTTTTTTTTTAATGAGGAAGAGAAACATCCTCCTCTTATTTATATAAAATCTCCACTCTCGGGAGTCAGGCGGTAGTGCAGCAGGTTAAGCACAAGTGGCAAGGACCGGCCTAAGGATCCGGGTTCAAGCCCCCAGCTCTCTACCTGCAGGGGAGTCGCTTCACAGGCAGTGAAGCAGGTCTGCAGGTGTCTTTCTCTCCCCCTCTCTGTCTTCCCCTCCTCTCTCTCCATTTCTCTCTGTCCTAACAAAAATGACATCAATAACAACAATAATAACTACAACAACAATGAAAAACAACAAGGGCAACAAAAGGGAAAATAAATAAATTTTTAAAATAGTTAAAAAAAATTTTAAAAAGGAAGAAACATTTTCATTTTCATCTTGCCCCAATATTTAAACATGTCTCCTGGAGATTCCATTTTTGACCTGTGTGTTGTTTAGAAGCCTGCAGTTTAACTGAGTTGGAATTTGAGTTTCCTCCATTACAGAATTCTAGTTTAATTCCATTGCAATCCACAAGCAAAAGGTTCTCTTATTTCTACTACTACTTTAAATTTGTTCAAGATTTATTTTATGGTCCAGGATGTGGTCTGTCTTGGAGAATGTACTTAGTGAGCTTGAGAAGAATGTAATTTCTATTGTTGTTGAAGGAAGCTGTTTATAGATGTCAGTTATACCCATCTGATTGATAGTGGCGTTATGTTCAATTACTTTCTGCTGGCTGGATCTGTCCATTTCTGATAGAAGGATGTTGAAGCTTCCAGCTGTGGGAGAGGATTCATATATTTCTCCTGGCATTTCTATCAGTTTTCCCTGCTATGGTTTGATACTCTGTTATTAGGGCCATACATGTTGAGGATTATTGTGGCCCTAGGTGAATTGAACCCTTTATCACTAAGTAATGCCCTTCTCTGTGCCTGATGAACTTCCTTTCTTTTCAAGCCTGCCCCGTCTGAAATACTATTATTAGCCCTGCTTTCTTCCTCATGGTTTCCTTTTCTCTATGCATTTACTTGTTAACTGTCTATGCCATTGTATTTACAGTGCCTTTTGTTGTAGACAACGTTTATCTGAGTTTTCTTTGATTCCTTTGGCAATCTCTGTCTTTCAGTTGGCGTATTTAGAGCATTGATGTTCAGAGTTATCATGAATATCACTGGGTTCCTAGCTACTACATTTGTGACTATTTTGTCATTGCCCTACTCTTCATTCCTATTTTTTGTCATGTGCTTTATACTTATACTTTCTGGTGGTTTTGAACAACCTCTCTATGATTCCATTTTCCCCCCTTTCTTACCATGCAAATTATACCTTTATTTAGACATTAGTGGTTAGAAGTTCCCGTGTGAATTTGTAGTTAACCCAAGTCCACTTTCCAAAAGCGTTGTCCAGCTTCACAGGGAGCAAGCACCATATAGGGAAGTATCTTCTAACCTAGGCCTTATGGAAACATCACAGGCTTTGTGATGAGACAAGTCTTAAACTAACTGATAGGAGAGGGATGTGACAAGAAATGGGGGACATAGTCTTAGGGCTTGAGGGGTATAGCTCATGTAACCTCAACTTCTCTCCTGTGTCAAGTTAATGAGGTACGATGAGCAAAGATTGACCCTCAAACAAGACCAAACAAGACAAGAGCCCAGTGTGAGGAGGAACAGGACACTGCTACAAGGCAGCTGCCGACCTCTCCATCTTCACAGTGATTGTTAGGGGCAGTGAGAATGGAGGCAAAATAGGACCAGAAGAGGGGCAACAAGGACTGGCCGAGAATCTGGGGGGTCGCCAGACTCTCTGTCTAAGGAGATCTTACTTGACCTTGGAGAGAAAATGTGATTCCCTCTCAGGAACCACCAGAGCAAAAGGAAGACTTGAAGGGTGTGTGTGTGTGTGTGTGTGTGTGTGTGTGTGTGTGTGTGTGTGTGTGTGTTTTAGCCATGGGACACTGTGAACCACGTTCCCTTAATCACATTATTCCAAAGTCTCAGAAATGGGGCCAGTGAAATAGCTCACTCTCGCTTTCTGCCTCTCTGTTTCAGTCTTAAAAAAAAATAGCCAGTCTTGGGAGTCGGGCAGTAGTGCAGCGGGTTAAGTGCATGTGGCACAAAGCTCAAAGACCGGCGTTAGGATTCCGGTTCGAGCCCTGGCTCCCTACCTGCAGGGGAGTTGCTTCACAAGCGGTGAAGAAGATCTGCAGGTGTCTATCTTTCTCTCCCCCTCTCTGTCTTCCCCTCCTCTCTGCATTTCTCTCTGTCCTATCCAACAACGATGACATCAAGAACAACAACAATAACTATGACAATAAAACAAGGGCAACAAAAGGGAATAAATAAATAAATCTAAAAAAATTTGTTTAAAAAAGAAAAGAAAACAGCCAGTCTCAGAAAGGGATTTGCATATAGACCCACAAGACCCACACAGTCAGGGACTTGGAAGCTCATGAGAAACAGATTACTCACACAAGTGAGAAAACAGAGCCCCAGAGAATGCTGTTAACCAACAGCTCTGGTTTGGGTCTGATTTAACCATCGGTTCTGTGACCAGAGGAGAGATTTTGCCTCCTGACAGAGTTTTCAGGTTCAAAACCTGTCCTTTCCAGAAGCTGGTGATTCACTGGGAAAACACACACACACACACACACACACACACACACACACACACACACACACACACACCTCTTTACACTGTCAGGCTGGAGTAGTGGCTCTGCCTGTGGACTCTGAGATAGACATATTTTGCTTCCAGTTTGCTTACATCTAAGAGGAGAGACTGTCATGGGGAACTAGGGAGTTATGGCAGGTAAATGAGATGAAGTAGTTCCTGTCACCATCTGACATGCTATATAACACACATATTATTCTCAGTAATACATAAACTCTGAGAAATTACAGACCTTTTACTGTTTTTGCAGTACCTGGTGCCCAGCCACAAATCTGAGTCACACGGTTCCTGTAAAGGGTTTAGCAGTGTCTAGAATTTAATAATGATGGCCTGAAAATAATGACAACAATAACAACTGTAAGAAGCCAAGACCCTAGGAAGCCCACACTCAAATTTGTTCTGATCATTTTATTGCCACGTTGTTTTACAATTAGTAAGCATTCTTACTAGCCACCTCACTGAAAACACCTTCTTTCTTTTTCCAGTGGAGAAAAAAACTTTCATATTTTTTACTACATCTATGCTGGTCTAGCTGAAAAGAAGAAACTAGCTCACTACAAATTGCCTGAAAATAAGCCTCCCAGGTATCCCAAAGGTTGTATTTTTCATAAATCTTACATTTGACTTTCCACTGAATTTGAGGTTCCAACCCATCCATTCATATGTTTTCAGATACCTGCAAAATGACCACCTCAGAACAGTCCAGGACATGATGAATAACAGTTTCTATAAATCCCAATATGAATTGATTGAGCAGTGCTTCAAAGTCATTGGCTTTACAATGGAGGTGAGTATAAAAATTATCTGACCCTGTCAAGAAAGATCTTCTTATAATTATTAATGATGAATGCTAGGATTTGTTGTGAGATTAACATATGCCCAGCATTGTGCTAAATGTTTGACATGGGTCATCTTTTTTTTATATATATATTTTATTTAAGAAAGGATTAATGAACAAAAACATAAGGTAGGAGGGGTACAACTCCACACAATTCCCACCACCCAATCTCCATAACCCACCCCCTCCCATGATAGCTTTCCCATTCTCTAGCCCTCTGGGAGCATGGACCCAGGGTCGTTGAGGGTTGCAGAAGGTAGAAGGTCTGGCTTCTGTAATTGCTTCCCCGCTGAACATGGGCGTTGACTGGTCGGTCCATACGCCCAGTCTGCCTCTATCTTTCCCTAGTAAGGTGTATCTCTGGGGAAGCTGAGCTCCAGGACACATTGGTGGGGTCTTCAATCCAGGGAAGCCTGGCCAGCATCCTGGTGGCATCTGGAACCTGGTGATTGAAAAGAGAGTTAACATACGAAGCCAAACAATTTGTTGAGCAATCATGGATCCCAAGCTTGGAATAGTGGAGAGGAAGTGTTAGGGAGGTACTCACTGCAAACTCTAGTGTACTTCTGCTTTCAGGTATATATTTTGCAGTAGTTTATGGGTACGTGTGAACATAAGTTCTCTCTCACAGAAACTGGTGGGCCAGTGGGGGGTGGGAGTGGGCGGGAGGGATGGGTCACAGTCCTTTGGTGGGTCATCTTTTTGATTAATGAAACAAGTTTGTGAAAAAGATTAGAATCATGTTTGATTTATAGATAGACAACTCTCTTGAGACATCATGTGGTTTTGCTTGTCATATTTTATATTGCCTTTTTGGTTTAAGTGTTTCAGGAAAGTGGCTTCAGAAAGCAGATTTTTTTTCTTTTTTTTTTTCCCCAGTTTTACAGCATCCCAATTCATGTTTCTATTAAAGAACATCTAGGTGGTCTGGGAGGAGGAACAGTGGATAAAGCACTGAAATCTCAAGCATGAGGTTCTGAGTTCGATCCCTGGCAGCACATGTGCCAGAGGGATGTCTGGTTCTTTCTCTCTCCTCATATCTTTCTCATTAATACATACATAAATACAAGTTTTTAAAAAGAACATCTATTTTTGACTCACCTGCTAGTCCTTTGAATTGTGCTGAATGGCAGATATAGTCATGAACTGTAACCCCTGGAATTGTTGAAGGGACACACCAATACTGTGGGTGTTGTCAACACCAAGAAGAAGGTGGAGAGAATGGAAAAGAAAAAAGATATTCTTGCCTAAGATAGTCACCAAAATTATGATGCAAAAAAACCATGAAACCACTAAGGGACAGGGTGATGCTAATGCCTTTTTTTAAAAAAAGTACAATTCTTTTTAAAAATATTTTTATTAATTTTTTTTTTATTCAACAGAGACAGCCAGAAATTTAGAGGATAGGAGAGAGAAAGAGATAGATAGAGAGAAAGAGAGATAGATAGAGAGAGAGAGAGAGACTTGTAGCACGACTTCACCACTCACAAAGCTTTCCCCCTGCAGGTGGGGACGGGGGCTCGAACCTGGGTGTTTGTGCATTGTAACATGTGAGCTCAACCAACTGTGCTACCATCCACCCCCAGGTGCTAATGCTTTTATGGTATGTTGCAGCAACTTGGAAGTGTGTACAGTATACTGGCCGCCATCTTGAATGTGGGAAACATTGAATTTTCTTCTGTGGCGAGTGCACACCAGACTGACAAAAGCCACATCTCTAATCACACTGCTCTGGAGAACTGTGAGTTTTATTATTTTTCCATTCTAAGTGGAGGTCTTAATAGTTTGGTTTTGAGGAGGGAGAACTAGCTCACTCAGCATGTCGCTTTGCTATAAGCAAAACCCAAGTTCAAGCCTCCTCACCACATTGAAAGAAGTTTCAGTGCTACAGCTTTTCTCACTCTCTCTCTCTGGTCTCTTTCATTCTCTCTGCCCCATTACCCTCCTTTCTTTCTGTCTCTATCAAAAATAAAATAAAATAAGATGTCTAGTGATGTACTGTAAATGTAACACAAGAGTAATTTCAAGTAATTTGACTTTGGGGAAGCCCTTAAATAGAATGTTCAGATTCAAATCTTTGAAAATACACTATTTTTGAAAATAGTATATATTGAAAAATACACTATTTTTTCAAGTGTACTATTTAAAATAATCTTGCTGTTTTCAAATACTTTCACTGCTGTTTTTAGGAACTGTTTATATTTCAATATAAAAGCACAGAAATTATAACTTAAATTTGGAAAACTGATCTGAAAAATGGTTAAGTCTGCTATCTTGTAGATTTAATGTCTGTATCACTTTATAAGAAATAAACAGCTTTATTTTTATTTTCATAATGGGTGGATATTTTATATATATGTTCATTCTAAGTTGATTAAATTTATAGTCACTTTCTTTCTCAAAAAACTATTTTTGGGGTTCTGGGCGGTAGTGCAGCAGGTTAAGCACACATGGTGCAAAGCACTAGGACAGGCACAAGGATCCTGGTTCGAGCCCCCAGCTCTCCACCTGCAGGGAGGTCTCTTCACAAGCAGTGAAGCAGGTCTGCAGGTGTCTTTCTCTTCCTGTCTCTGTCTTCCTCTCCTCTCTCAATTTCTCTCTGTGTCTTGTCCAACAACAACGACATCAATAACAACAATGGCAACAAAGTGGAAGGAGTGACCTCCAGGAGCAGTGAATTCGTAGTTCAAGCACCAAGCCCCCAGTGATAACCCTGGAGGCAAAAAGATAAATAAGTAAATAAATAACATTTATTATTGGATAAAGACAGAGAAAAACTGAGAGGGGTGGGGGAAATAGGGAGAGAGACAGAGAGACACCTGCAGCACTGCTTCACCACTCATGGAGCTTTCCCCCGTAGGTGGGGACCAGGGGCTTGAGCCCAGGTCCTTGCCCACAGCAGTGTGTACACTCAGCTGCAAGTAGTTCCTATACTGCATTTGCTTGGAGATTTCCCTCAAGTCTAGGTGCCCCTCTAGTCAGCATTTGGCAGTTGTGTGTATAATAAGAATATCTAAGTTGCACCCAATACATTCATTATGTTTCAGAATTATTTATCATATAACTTGGTGATGTTTGCCATCACAAAAGCAACCATCCACCTGTGGAAATGTTTTTGCTCTGCTAGTCAGTTTGGCTTGAGCTCTGCTATATTATACAGCTGTCTGTTGGACCAGTCAGGATAAAGAGACAAAAATAATCAGGAAAGAGACATAGGACTACTATTGACTAGTAACTCGTTTTACTGTTGTAAAAACCACATCTGTCCCCTGACATCTGCAAAAGGCGAATCTGTGCCCTTGCCTTCTCTAGGAAGTGACTCACCACAATGTTTCTTTTTAGTTTTTTTTTAATGTTTTCCTCATTTTGAATAGAGACAAAAGAAAATTTAAGACAGAAGGGGGAGATGGGGGATGAAGACAGAGAGAGAGAGACCTGCAGCACTATTTCACTATAAGTGAAGCTTCCTGCAGGTGGGGATCTGGGCTTGAACCTGAGTCCTTACACATGATGGTATGTGTCCACTGTGATGTGTGCACTCTGCCAGGCACACCACCCAGCCCCAGCAATAGTTCCTTCTGCCAATGCCTCTGTTTGCTTTGTAGCTGCGTCTTTGCTTTGCATTCAGGCAGATGAGCTACAGGAAGCTCTCACCTCCCACTGTGTGGTCACTCGAGGAGAAACCATCATACGGCCCAATACTGTCGAGAAAGCCACTGACATCAGGGACGCCATGGCCAAAACTTTGTACGGACGTCTCTTCAGTTGGATAGTCAATCGCATTAACAGCTTGTTGAAGCAAGAAGCGTCACCTAGGTAAACTTGAAGTATTTTTCCCCAGCATGCCAACTGATGCCAACCCATGTTCTAGTGTGTTGATATCTATAGGAATCCCTTTCATCATGTTTCTGATCATTCTCATTTAATTACCAAGGCCGAACTTTGGTGAATCTGCTTTATTGTCTAATGGTGCCACTTCATTGTGCCACTGAGCTAAAAACAAACAAACAAAAAAATCCTAAAAATTAATTGCCAGAAATAAAAACTGTGATGGCATGAACAAGGATAAACCAGCATTTCCAGCTAAGAGGCAGTAGAGAGTGAATTTTTGATGTGGATGTCTTGGTATTACTGACATATAATATGATACTAGTTTCAGGTGTACAGTATAATGGTTCAATATTTCTATGTGTTGCAAGATGTCACCACAATTAGTCTCATTGACGTCTATCGTCATCCAGAGTTATAACATGTTTTAATTGTGCCTTATGTGGCCCTGCCCATTGTGGAGGATCCCACTGCTCCTTGTCACCATTTGTATTTGCCCCAGATCCCCACCTGCAGGAGAGAAGCCTCACAAGTGGTGAAGCAGGGCTGCAGGCATTTCTTTCTCTCTCCCATTCTGTCTCCTCCCTCCCATTTTGATTTCTCTCTGTCTCTATTCAATAATAAGTAAATAAAATATTTTAAAAGTATGCTGTCTACTGGATGAGCTCTGCTCTGTGTTACCCTTTAAGAAAATACATATCATCCCTGGACGTCTGCTCAGATACAATAGCACAGACTTTATTTTTTGCCTCCAGGATTATCACTGGGGCTCGGAACCTACACTATGAATCCATTGCTCCTGGTGCCCATTTTTTCCATTTTGTTATTTTGCTCTTGTTGTCGTTATTGTATTGTTGTTGGATAGGGCAGAAAGAAATCGAGAGAGGAGGAGAAGACAGAGAGGGGGAGAGAAATATATACACCTGTAGACCTGCTTCACTGCTTGTGAAGTGACCCCCCCCCCTGCAGGTGGGGGGCCTGGGACTCAAACCGGGATCCTTGTCCCAATCCTAGCACTTCACTCCATGTGTGCTTAACCCGGTGCACCATCGCCTGGTCCCCAATAGCACAAATTTTTAAGACACATACTGCCTACCTATATGGTCTCTATAACTTTGTAACTGAAATTTTCTTATAAGATTCACAATTCTTCTTCTTATCATCATCATCATCATCATCATCATCATTGTCTGTTAGGGTTGTCACTGGGGCTCAGTGCCTTCAAGATGAGTCCACCTCTCCTGACAGCTTTTTCCCTCCTTTTTCATTGAGAAAGGAGTAAGAGAGTAAGAGGGATAGATACTTTTGGCACTGCACCACTGCTCATGAACCCCCCCCCCCACAGCAGGTGGGAATAGAGGACTTGAACAGGGTCCTTGTGTTTGGTAATGTGGGCACTCTACCCAGTGCACCACCACCTAGCTCCTAAACTCTAACTTTGAACGTTTATTTATTCACTTATTTCTTACTGTGAGAGTGGGAACAAGAACATCATTCTGGGACATGCAGAGCCACAGTACCAGTATGTCTGAGTCCCTGCGTTTAAACCTTTATGCTGGAGCTCTGGTTCATGTCATATTCTCTCTCTCTCTCCATATATATATATATATATATATATATATATATATATATATATATATAGTGAAATGATTAAAACTATTAAAAAGAAAATAAATAGGAGCTCAAAACGATGCCTTTTGATTTTCTAGTGGGAGTGGTGATGAACTGAGCATTGGCATTCTGGATATATTTGGCTTTGAAAATTTCAAAAGAAATTCCTTTGAGCAGCTGTGCATTAACATTGCAAATGAACAAATCCAGTATTATTTCAATCAGCACGTCTTCGCATGGGAACAGGTATGTCAAGTATTACAAGGATGCACCCGGATTGTTACATGCAGAACTGCACTGATCAGGCAGGGTCTGAATCAGAGATTTAAAGCCTCCGACATTACAGAGACAAAGAAAAGATTCATTCTTTCTCCATGCTCTTAGTAAACACAAAAACAAATTCAAAACACCCATATAAGTTTAGTGTGTCTCTTGCAATGTGTTGAATATCTTTTTTTTTTAATCACAATACTGTTTTTCTTTCTCTCTTTTTAAAATGTATTTATAAAATAAAAAATACCGACAAGACCATAGGATAAATGGGGTACAATTCCACACCATTCCCACCACCAGAACTTCCTATGCAATCCTCTCCCTTGAGATCTTCCCTATTCTTTATCTCCTGGGAATATGGACCCAGGGTCATTGTGGGATGCAGAAGGTGGAAGGTCTGGCTTCTGTAATTGCTTCCCCGCTGAACATGGGCGTTGGCAGGTCGATCCATACTCCCAGCCTGCGCCTATCTTTCCCTAGTGGGGCAGGGCTCTGGGAAGGTGGGAGTCCACAGCGCATTGGCGAGGTCCTCTGTCTGGGAAAGTCAGGTTGGCATCATGGTAGCATCTGCGACTTGGTGGCTGACATTCCTTACTCTGACACAGCAAGTCTGAGCTCTTAAAAAGACATTTCATTTGGAAACTTAAGTGAGCAAATGCATCGAGTGTGTTTAGCTGTTTCTCTTTCAGTAGGTTGCACAGCTGAAATTCTGCTAGAAAATTTAAATATCTATCTAAAATGCATTAAACTTCAGAAATCCAGTAGCTAGGCAACAGAACGCAAAATAATGGGTCTGATGCAAATGCCGTGAAATGGTAATTTTGTCAGGATAAAATGTGTAATTCATGATTCAACTTTGAAGATATTTCTTCCTTAGAAAAAAAAAATCAGAGACTCACTTGAATCGCTCTTGGCAAGATTGTGGCCTAAAAATTACTAGATTATTCTCTCTAATCTGAAAACTAGCATATTTTATGTCACCCAGTACGCCACTTGTCTCCTTTACATACTGTTAAATGGCTTTACATTTACTGATCAGAGCTAAAGTTTAGTTTACATCTGAGGTAAATTGCCAGCACCTCTTTTGATTCAAGCTGTTTGGGTTTATTGAGAATGTACTTCAAATTTTCATTTTGAAAATTGCAGACAAGGAAGAAATCATTTAGAGCTTGATATCCCTTAGGCTCCAGAAACGCCATGGATTTAAGGTTTTTAACCTGTGTTTTCTAGGACTTCAAATATTCTATTCAAATATTCAAATTTTCTAGGACATCAAATATTCTCTCTCTTCTCTCCACACCTTATCTGTTCCATCCTCTTCACTAATGTCATCCCTGGGCCTAGATACATGATGAAGTCTCCTAGAACCTTTAGTAACAGATTCCTTTCATGTTTAGTAATCACTGAATTGTACTGTTTTTTCCCAACGTAGGTACATGACTGACACACACACGTCCTCTCTCTCTCTCTCTCTCTCTCTCTCTCCTGGAATGGCCCTTCCTAATCTTGTCAGTCATTTGTACTAGAAATATTTCAGTCCCCATATGCTAAGTGTTCCTTTAATTTCTAACCCTCTTGACAGACTCCTACTTCTTAAAAAAAAAAAAAAAAAAAAAACCCTCCTGTGACATTCCTAATACCAGCTTTCTGTCCTTTCCCACCTGTACACATATCACAACTTTCTTAGCCACTCATCTATCATTGGGCATCTGGGCTACTTCCAAGCTTAGGTTATTACAAATTGTGCTGTTATGAGCATGGATGTACATGTTCATAGGTGATTTTGCTTTCTTTGGACAAATACCTAGGAAATGAGTTGCTATGTCATAAGGTATATCCGTTTCTAGTGTTCTGAGGAACCTCAGACTATTTTCCACAGGAGTTGGACCAATAAACATTCCCACCAGCAGTATAGAAGGGTTCCCTTTTCCATGCTTTCTCTCCAGCATTTGTTGTTTCTGTTCTTTCTAATGTAAGTCATTCTCATAGGTATAAAGTGGTATCTCATTGCTGTATTTATTTGTATTTCAATGATAATTAATGACTTTGAACACTTTTTCTTTTATTATTTATTTATAAAAAGGAAACACTGACAAAACCATAGGCTAAGAGGGGGTACAGTTGCACACAATTCCCACCACCAGATCTCCGTACCCCATCCCCTCCCTTGATAGCTTACCTATTCTTTAACCCTCTGGGAGTATGGACCCAGGGTCGTTGTGGGTTACAGAAGGTGGAAGGTCCGGCTTCTATAATTGCTTCCCCACTGAACATGGGCATTGACAGGTCGATTCATACATTCCCAGCCTGCCTCTCTTTCCCTAGTAGGGTGGGGTTCTATGGAAGCAGAGCTCCAGGACACATTGGTGGGGTCATCCGTCCAGGGAAGTCTGGTTGGCATCATGCTAGCATCTGGAACCTGGTGGCTGAAAAGAGAGTTAACATCTAAAGCCAAACAAGTTGTTGACTAATCATGAACCTGAGCACTTTTTTCATATGTTTGTTGGCCCACTGGATCTCTTCTTTGGTGAAGATTCTGTCCATGTCTCCTGCCCATTTTACTGGGGTTATTAAGTTTGGTTCTGTAAAAGATCAGCAAAAACAAGTAATGGCACAATAGAACAATTGAGTAATTATACATAGTGATAACCAAATGAATTTGCTAGCTCTCAGAGTGTCTTACTATACATAATATTTGTAGACTGTGGTTGATGATGAGTAACTGAAACCACAAAAAGCAAACCCACAGATAAGGGGACATGACTGTACTGTACTGTACTGTACTATACAGTGAGACACTGGAGAAAAGTTGACTACAGAGATAACTTGATAATCATTTCCCTACTACTTTCCTTTAAAACAATAGCCAGTGAACTAAAGTAAAAGCATTCTTAGTGAAAGAGTTTATGTCTACAGCCTAAGGCATCTCTTCTTGGGTGAGTAGTTTGATGTTTCTTGGAATGGTTGCCTCTGACTAACCATTTCTATTGCCTTTGAAATATGTTCCCAAATCTGGGTGTTTCATTTTCAGCTTGCTGGAAGCTTTCTCTTCGTAACCTACTTTGCTGTGGACATAAATCACAGGCCTTAGAATCTTAGCACCCAACCAAGAGGATCCCACCCACCCCTTATAGTCTAAATATTTCTACTATGTAACAGAGTTTGTAGCATTATTTTTATGAGTATATGTATCTCCAGAAACTTTTCTGTAATTGGTTATTTCATAGCATTTGAAAATACCATTTTTTCATTGTTTCAGCATTAAAAGAATGAGAGAGCATACTTTAGTAAGATTTAAAGGGACAATTCATATACATAAAAAATATTTTGAAGACTATCTAATAATCTAAGCCCCTGCCCTTGAACATGTAAATGCAAGGGGCATATTTGTAATCCTTTTAAATTCAAGCTCAGTTTTGGACCAGGACAGTTGCACCATAGGGAGGGCAAACTGAGGTACTTGAGGTCCCAGGTTCAATCCCCAGCACTACCATTAATAAGCCAGAGCTTATTAATATGTAATGGTGTAAAAAAAAAATAAACTCAATCGAACTCTTCCAAATGAATTATAATTGAAAGGTGTATGTTTTGTCTCAATTAATTCTACTGAATATTAATATTTCAGCCTCAACTATGATAGCTGTATAACATTATTTTAACACATTCTGTTTAGTTTCAGTTTCCACAAAGCTTTTACTTAGTGATAATAGAAGGCAATGAACAAGTTATCCATTTCTTTCTCTTTCTCTATTTCTTCCTTCCTTCCTTTCTTCCTTTTTTTTTCCCACCATCAGAGTTAGTTTGTGGGGCTTGGTGCCTATAGCATCCATTTTTTCTTTCCCTGAGATAGGAGGTGAGAAACACAGAGACAAAAGAAAAAACGCACAGCACTGCTTCTCTGCTCATGAAGCTTCCCTCTTGCAGACACTCCTGTATGGTGTCCCAGGGCTTGAACTCTGGTCTATGTGCATGGTAACATGCTCTGTCTTCCTGTTGAGTCACTTGCTGGTCCCATCCCATTCCTAATAAGGAAGGCGTCTTTTTTGTAGTAACCCTCCCAGTGAATTTCCTGAGTAATTATGATCTAGCAAAAATTTGGGTTTCCACTGACTTGTTTTTGTCTGTTTGTCTTCTGGACTTCTTCCATAATAATATTCCCACTGAGATCATCAACGTGAAGCTCTCTTCAAGTTAGAGCCATGCCAGTGCTCTAGTGAGCTTTCCTGTCCATCCCTCTAATTATGCACCCTTGTAGTTACTGTGGTATAAAACATACCAAAGAAATGAAGCCTCTTCCTTAGCAAGTTGTACTTCACATCAAGCAGAAGGCACATGAGCCATGGACTCCTCATCCTTGGATGTGAGTTTGATTGACAGCAATTCTTTGGGGCAGCAGGCAACCCATAACACACATAGGGTTGTGTGTATACATATGAACACACGTGCAAAGAGTTATCTCTAGAATCTTGAAGTTTCACTCTACTTCCTTATATGCCTATTTGTACCTAGGAGAAGTTTTAGTTTTTGTTTATTGTGTGTGTTAGTGCAGCACATCTGTCTGGCTGTTAACTAAATCTCATTTTTTAAAGTAAGCTATTAATACTCACTTCTCGATGAAGATAGGCTGCTACATATATCATTTACATAGACATCCATGGGTTTGGGATTCAAAATCAGAAGCCATTTATACACCGGAAACTATTTCCAACACACAATGGAAATACTAATGGCAATTATGGCTCTGGATACTCTTGCAAAAAGTGATGTGTGACTTCTCATCCCCAGCTGTTCACATCCTAAAGTTTAAAAGCTTCTGAGAAAAAAGTGACTGGTGAAGATCAGAGTGTGACAAGGAGGGGGCGGAGCAGGCGAGAATCGTATCACTGAACCACCAATGCCCTGGAGGGAGTGCTTTATGTAAATGTAAAAGTGATTTATGTAAATAGACCAAAGCTTTGAATGGGATCAATAAATCCCTATATAGGCATATGGTTAAGCAGAAGCCAGGGGGAGCTGGCATACTACCCAACACCTATTCTTATATATTAAAAAATTCTGTGGCTAAAATTAACTATTTACCTCCATCCACCTGCTCCAGGGACCACATATAAATACATATTTATATTTAGCACCAGAGCCTGTGTAGCCTCTAAGTGTCTATTGGTCTGAGCCTACAGTTCATAGTCACGTCTGAGGAACATTGCAGGCTGCACTCATTTCAGGACCAGTCTTTTTCGAATGGCAGGGAAGGATACCCCCAGCCTCCCTTCGGAGACTGGGGCTATCCCTACCATCATTGCTTTATAGTAGAGCCAAGGTCCTGGGAGGGCCCACAAGATGCTGTTCCTTATGTAAGCGACCAGTGGTAGTGGAGAGAGGAACCCTTTAGAGGTCAAGGCCCAACATGATGTGTATGCGAATCCAGGATTCCCTAACTAGGGCCCCAGATGATCAGGTGGTGTGATATTGCCCACACAGGCCATTATTTTTAAATATATTTATTTGTTTATTTTCCCTTTTGTTGCCCTTGTTGTTTTTTATTGTTGTTGTAGTTAATTGTTGTTGTTGTTGGATAGGACAGAGAAAAATGGAGAGGGGAGAGGGAGACAGAAAGATAGACACCTGCAGAGCTGCTTCACCGCCTGTGAAGCGACTCCCCTGCAGGTGGGGAGCTGGGGGCTTGAACCAGGATCCTTAGGCCGGTCCTTGCGCTTCATGCCACGTGTGCTTAATCCACTGTGCTACCGCCCGACTCCCGAAACAGGCCATTATTAAGTGGACCAGTCTCTTGCCCCTTATCCAACTTTTGTAGTCTTCTCTCTATCTGATTATCTTAGCTTTTCTCTCAGTTATTTAGGCATTGAATATCATTTGTTGAGCCCAGCCAGAGTTAGGTTTTGGGTATCTGTCTTCTTTGGGCCTTTCTTCTAGGCTGTCCTGCTAATTTGGTCTAAATCCAATCAATTACAGAATTTATGATGCTCAACCATTATTGAGCACTTTGATTTTGAGTTATATGATTGCCCCTTGTTGATGGATATGTGTACACCTGTATCCAGTACCCTAAACACTAGCCTAATCTGGTATCTGTTACTTAGCTAAGTGGCATGCCATCTAACTTAGATGTAGTTAGTTCCATGTGTTAGGAAAGATCTCACCAGATTTGAAGAGTTGCGAGATTAACTTCTCAGGCTGGTATCTTTGGTTACAGTCCACAGTAGGATTTCAGTAGGCTTTTTAAGTGCTTGGTCAAGTTTGAGGTTGTTGTCCTTTGAGATCCCATACATATGGTTCCTAAGGATCTCACCAAGTAAATGCGGAAGTTGCCGTCACACTCCCCCTTGGCTCTTTCATGCAGTGTCTTGAGCTACTGAGCTCCCTCACCCTCACTGACACCTGTGTGACGCCTGTCTGTTTTGCTTTCATCAAGGAAGTTGGGTCAACGCCCTTAGCATG
The DNA here is from genome assembly GCF_950295315.1 of Erinaceus europaeus. NCBI lineage: Eukaryota > Metazoa > Chordata > Mammalia > Eulipotyphla > Erinaceidae > Erinaceus > Erinaceus europaeus. Next base: position 62,200,144 of record NC_080167.1, read on the forward strand.
ACATGGGGATTTATGATACTTATTTTGATGACTTGATAATTGATTTGTTCATTTATTATTTTTGTTGTTGCCTGGGCTTCACTGCTCTGGCTTGAATTTAACAGAGTGAAAGAGAGATGGAGAAAGAGGAAGAGACAACACAGCACTGAAGTGTCCCCCAGTGCTGTAGTACTTTCTCCTTTGTGTTACTCTGGGGACTTGAACCAGGGGTGAATGCATGGCAAAGCAGGTGCCCTCCCAGGTGAGTTATGTCACCAGCCAAATACTTTTTAAGTATTTATTTATAAGTTAATTTGATAGGACAAGGAAACATTGAGGGGGAGAGGGAAGGGGGGCAGAGATTGTCACCTGCAGCCCTGCTTCACTGATTGTGAAGCTTCCCCCACTGCAGATGGGAACTGGCCACTTGAACCTGGCTCCTTGTGCATGTGACATGTGCATTCTACCAGGTGTGCCACTGGCTGGTCCCTGGCCAAATATTTTTATCATGATTAGTTTTAAGTATCTCATATGAGATACAGAGTGTGTTTCACATGAGAGCTGAAGCAAAAAAGAGAAGCCAGAGCACCACCCCAGCTCCAGGGATTGAACCATGAACCTTAGGCATGCAAGTCCTGCTCTCTACCAGCTGAGCTAGTTCCCTGGTGCATTTCTAAAAAAAAAAAAATTATAAGGACAACTTTCAAAAGAATATACAAAAAAAAATACAATGACTGTATTCTGCCTAGGAAAAGATGAGCACAACTGACAAACTGAAATAAAAAATTGGGGGTGAAGATTTAAATGTAACAGTAAGGGGAAAATAGTTGGAAAAAAGAAAAAGTTCTTGTCTATAAAATCTTCATTTCTGAGATCCTAGCCAAGATGGCTTCTTACTCTAAATTGGTATCTGTTACAACCATTTTCAAAATCCTTGGTGGCTTTACAAGAGGTTTCAGAAGTAGTTATCATACACAAACACAAAAAGTGACCTGAGTAGAACTTTTACCTTAATATGCACTGTATATATGTTTGTAAGAAAAGGAAACTCCTCTTGGGAGCCCTTTATAAAGTCCCTTCCAGCAAAGTTCAGTGTGTGTGTGTGTGTGTGTGTGTGTGTGTGTGTGTGTGTGTGTGTGTGCTTTAGTGTATAGTATATATGTAAAATATTATAGTATAATGTAACAATATATAGTATGACATAATATAATAGACATAGCATGGATATTTTATTAGAAATTCTCTAAAATGCTTTCTCATTAGGTTTCTGGTCAATTTTTGAATTAATGGCCTGTCATCACCAGTTAATAATGTCCACCATTCCCTCTGGGTTGCCATTAACACTAACATATAAATCAGCAGTAAGTGTCATCAAGCACCGAGTAGAAAACAAGAGGAAGAAATAGGTCTCAACTAATACCCTATGTTTTATAGAGGGGCTTTAGACTGTTCAGCATGCATGTTACCACTTAATTTTCCTACTTCTAGTTTCTAAAGAGTTCTTTCAGTAAAATGTCATTACTAAAGTAAGATATACAAAGAGACAAAGAATGGCAAGTAGAGTATAAAGGTAGTGCTCAAGGAATTTGAATAAAGGGAATATGGAAATTCTTTGTACCATTCGAACAATCCTGTCTGTTTGAACTTAAATTGAAAAATTGAAAGTGGCAAGAGTGTCTTCTTTTATAATATTTACCCTCAATTCACCTTGAGCACTCAGAATGACTAATCATCAGGGAAATGTAGATCTAAGCCTGTTAGGATGACTCTTAGGATACACACGTGATAACAGCTGTTTGGGACAATATCAAAAGAAGGAATCCCTGGCCTGCCTGAGGGCACACCCAGTTAAGCACATAAGGATACCGGCTCCCCACCTGCAGGAGGGTCGCTTCACAAGAGGTGAAGCAAGTCTGCAGGTGTCTGTCTTTCTCTCTTATTCTCGGTCTTCCCCTCCTCCTCTCAATTTCTCTCTGTCCTACTGAATAAAATAGAAAATGAAGCAAAAAAAAAGAAAAAGAAAATGAATCATTTTGCCCTTTTCGAGGGAATATCAGTTTGTGCAACTATTAAGGAAATTAATGTTGAAAACCATTGTCAGACTAAGTGAAGGGCCCACCATAGGATCCAGCAGTTCAACTTTGGGGTATTTAGTCAAAAGAAATGATACCAGGATCTCAGTGAGGTTTGTATAACCCCACATTCACTACAGAATTATTCACAAAATTTATGATGTGGAAACAACCCAGGCATCCATTGAGGGATGAATTAAGAAGACTCAGTAGGAATTTATGCATGTATGTATGCATGTATGCACACACACATATGAAGGAAAGAAATCCTGCTATTTGCAACAATATGAGTATATGCTGAGGTCTTTCTACTAATTGAAATAATTTAGAAAGAAAATACTATGCTATCTGTTATATAGAGAATCTAAACAAGTCAAACTCATAGAAACGCAAAACTGGGTGATGGTTACTAGTGCCTAGAAATTGTGAGAAGGTTGGGAGACATTGACGAACAAAATATATAAACTTCCAAGTTCAAGATGAATATCTCCTGGGGATGTCATTTACTGAATGGTGATTCTCCTCAATAGCGCTGTAATATATACTAGAAAATTGTCTTGAGTAGACCTTAAGTGTTCTTAGCACACACATACACACACACACACACACACAAGATATGGTGATTATACAAAGTGATGGAGGTGTTAGATAATTCTGTAGTAGTAGCCATGTTGAAATATGTCTTAAACTCACAGGATGTTCTATGATATTTACATATCAGTAGACACGGGAAGATGGTTTTCATGGGACAGTCACTCAAAAGCAAGCTCCATGAATGAATGCCTGAGAAAAATAGTTACATGATCTGAAGAACAGGTAGAAGCAAATAAGAAAGAGATAAAGGGAGGGGGGAAAATCAAGCTGACATCAAAGATGTGTATTTGTGTAAAGTTCCTGAACCTTTTCCTCCCTTTGATTCTGTCTGGTCTCCAGCATTACAAATCTTCGGCAACATCTCAATGATTGATGGTATAATGGTGTGTTTGCACTCCTCCCCCCCAGATATATTATGTTCATTATTTTCTATTTCAGATAATAATAGCTGGCGGACATTAAGTGTAATCTATGCAAAAACATATATCCATTTTATTTCCTCCAAAACTTTCCTCTTTGGCAGTTTATAATCTCATCAGAGAAATGCAAATACAACGGTAGGCTTTCATTTCCCCTATCAGAAGTATCAGGTGGGGGGGGGAATCAAGTTTTATGAGACTATTCATTGCTGGTGAGTATACAACATGTTAAGAGGGTTTCCACTGTGCTGATTAGAAATTTCATTGCTGCAAGCTTTGAAAAACCCATTTTGAATTGAGCATCTGAAGCCTGTAAGATAGGCGCATGATTGATCAGCTGATCTGTCCCAAAGATAGAATCCAAAATACAGAAATGCCTGGTGCACAGAGATGTGCATTAGGACGTCTCTGAAAATAGATGTAGAATGGGGGAGGGAGCAAAGCAGAGTGTGGAAACGGTGAAACATGGATAAGCACTGCTTTGTCTGCATGCCTGTGTCACTGATCGAGGAGGGAAAAGAGGTATCAGAAGGGACCAGGGGAACCCAGTGCCCTGCACTGGAGGGGCAGGGTCCCATGGTGCTGAGTGAGGTACGCTGGCACATGTTTGGGGAGATGAGAAGTTGTTCTCCTGAGACACCAATAGTCTGGTAAAACAACCTTTGCTCAAAAAATAATAATTAATAAGGGGTTTTATCTGAAAGCTAAAGAGGGGCTGCAAAATAACTCACCCAGTAGAAATCACACTTCACCAAGTGTAAGGACTTAGGTTCAAGCCCCCGGCGCCATATGAGAGCACCATGCACAACTGGTGCTGTGCTGTCTCCCTCACTATATCTCTCTCCCTCTCTGCTTCTATTTCTGTCTCTGCTTTAAAATTCAGAAAAGAAAACCAGTATGTGAGAGCCCTGGAGAGGGGGAAAAAAGGCTAAGTAAGAATAATAAAGCTAAAAGGAATTTAAGTAAATAAATAAATAAAATAGGTCAAGAAGTAATTCAAAAGGTCCCTAAATGAGAAAATGGAATAGGAAACTTCAAGATGACCTCATATTCAGATAATGTGTATGACAGTATATTAATTCCAAGAGCATATGTTGCAAGTGTTGTTTTTCCTTTTATCAAAGATAAAGAATGAAGCTAAATAAATACAATTTCTGTTATTTAAAAGATTGTGCATAGGAAAAGGCTGTAAAGACGCCTCTAAATATTATGACATTATATATAGGAGATGCATTTATAAGGTATTTTAAGCTGTTAATGATTCTTCCTATAGTTCACATCTTTTTTTTTTTTCTTTGTTGGGTGGATTAATGGTTTACAGTCAAAGTAAAATACAGTAGTTTATACATGTGTAACACTTCTTAGTTTTCCACGTAACAATTCAACCTAGGTCCTCTTCCACGATCATGTTCCAGGATCTGAACTTCCCCCCATCCTCAACCCCCACCCCAGAGTCTTTTACTTTGGTGCAATACACCAACTCCAGTCCAAGTTCTGTTTTGTGTTTTCCAGTCTATTTCTTTCTTTCTTTTCTGTCTGATAGAACAAGGAAAAATTGAGAGGGGAGAAGGAGATAGAAAGGGAGAGAGAACAATAGACACCTGCAGACCTGCTTCACTGCTCAAAAAGCAGCCCCTCTACAGGTGGGAGGCAGGAGTTCAAACCTGGTTCCTTGCACATACACAAGTGTCCACTCAACTGTGTGTGTGCCTGGCCCCCTCAAAATAACTTTCACTTCCACAAATCCCATCTGATAATATGCTGTGCTTGCCATAGCAAAATGTGCAGAAGTTCTCAGCTTCTCTCAGCAGTGGTGATCAATCTGCCACCACACTGATCCGGGGTTTGGACCTCTGAAGTTACAGAAATTGCCTTAACACTTGGCTTAATAGTTCTGAATGGTTATCCACATACTTGGTGAGCTTACGTTATTCTGCCACTCCCAGGCTGATTGTTTTCATCCTTCTTGTTTCTGCTAGATAGCAAGAGACAACAGAGCACCACTGCACCATCCCTGGAGCTCATTCTGGGGCTGGGGCTGGGGCTGGGGCTTGAACCCAGTGTCCTACCAGTTGAATTTTCTGGCATTTGGGCTATAGTTGGTTTTTTTTTTTAATTTTTATTTATAAAAAAGAAACACTGACAGAAACCATAAAATAAGAGGGGTACAACTCCACACAATTCCCACCACCAGAACTCTCTATCTAGTCCCCTCCCCTGATAGCTTTTCTATTCTTTATTCCTCTGGGAATATGGACCCAGAGTCATGGGGTGCAGAAGGTGGAAGGTCTGGCTTCTATAATTGCTTCCCCACTGAACATGGGCGTTGACAGGTGGAGCCATATTCCCAGCCTGTCTCTCTCTTTCCCTAGTGGCGCAGGGCTCTGCAGAAGTGGGGCTCCTGGACATATTGGTGGGGTCATCTGCTCAGGGAAGTCTGGTTGGCATCATGGTAGCATCTGGAACCTGGTGGCTGAAAAAATAGTTAACATATAAAGCTAAACAAATTGTTGACTAATCATGAACCTAAAGGCTGGAATATTGCAGATGAAGATTTGGGGTCTCCGTTTTGAAGATAGCTAGTAGACCTATTTTAGTTACATTCCAAAGGGCCCATGACTATACTAGTTTTTTCCTGAGCCTGACATCTGATATGCAGGTGGACCCAAGTTGTTGTCTGGGGAGATGATGTCATGGCTGGAAAAAGGGCTAGAAAGCTGCATCAGGGAAGAGAGTAGCTCCCAAATATGGGAAAGGTATATAAATATTATTGACTGTAGACCCCATCATTTTGATCTGGGGCCCATATTCAGCTTAGGAGCCTATGTAACCTCTGCATCCCTGTAGGTCTGAGCTCACATTCTGTGATCATGAGTAGGAACATTCCATGCTGCCCCAATTTCAGAACCATCTTCCTCAGGTGGTCGATAGAGTATGTTGTCCAGCCTCCCTTCGGAGGATGGAACATTCTCTACCGTTGTTGATCCACATTGAAGGCAAGGTCCTATGGGGGCCCACAAAGGGGTCCACTATGTTGTTCCTGATGGAGATGGGCCATAGTTTTGAGGACACTGCACCTCCGTGAACTTTCTCGCCACTGTGGTCTCTTGCAGCTCACGCTCAGAATTCGAGGAAAGACAAAGGAGAACTTAGACCTGTGCCTCTAACATTCATCTTTTCAGATTCCTCTCAACTCTCTGACAGACACTGAAAACGATAATTCATCCACTTTTACAAAAGAGAATTCAGCCCATTGGAACAGGGGAGAGATTCCATACATGGGGCCAGGTGGTGGCATACCCGGTCAAGCGCTTCTGTTATAATGCTCAAGGGCCAGGGTTCAAACCCCCTTCCCTTATGGTCCCCACCTACAAGGGGAAACCTTCACAAGTGTTGAAGCTAGGCTATAAATGTTTCTCCGTCTTTCTCCCTCTCTATCTCATCTTTTTCCTCTCAATGTCCGGCTGTCTCTATCCAACAAATAAAAATATTTTTTTAAAAAAAGCTTATAAAAGCTAAATGGGTCAGCATTGCTGCACTTCTGCTTTAAATGTGATTTTTAGTGTGCAGGCCAAAGAGAGGACATTCTGAAGAGTTACAGGAACTTCATTTCTCCACGGGTGCTGAAAACAGCTAGACACTGTTAGAGCATATCTGCTATCAACTGCGTGTTATTTTAGTAATCAGTTTTATGGAAAAAGCTTTATTAATCTTGAGTCTTACCATTTTTTTTTCCTTCACTGGTCTGCCGTGAGTCCAGGCTATTAGCAAGTCTACTAAAGGAGACCCCGTACTTTTCCAAATCACTCAACTCTGCTCCGTGTGACCCTGCCATAAGAACAGTCAGAGTATTTGTTCACAAGCAAATAGAAGTGACAAATGCCTCGGCTTAACCTCGAGTGCTTTTTATATAAAACATACAGAAACCTCTTTTGAACTTTGCAGTTGCCATTTAAGCTCTCATATATCGTCAGCAAAGTGTGTCTGACAGTCAAATGATTTTCGGTCCTAATCCTTCTCTCAAGGTGACCTTCAAATGAAAAAGTATGAAACGTCAGGACATGGTTTCCAGGCTTTGGTAGTGGTAAACTGAAGGTCTTCCTAGGCACTCTGATGTTCAGACAAATGGGCTGTGCCTCAGTTTTATGTGTAAGGCATGTTAGATTTCGTTTTATTTTGGAATAGACATTATTTTTCCTGTTGACATTGGTGAAATGAGATTCTAGTCTCATGAATCATAAAAAGTGGGGAGTATAAGTTTTGACTTATCTAAAATTAACAAGTGGGCTCATGTCAAATTTGAAAGCTAATATTTTATTAACAGATGTATTTTGGGCAAAGACTAAGAGAAATTGAGAGGAGAGGGAGAAGAGAGACAGAGAGAGACTCTTGCAGTCCTGCTTCACTGCTTGTGAAGCTTCTTCCCTGCAGTTGGATATGAGGGGCTTGAACCTGGGCCCTGGTGCATAGTGACACGTGAGCTCCATTAAATGCACTGCCACCTGGTCCCTTACATTTGAAAGCTTCTGAATCATAAGAGAAACTCTCATTGAAACAAATAGGCAGCCTGTGATTCACAATCCAATAAGGAATCAATAATACCCAGAATATATAAAGAAGTTCTATAACTCAACAACAAACTAACAGTGGGCGGATACTTTTTCAGAGATGACACACAGGTAACCATCAGGCTCATGGAAAAATGTTCATTATCACTCCATTATTAGGGCAGTGGCAACATCTGCATCTGTGAGAACGTCTTGTTTTGTTATCAAAAGATTGAAAATAGCAAGTACTGGTGCTGTTGGTGGGAATATAAACTGGTACAACCCCTGTGCAGTGTGGAAGGGAGCCCTGAAAGGAAGGGAGAGGAGGAGGGAGGGAAGGAAGGAAGGCCAGGTAGGCCATATACTCCAGCTATTTTTTTTTTCTTGAGGAAGTTTTTTTATCTTTATTTATTTATTTATTGGATAGAGACAGCCAGAAATTGAGAGGGAAGAGGGTGATGGGAAGGGAGGGAGACAGAGAGACATCTGCAGCCCCGCTTCACCACTTGCAAAGCTTTCCCCTTGCAGGTGGGGAGTGGGGGCTCGAACCTGGCTCAGACCTTGCACACTGTGATATGTGAGCTCAACCAGGTGTGCCACCATCCGGCCCTGTACTCCAGCTATTTTACTTTGAGTATTTACCTAAAGAATGCAGGAGCCTTGATTCAAATATATAGGCTCCCTGATGTTAATTGCATCAGTATTATCAGTAGCCGTGATGCAGAAACAACGTAAGTGCCCATCAGCTGATGATGTTACTTTGTCACACACACACACACACACTCACAGACACACAATCAAAGAGAGAAAGAGATAGAGAGAAAATGGAATTCTACTCAGCTATTAAAGAAAGAGAGAGAGAGAGATGACATCTTGCCATTTGTGACCAGATGCATAGACCTTGAAGGTACTGCTTTCAGTGAACCAAGTCAGAGAAAGACAAACACTACACAATTTCATTCATCTGGAAGGGAAAGAAAGGAAACAAGTGAACGAGCAGCAAAAGCAAGCACCCAAAAGTAGCAGTTCTGGAGAGAGAATGATAAAATGACTCCGTTTCTGAGCAAAGTCAGGGGGGGGTTATTTATCAAATCGTGTGTGAACTAGAATTCCAGGGCGATCTTGTCAAACTCTGTCTTATTCACAAAGTTCCTGTGAATGTGTCTGTCATTGTCCTAGAATGAATACCTCAGTGAAGATGTTGACGCCCGAGTTGTTGAATATGAGGATAACCGTCCCCTCTTGGACATGTTTCTGCAGAAGCCAATGGGCTTACTAGCCCTGCTCGATGAAGAGAGTAGATTTCCCAAGGCTACGGACCAGACTCTTGTAGGTGAGCTTTAAGTCTACTGTGTCTTCATAATTTTTTGAATGCAGTCATGGAAAGCTGAAAGATGACTGAAGTATTTTCCAATAAATATCTGGAAGAAAAATATCTCTAATAGAAAGCCTGAAGGGAGCCGGGCCATGGCGCACCAGGTTCAGTATACATAGTGTGAAGTGCAAGGACCTACTCAAGGATCCCAGTTCGAGCCCCCGGCTGCCCACCTGCAGGGAGGTCCCTTCAAAAGTGATGAAGCAGGTCTGTGGGTATCTATCTTTCTCTCAATTTCTCTATCTCCCTTCCTCTCTAAATTTCTCTCTGTCCTATCTAATATAACGGGGGAAAGAATGGCCTCTGGGAACAGTGGACTCGTAGTGCAGGCACTGAGCCCCCACAATTACCCTGGAGGTAAAAAATAAGAAAGAAAAGAAAAAAAAGAAAGTAAGCAAGCCTGGATATCTAATATTAAAGAAGCTTTGGATCTAAGACTTGGGTCTGTGAGTATTTATAGTAGTGGTCAATTAAATGAGTTTGAATCTTGGACTTCTCCTTGCCCAGTCATGGGATTTTATATTAGAAATTACCAAAGAAATGATCCTGCCAGGGCCAAGCGGTGGCACACCTGATTAAGAACACATACTATAGTGCTAAAGGACCTGGGTTCAAGCGACTGGTCCCCACCTGCAAGGGGAACGTTTCACACGTGGTGAAGCATGGCTGTAGGTGTCTCTCTGTCTCTCTCCCTCTGTTTTTTAAAATTGTTTTACTTATTTTATTTCTTCTGATTAGACAGAGATAGAGAGAAATTGAGAGGGGAGGGGGAGATATAGAGGGAAAGAGAGAGACATCTTCCCCACTTCATCACTGGTGAAGCTTTTTTCCCTGCAGGTGGAGACCAAGGGCTTGAACCTGGGTCCTTGTGCACTGTAATGTGTGTGCTTAACCAGTGTTACACCACTGCCAGACCCTCCTCTCTCCCTCTCTATCTCCAACTCCCCTCTGACTTTCCCTCTGTCTTTATCCAATAGTAAAAATAAATACAATTTTAAATAAAAGAATATTAAAAACAAAGAATCCTGCCAAAAGACTAGGAAGTGAAGGACAGCTAGACATGACAAGGCATCAAGCTATATTTCACGAAGTTGATCAGTGTTACGTGGTTTCCTTCCTCTATACCACAGATTCTCAGAGCTCACTTCCCAGAACATAAACATCATCTGGGAACTTGCTAGAAATGTGAATTCTGAGGCCGGGTGGTGGTGCACCTGGTTAAATGCACATGCTACTGTACGTAAGGACCTGGGTTCAAGCCCCCAGTCCCCACCTGCAGGGGGAAAGCTTCACGAGTGGTGAAGTAGTGCTGCAGGTGTCTCTCTGTCTCTCTCCCTCTCTATCTCCCCCTTCCACTTAATTTCTGGTTATCTCTACCCCATAAATAAATAGATAATTAAAAAATTTAAATAATACATGTGAATTCTTAGACCCCTCTCCCGACCTACTGAGTCTGTCAGTTTGAGCCTTCTAGGTTGTTCATTACGGTAGTTCTGCATTGCTTGATGTTGTGGTCTATTTACATAACCACTGTTTTACCTAAGACCCGCCCTGCCTGCAGGGCATTGGTTTAATCCCCACTGATTAGATGGAATTCATGCTCTTTTCCTTCTCTCCACCCACTCTCCTACTCACTTCCTTTTCTGGCCAGCCACTTCCGCCTCAGAAGACATAAAGGCAGATTCTGTTCTGATGAATAAACACATTGCATTGCATTCCTGCTCAGCCATGAGTTCCCGGTCGTCTGTCTCCTGCCGCGAAGCTATCCCGGCACTAGGTTATCATGATGCTTGCTAATGAGTCATGATCTTGAGTTTCACCTTAGCATTTATCACTGTCTTCCCCAACAGGCATTTATTATCTAGCTCAAAATGTCTGACTTTGTTCACTGTGTGTTGTCAATTTATGGCAGGAAAGATGATTCTGTCAACCAGACTTGATATTGAGCTCAATTAATTTTTCTACAGAAAAATTTGAAGGCAACCTGAAATCACAGTACTTCTGGAGGCCCAAAAGAATGGAGCTGAGTTTTGGGATTCACCATTTTGCAGGGAAGGTAAGCTCTTGGAAGAGTGATGGCTGAGTTCCTCTTTAGTCTTTCACAGAATCCTTTTTCAAGGGGAAAAAGCTGTTTATTAATAAATTGGGGGAAACAACGAAACAAGCCTTAAAGTCCTTCCTTCAGGTCCTAAGATTAGACTTTGGGTAACACTGGTTGACAACAGATGACCTACCTCTTTCTTACTATTTTTCACTTCTTACCTTTTATATAAATTGTGTTTTTCAGATTTCAGATGTTTCTCTCTCCACTATAGTCTCTGTCCCTCTTCTCTCCCAGTAAGGTGCCAGACTAAAGATGTGGTCGGATAACTCAGCTAACCTAGACAGAAAGAATCAGCTAAGAGATGGATCATTGTTCAGTGGAGAAGGAAATATGCAATTACAGATACACCACTTAAAAAAAAAAAAAAAAACCTTATATATGATGTCCTTACCATTCAGACATCACAAACAAAAACACAAGTGTGTTTGCTTATTGTTTACAGACAATGACAAGTCATTCCCTCACAGAGATGTTATAAATATTGAAGACTATAAAAAGATGCTCAAATCAGAACAAGAGTATATAGATTGAGAAATACATAAAGTAGCACAAGACTCCAGTTATTCTAGTCATGAAAATTTCTATGCCATCCAATATTCTGCAGATTTTTTTCATTAACAAAAAAAAAAAAAAAAAAAAACCTCTTCGGGCTGGGTGGTGGCACACCTGGTTGAGCACACACATGTTACAGTGCTCAACGACCTGGGTTCAAGCCACCAGTCCTCACCTGCAGGGGGAAAGCTTTCTGAATGGTGAAGTAGTGCTGCAGATGTCTCTCTGTCTCCCCTTCTCGATTTCTGTCTGCCTCTATTCAATAAGTAAAGGTAATAAATTTTTTTTAAAAATTTTAAAAACCTCTAAATCATTTTTCACTATTGCCTGTCTCATTTTCAGCACATGCAGAAGTATTTGCCTATGATCATTTTATCCAGTTTTTTTTAATCTAGTTGTCTGTTCATGACTTAGCCTTAACTACCTCAAGGACCTATCCACATACAGTCAGATTGGAGGTTAGGGTTTTAATATTATATATTTGGAGGGTCGCAGTTCATCTCTATCACACTTTCTATGTTGAATCGTTGTACAGAAATCTTCAGGATACATTAATCTTTAGAAGAAACTAAAACTTGTTGCTAAGTGCCAGAAATGTGAAAACCTGCAGTGCACTTAGGCCACAAATGTTATTGACACTAAAATCGTACGTGACCAATTCAAATTCTAATGGAAACAAGGATGCCAGGGACAAGGTCTGGACTGGGGATGGAACTCAGTAGTAAAACATATGCTTGGCTTGCTTGAGGCCCTGGGTTCCAACCTGACACCAATCCAGGCAGAAGGAAACAAAGATGCCTGGTGATCTCAGTATGTTTTCTGTCTGCTGCCCACAGCTGTACAGCAACAGAAAGAAAATACCACATTTCTAACTGAACCAAGGAGAGGAACCAGACCTCTTTATTCATTTCAACCCAAATAAAGTACTTCTGAGAAGATATTTTGTAAACCTGGAAAGGCTCACCATTCCAACTCAGTTGTGGAACTTAGTTCAGCCATCTCTTGTATCCCTGTTGCTCAAAAGATTATTCTTTGTAAGAATCTGCTGGTATTGATGATGATTATGAAGACAATGTCATTGGCAGTGATAATAATGAGAGCCTACTTAATCAACAGGTCCTTTATAATGCAAGTGGCTTCTTGGCAAAAAATAGAGACACTCTTCCAACTGATATCGTGCTCCTTCTGAGGTCTTCAGAAAACAGTGTCATTCAGCAACTGGTCAAATATCCGCTGACAAAAACAGGTGAGCTAAAACAGACTTCCTCTGGGAAGTCTCCTTCCAGCTAATCCAGACGTTTCCGTCTTCGATCATTAGGAGTGAAATCTACAAATTTCCATGTTGGTTTGTTTTCAGCTCTGTTAGTCTGCTGTTGTGAATACCCTCTGCCCAGATCATCCGTAGAAAATAGCAGGCGATGAAGAAGCTCATTTTACCTTATAGTATTTGAAGCAGTGTTTCCCCCATTAAGTGTGATGTTCACTGTAGGCTTTTCACAGATGTCTTGAGGGAGAAGTTACTTTTTATTACTGTTCTGTCCATATGTGCAAATGAACATATAAAGACCTTCATTCACTGATGCACCGCATCCGGTATTTTTGCTATGAAAGGGATTACATACAAATAAATGTTCTAGAAGAATTAGCACTAATGGGATAGATAGCATAATGTTTAGGCAAAGAGACTCTCATGCCTGAGGCTCTGATTTTCTAGGTTTAATCCCCTGCACCACCATAAACCAGAACTAAGCAATGCCCTGTGTGTGTGTGTGTGTGTGTGTGTGTGTGTGTGTGTGTATTTAAAGGTTTAGCACTAAACTCCATGGGAAATTATTAGACTGTCATTGCTCCGTACACTCTTTTCTGTATTCAAATTTTATGTAATGAGCTTGTCTTATATTCATTATAATGATTATGTAAATTTGAGAATTTGTAACGATATAATGTTATCCCCTTCCCCTAAGAAAACTCCTTTATTTAGTTTGATACTGAATGATTTTATAACTGGTGTATGAGATTTTGTTGAGTTGAAATTATGCATTCTTCTGTTTTTGTTTTTGACCAGAGCACTACCCAGCTCTGGTTTATGGTGGAGTGAGGGACTGAATTTGGGACATGGAGCCTGATGCAAGAAGGTCTTTTTGCATAAACATTATGCTGCTTCCTCCAACCTAAAATTATTATTTTTATTTATTTATTTGTTTATTTATTATTGGATAGATGCAGAGAGAAAGGGTAGGAGGAGATAGAGAGGGAGACAGAGAGACACTTACAGCTCTGCTTCACCATTTATGAAGCTTTCCCTCTGCAGGTGGGGACCAGGAGCTTGAACCTGGGTCCTTGCGCACTATAATGTGTTTACTTAACCAGGTGTGCCACCACCTGGCCCTGAAGTTACTTATTTTTTATTAAATTTCCATGTGTTTTTATTTTTGGGTTATAGATAAGCTGGACATTTTAGTTCTTGTTTTAGCTAATATTAGGGAGCAGAATCTGCTTAGTACTCAGTCTACCTTCACTCACACAACCTGGCACTTCATATATTCATCGTGCTTCCAAAGAACTCTCCATGACTGTGGTCATCCCCCCCAATAAAAAACAAACAAACAACAAAATGAGAAAACAAACAAACAAAAATGCAGTAAGTGAAAATCCTCCCCAAAGATCAGGGGCCAGTTTCTCTGTTCAGTCTTCTGTCTTCACTAAGTCTCACAGCAGGAGAGGAAGCAGCTCTGTTTGTAATGGCAGCCTCACAGAGAGCCAATGCACACACCATCCTAGGGCTTTTCCTGGAAACGGCAGGGATGGAGAAGAGAACACAGCAGAGGCACAGCTGACCCTGTGCCAGGCAAGGCTCCCTCCTGCACCATTACTGTCAGTTCCACCTTTTCTTGGCACAAAACATGTGAAGGATTTGCCAGAAGCATGTAGCCTTTACTTATCCCCTTGAAGAGTGAAAGTGAAATGATCAGTGTGAAGTGCTACTGAATTCTAGAAACATTTTGAACATGATGGATAGGATGACAGGCTGTTGGGTTGTGGGCTGATTAGCTTATTGTGTCTGAAGGTGAATGGGAAAGGAGTCTAAGTAAATATTTCTAGGCACCTGCCATGTGCCAAACATATTACCACATAGAAAGATTCTCAGGGGGCAGGCACTGCTGTCCTCAACCTTGAGAATTCTAAGAGCAGCTCAGAGACTAAGGTCCATGGGTATCTAATTTAAGTCTTTCTGGTTTCCAAATCCATTAATTTTTCACTGGACCCTAACCATTTCATAAGGATGGGTTATGCACAGTTTTATTACCCTGATGCTAAGTGCACGTTTCTGAATGTTAATTGTCCACTGTTCATACCATACTTAACTTGCTTAAAATGACTTCCTGTGAATATAAGAGACATGAGTTTTAAGCTCCACTGTAAAATTTTACCTTTGCATTAGAGGGGATCTCAGATGCCATTTAATGTCCCCAAAAGGAAGCAAACTGCTCCTCTTTTCAGAGTCACCCTATGTCATTAAGCAGTTGAAAGGCAAAACATCACATTTACCACTACCTTTCTGTTCTCTAGAGTTGTGTTTCTGTTCTTTCTTTCTTTCCTTCCTTTTTTTCTTTCTTTCTTCCTTTCTTTATTTATTAGTGATTTAATAATGATTGACAAGATTGTGGGCTAAGAAGGGGTACAATTCCATACAATTCCCACCACCAGAGTTCCATGTCCCTTCTTCCCTTTAGAAGCTTCCCTATTCTTTATTCCCCTGGGAGTATGGACCAGAAATCTTTATGGGGAGCAGAAGGTGCTTTTCCACTGGACTTGGGTATTGACAAGTGGATCCATACCCCCAGCCTGTTTCTCTCTTTCCCTAGTAGGGTGGAGCTCTGGGGAGCTGGGGCTCCAGGACATATTGGTGAGGTCATCTGCCCAAGGAAATCAGGTTGGCATCATGATAGTATCTGCAACTTGGTGGCCGAATCCCCTTTTTTTCTTTCTTTCTTATAACATAAGAGAAAATGACCTAGGGCCTCACACATGTATGATATTGCAATACCAACCTCCTGGTCCAGTTATTATTATTATTTTATTACATATTTTGAGAAAGAATACAAGAGAAAAGGAGGCTAGGGGGTGGTATACTCGATTAAGCATACATGTTACCATGCTCATGGGTCTAGGTTGAAGCTCCCAGTCCCCACCTACAGGGTGAAAGATTCCCAAATGGTGAAGCAATGGTCTGTCTATCTATCTATCATCTAGGTTTATCTCTGTCTTTATCCAATAAACAAGAACAGAAAGAAAATATTAAACATAAATAAAATATTTAGAGAGAGAGAGAGAGAGAGAGAAACCAAAGCACCATTCCACCATCCCCAGAGTATCCTGGGTGCTGCTATTCATAGTACTCGCCGTGACACTGAGAAGCAAAGTCAGGGCTTCACACATAGGAAAGACAGCCACCTCCTGGCCCTGTGATGTTTTTCCCTATGTTTCCTTATAAGCAACTAACCAAGCAAGTGAGTATGACTATCGTGGTATCAGTAATGCTTGTTTTAGCATCTAAGTAAATGGTGAGGGGTGGAGTCTCTAATTGAAGAATCTAAAAGGTATGTTAGTCTTATCTTCATTCCCATAGGTAATCTACCACACTCTAAAACTAAAAATATAATAAACTACCACATGAGGACTTCAGAAAAATCAACCAACCTAACAAAGGTAAGAAAATGCATTTGCATTTGGGGGGGATAGTAAGTTGAAGAATCTTAGCCTTTATAAAGGCAGTATTTATGTGATCCTAAAATAAATAGCTTTTTCCTGATTGTCTCTCCTTTTGAGCTTTCTTTCCTTGTCATCCACTAGAGTGATGATACATTTCCAATATATTTTTCTTTTTTTTTTTATTTATAAAATGGAAGTATTGACAAGACCATAGGATAAAAGGGGTACTATTCTACACAATTCCCACCACCAGAACTCCCTATCCAATCCCCTCCCTTGATAGCTTCCTTATTCTTTATTCTCAAGGAGTATGGAGCCAGGATCATTATAGGGTGCAGAAGATGTGAGGTCTGTCTTCTGTAATTGCTTCCCTGCTGAACATGAGCATTGACAGGTCGATTCATACTCTGAGCCTGTCTCTCTCTTTCCCTAGTGGGGCAGGGATCTGGAGAAGTGGGGCTCCAGGACACATTTTGCCTCTAGTTTTGTTTAATGTAACACTGGCACCAACTAAAAGTGCATTAGCTGAGTTCAGAATCCTATTCACGTGCTATGCAAGAATGAATTAAAATTCCAACGAGCCTAAGGAAACAGTTGTCTGAAAGTAAGAATATCAACAGTGCTTTGTTATCTTATGCAATTCGGATGTATAGATTAATATTAATGAAGGGAAATGTCACACATTCCACATGGACCAGAAATATGACAGGTGTGACTTGTCTTCCTTATTCTCCTTAGGGCGAAAGCGGAGAATTCACACGTTATGCCAGAGAGACAACCAACGTGAAAACCCAGACAGTTGCATCGTATTTTAGAGTAAGATATTAAATTGCGACATCTTTTGTGTAAGAATGTTACTCATTCTGGAGACTTGCAGATCTGGAGGTAGTAACAATGAACAGAGTGGTTTGAGTGAAAAATGAATTTGCATTATATTCCATACAATTTGTTAGATCCAGGACATATTGGATTGGGTAATCAAAAGTTCCTGGAATGGTTTATTTGGACATTTCACCTGTAAGAGTATTGGGAACTAGGCTAATCTTTGTAGGGGTCTAGACTTTGATTCAGATTTATCCACAGCAGCACACTCGAGAATAAAATCTGAAAGTGTTCATTATCTGATGCTGTAAGATCTATCACTTCTTTCTGAATCACCAAGGAAACATAACTATTGTCAAGGAAGTGAGTCACTGTGTTCCTAGCATAGGACCAAAGTGACCTTCCTCTTTGACCATATGGGAAAAAAGGGAAAGACCAGTTTTCCCTGTGCCCTGATAACTTTGCCCTCATTAATAGCTCCAGTTCCTTTCTATCTCTTCTGATAAAAACCACGTCATCAGTCAACGAAAACTGAGTAGCTGCCACCTAACATTGGAAGAATGTCAGCAGTATCATATAATATGTAGGAAGGTGAAGAAATTGTGTTAAACTCACTGTGCTTGCTCAATGAATCCAGCTAATAGAATAATGAATTTTTTATTTTATTTTTTTTAAAAAAGAGCTGGATAGTTTCTTAAGTGTTTCTAAGCCCTAAGTTCACAGTGTGTTTCATCATTCCCAGCAGCACCCGCAATATGCCTCTGCTTCGCATGTGGCGTTGGCTGCTGATCCATTCGCCTCACACCGGCACTGCCGCACAGCTGACACTCTGAGTGTGTTCACAGGCAGAGAGTCTCTTTTTTTGAAGTGAATTACCCAAAGCCGTTATCATACCACTGTTGTTGACAGCACACCATTCCTTTTTAAAATTGTTTTACTCCTCGGGCTGAAGGAAAAGGTGATAGAAAGTTCCACCTCTGTGCGATACATTCTTAAAGGCTCTGTTCGTTCTGCAGAGAAGATAAGCAGTGGGCCACACTCAGTCTCGTTCCCAGAGAAAAACTCATCCCCACCTGGCAGCGAGCTCTCACCGCCAGACATGTATGTCACCTGTGCATCTCCCGTGCCTGGCAGTTGTTTGTGTGAATTGAAGGAATGATGTCTCACACAGATGTACTGGGAAAAGTCTCTAGACTGGCAGGCCCAGCTGGTTGACACAGAGGAACCATGCAAATCCAGTGCTTTGATGGTTGCCCAGTTCCAGAATTTGGTTTACACAACTTTGCAACTATAGGCTTTTCTGTTTCTATCAGTAAAAAAGGAACATACACTGATTCCCTTGCCGACTAATTGTAATCCTGGTCTTTGCTTCACTAGTTTTAGGAGGTTCCACTTCCGTTTGAACCACAGTTATCCTAACTTGTTATATTTAGCTGTCCAGTAATTTGGCTACTGTTATTGTAACAATTTTGCTACCTAACAGAACACATATTTTTGTATGTGTATGATTTTTCAAAGTCTCAAAAAAAAACACCAAGTCAGAACAAGTTAGGGTACTTGAATAGATTTGCTTATATGTGACATGTAAATACATATGTAAATGTGTGACATGTCACTGCATATATATTTGCATTAATTTCTTTTTTATTTTTATTAGTGATTTAATAGTGATTTACGAAATTACATGTCAACAGGGGTATAAATCCACTCCATTCCCACCACCAGGGTCCTGAATCTTCAGTCACCCCACTGCAAGCCACCACATGGGCCAGCCGTCATCTCTACAACTGTCTGTCCGCATTTACACATAATGGCCCCATTGTTCTTCCTGATCCAATGCTCTCTTCCCTTCTGAGCCACTCATGACAACATTACTACCTCCATATGTCCCTCTCCTTTTCCTCCTCTCTCTCCTGGAGTTCAGAGCCCTCTTATCTTCTTCCTCCTATCACTTCTTCCCCACTAGCAGTATGGATCAAAGTTGTTTTGGGGGCACAGAAGGTAGGAGTTCTGGCTTCTGTAATTGCTTCTCCACTGGGCATGGCCGTTGGCCGGTCCACCCATACCCCCAGCCTGTTTCTGTCCTTCCCCAGTGGGCCAGAGCTCTGGAGAGGCGAGGTTCCAGGTCACACTGGTGAGGTCCTCTGCCCAGAGAAGTCAGAATGGCATCATGGTAGCATCTGCAAATTGGTGTCTGGAAGATGGCAGGATGTAAATTGAGACAAAATGACTAGTGAATAGGAACCAAAAAATAGGAATAGAGCAGATGAGATTAGGGATCTTAAGGTAGAAGGAAGCTAGAAAAGTCCATCTTCGGCTTGTCCCTGGGGACATACAGTTAGATAGTTTCGTTTGAGTATGATAGCAAGCCTGAAGTTGGATATTAACATTGAGAAAATGGTTCCAGAGTAGAGAAAAGGGCTAGTAAGTTGGATTAGGGCAGTGAGTAGCTCCCGTTCTTGGAAAAAAAAAAATCTGTGGCTACAAGGAACTATTTTGCAGCCATCCACCTGACCCAGGGCGCATATTAGCACCAGAGCCTATGTACCCGCGGAGTCCCTATTGGTCTGAGCTTGCAGCTCATGGTCATATCTGGGAACATTGCAGGCTGCACTCATTTCATGGCCAGTCTTCCTCGAGCAGCAGAGCAGGATACCCCAAACTCCCTTCAGACACTGGGGCTATCCCTACCATCACTGCTTTGAGGTTAGGGCAAGGACCTGGGAGGGCCCACAAGAGCTGTTCTTGATGGAATTGACCAGTGGTGGTAGAGAGAGGGATCTGTTAGAGGTCTAGGTCCGTTATATTTGTGTGGGAGTCCAAGGATTCCCTAACTAGGGCCCCAGATGATAAGGTGGTATGATATTGACCAAAAGGGCCATTATAAAGTGGGCTAGTCTCTTGCCCTTATCCAACTTTTGTAGTCCTCTCTTTATCTGATGACCTTAGACTTTCTCCCAATTGTTTAAGGTTGAGTGTCATTTGTTGAACCCAACCAGAATCAGGTTTTGGGGGGGGGGGTCTGTCTTCTTTGGGTCCTTCTAGTAGGCTGCACAGCTAATTTGATCTAAGTCCAACCGATTAGAGAATTTATTATGCATTCTTAAGGCATTTCAACTATTAGTGAGCACTTTAATTTTAAGTTATATAATTGCCCCTATTGTATTAACTTTTCAGTCCTGTTTTCAGCTATGAGAAGATTGATAGGGATTCTTACACTTTCTGTGAATAAATAGAGAAGAAAATGAATGGTAGTAACAGGCACCAGATTGAACACCGAAATATTGTGATTTGGCAAGATAATTACTTACAAACTATATTAAATGAATTCTATTTATTAAAGTTGCATTCAGAAGTTGCCAAGGACCTTTAAATAGCTAACTTTCCAGTCATTGCTTCTACATATTTATAAATAGATCTGTATTTTGAAAATATGCTCTAAGTGGATTTCTCATTAATATAGAGTCCTGGGAGTCGGTCGGTAGCGCAGCGGGTTAAGCGCACGTGGCGCAAAGCGCAAGGACCAGCATAAGGATCCCGGTTCAAGCCCCCGGCTCCCCACCTGCAGGGGAGTCGCTTCACAAGCGGTGAAGCAGGTCTGCAGGTGTCTGTCTTTCTCTCCCCCTCTCTGTCTTCCCCTCCTCTTTCCATTTCTCTCTGTCCTATCCAACAACAATGACATCAAGAACAACAATAAAAACTACAACAATAAAACAATAAGGGCAACAAAAGGGGAAATAATTTTTTTTTTAATTTTTTTAAAAAAATATAGAGTCCTCCCCTTAACTCTGAATTAATGTGAGCAGTGTAACATTCCATCTTCCACTAGAAAGAATTGATTCTTCCACTAGAAAGAGTTGCAAGCTCATATGTTTCATTTCTGTGTGCTACACTGGGAAAGCTATTTTGGTTGTGTCTTCTAGTATTCCCTGATGGATTTATTATCTAAAATGGTGGTGGGTCAGCCTCATTTTGTGCGTTGCATCAAGCCAAATAATGACCGTCAGGCAAGAAAATACGACAGAGACAAAGTCCTGCTACAGCTTCGCTACACGGGGATTCTCGAGACAGCAAAAATTCGAAGACTGGGTTACTCACATCGGATACTCTTTGCCAACTTCATAAAGCGGTGTGTGGATTTCTATTTAAGTTCTCCTATGCATTTTATGTAAGTGTTCTTCAAACTCTGGGGAAAGGAGTTACCTGTGCAATCTAGGAGAGGACCATATTATTCGTGGGAAGAGAAGGGCAGGAAGTTCCTGTTGTGAGTTTGGAGACTATAATGGGAGCAGAGGAGACATGCCTTGGGTGGTGTGTCTATGATGCCTGAGGAGCCTCGGGAATTGGAGGGTCTGGCATCTTGCACTAGCTCTGTCACTTGCTGTGTGACCATGGGCCTAGTCCAGAGATTCTCCACGAGGGGAGATTGTAACCCTCAAAAGATTTTGGTCAATGTCTGGAAGTATTTTTGATTACCACAAGTGGTTAGATGGAGATTTGCAATGATCCTCACTAGGTTAGAGACCAGAGATGCTGTTTAACACCCAACAGAACAGAACAGTCGTTGGCTGGACAAATACCTTTCCCTCTCCAAAAATCTACAATGCCAAGAGTGAGAAAGCCTGGTCCATATGAAATCTTGTTTCCCTCATCTTCTAAATCTTTCTTGACATTCTTGGTAGAATGGCTCTAAGATTCAAATGATATATTGCTTCCCAGTGGTAACCTAGCAAGCATAAAAAAGACTCAATTAGGTATAAAGAGCCCTTGAGATCGACGTAAAATAATATGGCTATCAAATCTCTTTTGTTAAGTACCTTAGTGGTGATGCAGAGGCTCTGTGTCTTGTATGTTTAGTATTGTAAATGGCCTTGTTTCTGATATTTATCAATTATTCAGTTCCTTTTGCCCAATAAAGAGGTTTTAGTTTTCAGGAGTGAAAACCAGCAGTAGGTTTTCAAGTGAAACCTAGCATCTGAAGAAGTTTCTAGTGGTAGCACTCTCTGGTCCCCCTTCAGGGTGGATAAATAAGCATGAAGAGCAAAACTAAGGAGACTGGGATGTCCCTGGCACCATGTATGTTGGAGTGAGTGCCATCTCTTTCTCTCTCTTTCCCTTTCTCTCTCTCTCTTCCTCCCTCTCTTATTTTCTTCCACCTCTCTATCTCTCATGAAATACAATCTTAAAAAAGAAATCAGTGGGTTGGGGTGGTGGCATGTCCAGTTGAGTGTACATGACCATGGTCAAAGACCAGGGTTCAAGCCCCTCGTCCCCGCCTTCAGGGGGGAAGCTTCAGGAGTAGAGAAGCATCTCTGCAGGTGTTTCTCTTTCTCTCCCCCTTCCTATCTCCACTCCTCTCTCAGTTTCTTTCCATCCAATAAATAAAATAAGGAAAGCGGTGGCCCCCAGGAGTATTGGATTCATAGTGCCGGCACTGAGCCCCAGGGATAACCCTAGTGGCAAGAAAGATCTTGTGATCGCACAATTAATTGTGATTTCTAACTCCCTTCCCAGAAAAGCAAGACAGAACACTGACTGGTATTTTGTCAGATATTCCCTCACTTGGGGGTAACCATGACAAAACTAAATAAGAATTCTAATTTGTTTTGCATTTTTTCATATTTTTCAGCAATTGATAGCTCTTGATGTATTATTTTTTGTTGTTGTGGTGGTGGTGGTGGTGGTTGTCATCTTTAGAGGCCTATGGGGGAAAATAGTATTTGTTTGGAGCACCTTGAAACAAAGAAAGTGCTCTTTTTTTATGATGAAGAAGAGCATAATTACATGAAAATGCTAACTTTCATACTTGAAAATCTTTTATGGGAATTTCAGACTTTAAAACCTCATGTTTTAGAGCTCATCTTTAGAAGGAAGAGGGCATCTTACTTCTCACAGAGGAGAACCAATTGTATATCCAAAATAACCATACTGTGATTATGTTGACACACTCTCCCTATAAAAAAAATAAATATAAACATTTTGGAAGGCCTTGTTGGTAATGGGAACATTTTCCATTCTGTATATGAAAAGGGATAACCCAAAACTACTTAATACAAAGGAGTATCAAGTTTTAAAACTGAAATTTGACTCATCATTTTGTATTCAACCCTAAGCAATGGACAAGCATCTCTGCTTGCCCAATTCGTAGTCTCTGTAGCTAGAGAGAACAGAGGAGAGGTAGACATAGAGAGAAGCGGAGAGACCAAAGCTCCTCCCCACCATCCATGGAGTTCCCATTGGTGCTGTCCATAGTACCCCCATATGATACCAAGGATCAAACCCAGGCCTCACACATGGTAAGGTATGCACTCTACCTGATGAAGCTTGACCTGATTCTATGCTTTTCATATTTTCATGAAAACAGTAAATCTTTAACTTGTCTAAATATTAGTATAAATAGTATTAAGTACCCCCTTATATTTTAGTGCTTTTATAAGCAATGATTGCATATCACTGTGCTAAGTACTGTCGAAAATAATGCATTTTAAAACCAACTGGTTTGATCCTTGAGAATCAACAGTCAAATTAATATGACTGGAACCACAGGCATTCAAAGTTGATTATCAGCACAGGATAGGTGAGTTCAAGGAAACCATACACACAGTATGCAGGTTCAGGAAAGTAAAAGATCTCTTCTAAGGGTAGGGGAAAGAAGAGAGACTCAGAACCAGGTGGTGATGCACCTAGTTGAGCACACATGTTATCATATGCAAGGACTGGTGTTCAAGCCCCGGATCCCCACCTGCAGTGAGGAAGCTTCACTAGTGGTGAAGCAAGGCTGCAGGTGTTTTTCTTTCTGTCTCTCTCTATATATATCTATCTCTCTCTCTCTCTATCTCCACCTTTTCTTCTAACTTCTTTTTGACTATCTAAAAATAATAAACATAAAATAAAATCTTAGAGAACTTAGCCTGGGACTTTATAGTGGTTGTGGTTTGTGGAGAAGACAGGAAGTGACTGTCACAGTACACATGTCTTGCCAGAAACAAGAGGGTCCTAAACTGGACTAGATTGGAAGGCTGGGCATTAGCAATTGAAGTGTCAGAAGATGGAGTGGGAGTAAATAGAAAAACTGGTCAGGTGAAAAGAGAACTTTGAATAGCAGACTTAACTTACAATTTCCAAATTACCCATGGTTAAACAATGTGGATGGTAAGGAGAACTAAACCTGGTTGTTTTTTGTTGGTTTGTTTGTTTGGTGTGTGTGTGTGTGTGTGTGTGTGTGTGTGTGTGTGTGTGTGTGTGTGTGTGTGTTTTGGGGGGCGACATTGTAATCAAACTAGCTTATTTCTAAGTCCCAGCATGAGGACAAAGTTGGGAGACAGCATATAGTTCTGCAAAAGACTTTTACACCTAAGACTCTGAGGTCCCAATTTCAGTCCCCAGAACCACCATAAACCAGAACTCTGGTCTATCTGTATCTCCCTCTGTGTAGCTCTCTCACTCATTAAAAGAAAATAAATAAGGGAGTCAGGTGGTAAGGCAGTGGGGTAAGCGCAGGTGGCACAAAGCACAAGGACGTATAATGGTCCTGGTTCGAGCCCCCGGCTCCCCACATGCAGGGGAGTCGCTTCACAGGCGGTGAAGCAGGTCTGCAGTTGTCTGTCTTTCTCTCCCCCTTTCTGTCTTCCCCTCCTCTCTCCATTTCTCTCTGTCCTATCTAACAATGATAACATCAAAATCAACAGCAGTAAAACAACAAGAGCAACAAAAGGGAATAAATAAAGAAAAAGAAAATAAATAAAATATTTTTAAAACTCAGAAATGAGATAATAAAGAAAATCTATTTAAAAAATAGTACACTTCAGATCTCTGTGTTCTTACAAGAATAGCAAACTACCTGATAAATGAGGAGAGATAGAACTAAGGAGGCAGAGAGCTTGTGAACAACTGTTCTGAATTCAAGGAGTTTCGGAAATAAAAGGCTAAAACCTTTTCTCTGCCACTGATTTGGAAAGCTGTCATCCAAATTGTCAGAGATGCTTAGGACAGCAGAACGTTTTGCAGAGGGCCTGTGGAGGTGCAAATGGGACTAGACGCCCTCACCTGGTTGGTGCCTTGCCCTTTGACTAACTTTCACCAAACCCTTTGTCTTGCCATTGTTACGAAACATGTTCTGTAACAGAGAACTAATCCTAGGAGTACATAACACAAACCGACTTTATACAATACGCATTTCTACTCCAGTTTCCGCCAGTTGATCCTTTAGACCAATAAGTCACTCAGGGTCACCCCAGCTTTCTACCAGGTGCCTTTGTACACACAGTGGTTTGGCTCCCAGCTCTCCAACACAACCACAACTGCTGGAAGGCAGTAGTTTAGTGGACTATATAAGTAAAATCTAGGTTCGAATCCCAATCCGGCCTCTTTGGAAATGTGTGACCTTGTTCAAGGTTACTTGAGTTCCTTTAAGTTTCAAGCTTCCATCCATCTTTCTCATCTGCACAAAGGAGTGATGATCTACTTTAGTAGGGGTGGGGGATGGCTCACCCCATGGAGTACACCTGATGCCACGCATGAGGGCCCAGGTTCAAGCCACCATCCACCACACAGGAACACCTCAGAAGGAGAAAGCTTCTGTAATAGGGGATAGAGCTGAGGTGTCTCTACTTCTCTATCTCTTGTTCTCTACCTGCTAAAAGGGGTAGGAGGAAAAGTCCACTCAGAGTGATGGGATCATGCAAGGTGAAGGCCCTGAAAATGAAGGTTATTAATAAAACAAATATCATCAACACTGCTAGTTCCCCCAAATTATTTCTGGCCTACACAGAGGGGAAAAGGAACACAGATAGGGTGTGGAAGGCCACATCCAAAGGCACAGAGATGGGTCAACATGGCTGCTTGGTATGATTATAACTAAGTATTATGACTTGAATGGAAGCTGCCCATGGAAAAGAGCCACAGCTAAGGCTGGAAGGTAGGCAGGGGTTTAGAGTAAGAGAAAGCTTCCTGTTAGGCTTCATATGTGGCAGCCAAATTTAAGCCACTGCTTTTGGTTGTATAGAATTAAACTCTTGTCATTCTGTTTCAAGACCAACTTCCTATGCTACTGTGAAGATGAAAGAAAAAGGAAGGGAGGGAGGAAAAATGTTCCCTCTGCCACCTACCACAGCAGTCCTGTTCTCAGGGCTCAGGGAAAGGTTACTTTTTTAAAAAGAAACCAGCAGAGTCATTTGGCTGGGTAGTTCTGCTTTGGCATCTGAGCGACCCAGGTTTGAACTCAGCTCCCATCGCACTAGGGAGTTTGCTTCAGTAGCGTAATGTTCTTCCCTGTTACCTGGATCAGGCTGCACAAGAGTTGGTCTGAGAATGGCTAGGGATTCAATTGATTCTGTCTGGGAAGTCTCCGCCCTGCACACAGTTTCTTTGTGAGATACTAACCAACCCGTCCTCCCATTTGAAGGTACCAAGTCCTCTGCTACAAGTGGAGTGAAGATCCTCCCGTCAGCTCGGACACCTGTGCCACCATTTTGGAAAAAGCTGGTCTTGATAACTGGGCTCTTGGAAAAACAAAAGTAATGTCTTCATATCACTTTTTTTTGTTTGTTTTTTGACAGTCTGTAACATTTGACTAATTTTACTGAAAAAGATGTTGATTTTTTTTCTCTAAATCAGTAAGAAAAGTATCACAAAACTGAGAGTAGAGAAATCCCAAGGTGAGAGTATATTATTGGGGGTCTAAGTAAGAAAACCTTGTTGGAGTTACTAATTAATCACTAATTGCCCCCCCATCTCCGACTTTCCCAGCACATGATTTCGACTTTTCAAATAGAAATACTTTATCAAAAATAATCACTATTAGGAAGAAGATGCTATAGAAAAGATAGATCTTAAAACAGGATTAAAAAGAAAACCAGTTCAAAGAAATCTATGAATGGTTATGTTCACCACGCCATTATTTATGATAGCTAAGAATCAGAAACAAAGTGAGGCCCCCACCAACAGATGAGCAAATCAAGAAGATGTAGTATATATACACAGAGAATACTACTCAACTCAAAAAATGCAGCCCCTGCCATTGGTAACAACATACGTGGAATGAGGTATTATTATATTTAGTGGAACAAGTCAGAGAAATACAGACACTGTATGACTTTACTCATATAAGGTAGGCAAAGAAACAACATAAACTATTGAATTAAATGAAGTGAAAATGAACTTCTAGGACAGAATAACAGTAACAAAAAATGTGTCAGGTAAGAAGAGGAAAGAGGGATGGGTGAATCATATTAAAGTGTTAATTATATGGTGGAATTATATCCCCTGGACATGCACATGAAACTATTGTAACGTGGTTAAGTTTTCACAGCAAGAACACAACATTTGATGGAGACTAATATTAATTCTCATTTTGGAGACACTCGAGCTTTTTTATTAGAAAGCATTATAATTCTCTTAAATCACTTCTACTGACAAAATTAGTAAATATTCTGGATTGACTGAATCCCAATACTCAATAAGGAAGATAGGTTCTGTTGTATGTCATAGACTTGCTAGCTTAAAATAGGAGAAGCAAGTTGACTAAGGCATGTAGGTTGCCTATAAAGGTTTCTGTTAAGAAATTCAGGAGAAGCTTGAGGAGTGATCCTCAGAAGGGATTTAATGTATAATGTACAGACTTTACTTCAAATAGTATAGAAAACAGACTGTTGAGGGGACCGGGCTATAGCACTCCCAGTTAAGCACACGTAGTACTGAGAGCAAGGATCCAGATGGCGACGTGCAGGGAGGGCACTTCATGAGCAGTGAAGCAGGTCTGCAAGTGTCTATCTGTCTCTGCTCATCTCTATCTCCCTGTCCTCTCTCAGTTTCTCACTGTCCTACCCAATAAAATGGAAAAGATGGCTACCAGGAGCAGTGCCAACACTGAGCCCCAGAAATAACCCTGGCGGCAAAAAAAAAGACTGATGATATATTTTCCAAATTTTATTACCTACAAATGTACTTTAAAATAAACTGCAAGGAATTGTAATGAATGATCTAAGTAGGATTTCTTTCCTCCTTATTTTTCCTGATTCCCAAGTTCAGTTGTATTTTAAACTTTAAAATTTCCCAGAGTAAACTATTTACCATCTGTACAAGGTCTGTTATGTATACACTATTGATGTATCAGGTTTTAGAACCTGTGGAATACAGTTTACTAAATTCTTTAGAAAATGAATTAATGATGAGTGGGGGAGATAGCATAATGGTTATGCAAAGATATTCTGTGTCTGAGGCTCCAAAGTCCCAGGTTCAATCCCCTGTACCACCACAAGCCAGAACTGAATAGTGCTCTGGTAATTCAATGATTAATTAATGGGTCGGATAGTACACTGCTTTGTTACATGCATGGTACAAGTTCAAGCCCAGCTCCCACCTCACTGATGAAAGTTTCAGTGCTATGGTCTCTCTCTTTTTTTTAATTTTATTTTATTAGTGACTTAATAATGATTGACAAGGTTGTAGGATAAGAGGGGTACAATTCCATACAATTCCCACCACCAGAGTTCTGTATCCCATCCTATTGGAAGTTTTCCTATTCTTTATTCCTCTGGGAGTATAGACCCAGGTTCACTATGGGATTCAGAAGGTGGGAAGTCTGGCTTCTGTTGTTTCTCTGCTGGACATGGGCATTGACAGGTAGATCCATCCCCTCAGCCTGTTTTATCTTTCCCTAGTGAGGTTATGCTCTAGGGAGGTGGCACATTGGTGAGGTCATCTGCCCGGGGACTTTTGTTGTTGGGAAGATTCTTAATAACTGTTTTGATTTCTTTGCCTGTGATTGGTGCATTTAGGTTTTGTAGTTCTTCTTGGTTCAGTTTTGGAAGTTCATATGTTTCTAGGAATACTTCGTTTCTTCCAGATTCTTTAGCTTGGTGGCATATAGTTCTTCACAGAAGTTTCACATGATTTTCTGGATTTCTTTAGTGTCAGTTGTAATATCTCCTCTATCATTTGCAATTCTATTTGTTTGAGTCGTCTCTCTTTTTTTTTTTTAAGTGAGTTTGGCTAGGAGTTTGTCAATCTTGTTTAATTTTTCAAAGATCCAACATTTGGCTTCATTGGTCTTTTGTATGGTTCTCTTATTTTCAAAGTTGTTTATTTCTGCTCTAATTTTAGGATTTCTGTCCTTCTGGTTGCTTTAGGGTTCCTTTGTTCCTCTTCCTCTAAGTCCTTAAAGTATGCAGTAAGGTCGTTTATTTGAGCTTTTTGTTGTTGTCTAATATGTGATTGTATGGCTATGAGTTTCCGTCTCAGTACTGCTTTAGCTGTGTCCCAAATATTTTGATAGTTTGTGTCTTCATTTTCATTTGTTTCCAGGAACATTTGAATTTCTTGCTTGAGTGTCTCTCTGACCCAGCAGTTCTTAGGCAGTATGTTGTCTAGTTTCCAAGTTCTGTGACTTTTCTGTTTGTTGTTAAATGTTAGCTTTACTCCATTGTGGTCTGAGAAGATACTTGGGATGATTTCAGTGCTCTTGAATTTGTTGATACTGTCATTGTGATCTAACATGTGGTCTATCCTTGAGGATATGCTGTGTGGATTTGAAAATAATGTGTATTCCAGTATTTTGGGGTGAAGAATTCTGAAAATGTCCAGGAGGTCTAGTCTGTCCATCTCTTCATTTAATTCTCTTGTTTCTTTGTTGATTTTCTGCTTCATTGATCTGTCTAAGTGTGAGAGTGGGGTGTTAAAATCTCCCACTATTATTGTATTACTATCGATGTGTTTTTGTAGTTCTTTCAGTAGGTGTTTGAGGTATTTAGATGGTTCATCGTTGGGTGCATAGATGTTAATAATTTTTAAATCTTCTTGGTTGATTGATCCTCTAATCATTATGTAATGGCCTTGCCTATATTTTATTACTTTATTTAATTTAAAGTCTATTATATCATTGATGATAATGGCTGTTACTGCCTTTTTTTGGTGTCCTTTAGCCTGTATGATAGTTTTCCATCCTTTCACTTTAAGTCTGTGTTTGTCTTGTTGGCTCAGATGGGATTCTTGCAAGCAGCATAAGGTTGGGTTGTGTTTTCTGATCCATCCTTCCACTCTGTGCCTTTTAATAAGTGAGTTTAAGCCATTGACATTTATTGATATTATGGATTTAATGTATTGTAGTGCCATTATTCAACAATTTTTTATTTACTCTGGTATATGGCAACTATTATGGTGATGTTCTTGTTTATAAGAGGTCTTTTAGAACCTCTTTCAGGGCAGGCTTTGTGATGGTTGCCTCCTTTAACTGTTGTTTGTCTGAGAAGGTTTTGATCCCTCCATCTAGTTTGAATGAAAGTCTAGCAGGATACATTATCCTTGGTTGAAACTCTTTTTCATTCAGGAGTAGATAGATATCTTGCCATTCTCTTCTGGCTTTTAGAGTTTGAGTGGAGAAGTCTGCTGATAGTCTTATGGGTTTTCCTCTGTGTGCGATTTTTTGTTTTTCTCTTGCAGCCTTTAGGATCCTTTCCTTATCCTTACTTCTTTCATTGTAACTATGATGTGTCTTGGTGTCTTCAGGTCTGGGTTGATTCTGTTTGGGACTCTCTGGGCATCTTGAATCTTAATGTCTTTTCTGTTGTTCAGGTTTGGGATGTTTTCTTCTAATATTTCCTCTAGAATGTTTACTTCCTCTTCCTCTCTTTCTTCTTCTGGTAGGCCAATTATAGGAATGTTATTTCTTTTGAGGTTATCCCATATGTCTCTGTTGTTATTTTCAGTGTCTCTCAATCTCTTTTTGAGCTCTTTTACCCCTTTCTTAGTTTCTCTAGTTCATCCTCTGTCTGGCTAATTCTGTTTTCTGATTCTGTTAGCCTGCTTTCCCTTCCCTCAGGTTCTTTCTTCAGTTCAGTGATAGCATTAGCTTGTTCTGATAATTGGTTCAATAGTTCAACTATTGCAGCTTTCAATTCTTTAATTACCTCAAGGTAGCTTGTGTTTTCCTTGAGGGTCTCATCTGTTGTTTCCCTAATTCTGATAGCCCTTTCCTCCATAGTTGTCTTCATTTCTGTGATTATTAGGTTTATTATTGCTAGCATTCTTTTCTTATCTATGGTTACTTCCAACTGATTTGGAGTTTCTTCTGGGCTCCTGTCTTGATTCATTGTGGTAGCACTTTTATTTGCTCTTGATTTAACCATTTTTATTGATTTTATTTTAATTTTTCTGCTCTGTTGTTCTTCAGTTGTTGTGTTTTGAGTAGAAGCCATGCTATACTAAAGACCTTCATTGGGCGAGGGAGACAGCATAATGGTTATCCAAATATACTCTCATGCCTGGGGCTCCTAAATCCCAGGTTCAATCCCCCACCCCACCATAAGCCAGAGCTGAGCAGTGTTCTGGTGTGTGTGTGTGTGTGTGTCTGTGTGTGTGTGTGTGTGTGTGTGTGTCTGCATCACTCTCAAAAATAAAATTAATAAAAAAAAATTTTTAAAAGACCTTTATGACAAATGCAGTCACCAACCTCAGAAATTACAGCAATAGTAACTGAAGCAAGGATTGATGCAGTTCAGCCTATACCAATTAGCCAAACAACACCTCTAGTCCAAGTAAAAATAGCAACCAAATCCAAAATAAAAAGAAAGAGAAAGGAAAAAAAGGAAAGCAAGAATAGACAATTATGCAAATCTACTGTCCACTGTAAATTCTAGGGATATCAAGAGGAGAAAGGGAAGTAGAGAAGAGACACACACACAGAGTCTACTCTGAGTCAGATTTCTTCCCCAAAATAATTCACAAACAAGCATCAGTGAATTCAGAAAGCAAGGAGGAAAGAAGAAAAGTAGACAACAAGAAAAAAAAAAAGAGAAGTGAAATAAAAGAGGTGGTTTTTTTTCAATTAGCTAGGAGGAGGGAGAAAGTAGAGGGAATAGGTAGAGAGAAACAAGTTCCTCTCACAATGGATAGGACCCCCAGTCACCTAGCAATGGAAAAAACAACAGTTAATTTTGATCAGCCTGAAGAATGAGGGGGGAAAAGGGACACACGTATATAATAATAATAGTAATAAAATAAAATAGAGTAAAAAACTCTGTCAGTCTGCAGCTTGGACTGCTCTGGATTGGCTGCAGGCAGCCTGAGCAAAGACAGCCAATTGTAAGAAGTATCCAAAAAAAAACAAAACCTCCAGGTAGTATTTCCCATGCAGGGCTGAGGCTTTGATTGGTAAGCTATTTTGTCACTCAAATAGAGCTCAGGCCACTTTAAAAAAAAAGAGAGAAGGAAAACAAAATGGAAAAGGCTTGGAATGGCACCCCTGGTGAGCCAGGAATCTTGGTAAAGAAAATAGCTCAGCGGGAAGCCTGCTAGGAGCAGCTGTCCAGCGCCTGAGGGCTGGTATTCAGAAATAATCAAAAGATTTTCCTGGCCTCTGTTTTCTAACCCCAGAGTGAGCTATAGGACTCCATCTTGGTGTCACCCTTAGGACCACTTATTCACCCTCCTACTAACGGCCCAATATCCTACCCAATCTAGAGAATCCCAGGTCAGTAGGGACTAGAGCCCCGGATGATAGGGTGGCCTGGTAGTGACCCAGTGGGCCATCATTAAAGTGTACTGGTCTCTTGCCTTTACCTGTGGTTTCTCTCACTATCCTGCCTATCTGCCTTTACTTAATAAACAGTCAATTTATAAGCTATAACAAGTAATAAATATGGGAGTAAGCTAGGAGACTTGGAGAGAGAAGATGCTGGACTTAGAGTATTATAAGATGAAGATGTAGAAATCAACAGGGTACCAGGTTTTAGGGATAATCCCAAATATATCACTCAGAGAGGGTGGAGAAAAGAATTATACTCAGCAGAGTACTCTGGACTCTCCATTGTCAGACACCCATAGGTGTAGACCCAAACAAACATCCACTTTTGCCAAGATGCTTTTATCAGTTGTGTCTTAGGGGTAGAGGGCTAAGAGAATTTTCATGATGCTCAAATGAAGACTTAGTCCTCTTATAGTTTCAAGCATATTTTTCATTCTCTTTCAGACTGACTACTCTGCATCTTCACTCCTTTTCACTTACTTTACTGTTTAGTCAGAAATTGGGTGCGTGAAAAAAGATTGGTATTTCAGTCACACCATTTTCTTTTAGATACTCACCAAGATGGGCTTCATCAGGCTGAGATCTCATGATTTATGGTCTGAAACACACACCTGGCTTCAGATGGAGTTTTAGCTTGTAAAAGGACCCTGTGTCATTCCAGTTCTGCTTGATATTTAAGTAGCATTTTAAAGCTATTTGTATTTTTCCACTTCACCTTTTCCAACTCATTAAGATGGATGAAAGTCTTCAATATAGAAATATTTCTGAGGCTGTAGCCAAAATAAAAAAAAAATGTATGATGACCTTTTTAAACAGATTGAATTTTAAATGAATTGTCAACAGCAGAATGGGCTGAATAGATTAACATCTAGAGTCCTGTTGAAATTAAAACCAAATTCAATCAAAACTGATAATGCTGTGCTGTTTGCCTGTGGTGCCCAGACTGCACGTAATGGAACACAGGGAGAACTCTCTACCATTTCCAGTTTTCCATGACTCAGCTGTGAAATTTGAATTTAAGCGACTTTCTTAGTGGATTCCATAAAGTCATTTAGAGGTGACTTTTATTAGTGAATATAGCTATTTAAAAAAAAAAAAAAAAAAGGAAGGGGAGAGGAGAAGACCCAAAAAAAAGAGAAAATTTTCCTTTTTTCTTAATATCTTTATTTATTATTTAGACAGCCAGAAATTGAGAGGAAGAGGGGAGATAGGGAGAGAGACAGAGAGACAACTGCAGCACTGCTTCACCACTTGCAAAACTCTCCCCCTGTAGGTGAGGACCAGGGACTCGAACCTGGGTCCTTGCTCATTGTAACATGTACACTCAACCAGGTGCACCACCACCTGGCCCAAAGTTTCCTTTTTTTCTAGAGGAAGCTGAAAACTTTTAAGTGAGAACAACTGTAGATCTTTGGATTCTGGAGCTCTGATTCACTTTGATTTGATAATGTCCTAGTGTTATCGTTGTCCTTTATCCCCACTGGCCACTAGGGACCATTGCTAATTCAACTTTGTGGGTCCTTTGTCTCCATCTAATTCCTTACAGGAATAATATTCTGAACCCCTGAAGGATAACAGTGCTCTGTCTGATCCAACTCAGCAAAGAAGTACACACAGTAGGTTTTGATAGGTGTTTGATAAATGAACTATGATAACTACAGTTGTTCTCTGTGTTACAGAGATTTGTGAGATTTTTAAATGTTTGAAAAGGTGATTATCTTAGTCAAAAAACACATGAAAAATAGCTTTGTATACAGTCTATGAAGGAGCTGGGCAGTGGCACACCTGGTTGAGTGTACATGTTACAATGTACAAGAGCCCAGGTTCAAGCCCCTGGTCCTCACCTGCAGAGGGAAAGCTTCACAAGTGGTAAAGCAGGACTGCATATCTCTCTCTTTCTCTCTCTCTCTCTCTCTCTGTCTCTCTCTCTCTCTCTCTATTTCCCTCTTCCCTCTCAATTTCTTTCTGTCTCTATCCAATAAATAAACAAATAAAGTAACTGGCAGTCTATGAAATGCTAAAATTTGGATTATTCAAGCTCCTCCTCCTTATTGGCTCATCCCACAAAACCTAATCAACAATTTCAAATAAACATTATGATCATAAAATGCCTCCTCCTCAAATAAAGGGTCCCTTCAAGCATTAAAAAAAATCTAGAGCCAGGTAGTGGCACACCTAGTTAAGTGAACATGCTCCAGTGTGCAAGGACCTAGGCTCAGGCTCCAGTTCCTCACTTGCAGGGGGAAAACTTCACAAGTGGTGAAGCAGATCTGTCGGTGTATCTCTTTGTCTCTACCTCCCTGTCTCTCTCTTCCCCTCTAAATTTCTATCTGTCCTATCAAATAAAATAGAGTTAAGAAAATAGGAGGTTGGGCACTGGGTTAAGCACACATGGCTCAAAACACAAGGACAGGCGTAAGGATCCTTGTTCAAGCCCCCGGACTCCCCAGCTACAGAGGGGGGTGGCTTCACAAGTGGTGAAGCAGGTCTGCTGGTGTCTATCTTTCTCACCCACTCTCTGTCTTCCCCTCCTCTCTCAGTTTCTCTATGTCCTATCCAACAACAACAACAACAGCAATTACAACAGTCACAATAGCAGCAACAAGAGCAACATAATGGGGAAAATGGCCTCCAGGAGCAGTGGATTTGTAGTAGAGGCACCAAGCCCCAGTGATAACCCTGGAGGCTAAATAAATAAATAAATAAATAAATAACAACTGTTTCACATTTGTGTGCCATGCTACTGTGTATATTTCCCTTTTATTCTTGTTAGGTGTTCCTCAAATATTACCATGTGGAGCAGTTGAATCTGATGCGAAAGGAAGCCATTGACAAGCTTATTCTGATCCAAGCCTCTGTCAGAGGATTCTTGGGGTCAAGAAGGTACCAAAGACTGCAGGCCAAAAGGAAAGAGAGTGCTTTAATAATACAGTCAGGTAATCACACAGACTGACTCACGGTGGCTCTAAATGTGATGTTATATTTAGAGGCATATAACCAAATCTTGCATGCAAACCTCTAATATTTATGGAGCCTTTGTGTTCAACTCCAGACTCTGTACCTTAATACTTTTACCTGGATTTAATCAGATTGTTGTGGCAATTGGCACTTGAGCACTTGACAGCATGTTTTGTCTTATATAAAATAATTTAATGTTTAAAAAATATGTCAAGTATTAATGAAATACAGTTGACCTATTGTACAAGAAAATAGCACGTGATTGAGTTAATTATAGAGTCCCGAGAATCAGTATTATAACCCTTTGGATAATAAGATTTTTCTTACTTTACTCCAAAGGTTACACTTGTCATAATTTTTGACAACTTAATTAAATCTCATTTTGTTAAAGGGGCATCTGTTTCCTTCTGCCACCTGTAAGGAAATCATGTTTATGACCATATTTTTCAGGCTTTATAAAAATATATTTACAGGGTTTGGGATTATTAGCTTGAGGAAACTAAATGTTAAATCTAACATGGCTTGTTACACTAGCTGGCAGAAATGTTTGGACTGGACCGCCACAGTGAGAAATGTGTTTCACTAGACGCAGATACAGACTGTGAGCAGGGCATTCAGAAGTTCTGCTCTTGGCCATGTTGTTTTATTGTTAGATGCTGGGTGTGACTCACTAGGTCGATACTGGGATCCACCGATGACGGGAAGTCTGTGTTGTTCTCAAAAACTGTGACTTGATGGACAGATGAGCTCACTACCATGCAAGTGATTCATGTCCCACTGCGGGCTCTGTTCATCCAGGAAGGCTCATCCTCAGTCCTCTTGGAATTTGAAGTCCTTAGTGTCTAACCCCTAAGGACAAAACAATGTCGTTTGAAATCTAATTCCAGAAATCCAAACCTTACAAAGCAAAGGAAGAGAGAGGGGAAGGAAAGCAGGAAGGGTTCTCATGACTCATCAGGAGCTTGAAATAACAGTTATGATCATTCACTCAGTCCACTTCGTTAAAAGTCCTACTTTTTTGGCAAAAATAGTTGCCTTTGATTATGGAATGCTCCCATGGTACGAGGAATATTACACATTAAGTGTTATTTGCTTGGAATTATGGAATTACAAGAATTAGATCTGAGTTCTGGAGTACATATTGCTCCAAGGGTAATTGATGTAAGATCCAACACATAAAATTAGGTCATAGGGGCTCTTTGCCATGACCAGCTCTGAGCATGGCAAAGCTTAAGGGCGGATGCTTATTAGCAGATTCTTTTTTTTAAGGTTTTATTTATAAAACAGAAACACTGAAAGACCATAGAATAAGAGGGGTACAATACCACACAATTCGCACCACCAGAACTCCATATCCCATTCCCTCCCCTGATAGCTTTCCTATTCTTTAACCCTCTGGGAGTATCCAGGGTCATTATGGGGTGCAGAAGGTGGAAGGTCTGGCTTCTGTAATTGCTTCCCCACTGAACATGGGCGTTGGCAGGTTGATCCATACTCCCAGCCTGCCTCTCTTTTTCCCTAGTGGGGCGGGGATCTGGGAAGGTGGGGCTCCAGGACACCTTGGTGGGGTCGTCTGCGCAGGGAGGTCAGGTTGGCATCATGGTAGCATCTGGAACCTGGTGGCTGAAAAAAACAGAGTATAAAGCCAAACAAATTGTTGACTATTCATGAACCTAAAGGCTAGAATATTGTGCATGGAGATTTGGGGTCTCCATTTTGGAAAAAGCTAGTAGATCTATTTTAGGTATATTCCAAGGGGCCCATGACCCAGCTAGTTTTTGCCTGCACTGGACATCCAATATATTAACAGATCCTAAGCAGATTAGTACATTTAAAAATATGTTTTCATTTATTTATTATTAGATAAGAGACAGAGAGAAATTGAGAGGTGGGGGGATGATAGAGAAGGAAAGAGATAGAGAGACACCTGCAGGCCTGCTTCACCACTTGTGAAACTTTCCCCCTGCAGGTGGGGACCTGGGGCTTGAACCTGGGTCCTTGCACACTGTGGTGTGTGCGCTTAACCAGGTGTGCCACTGCCTGCCCCTATGAATGCATCTTCTATCAGTTTAACACATCACTGTCATTTAAGCTTCATTTTAGCAGTCTCCTTAGTCTGAGTGGTAGTTTAAATATTTTCCCACTGAGACTTGTTCTTCACAAGTCTTGTTAATGAATCCTGTGTTTTTGTGGTTGGCTTTGTTTATTGGACCTTGCCTTCTTTGGAATCACTGATTTCATTTTCTTCACTGGCATTGATGGCCAAAGCACTATTTGTTTCTGCTCATTTAAGCAATGTTCTGTTGGTTATGATTCCAAACAACTCTGGCTTGTCTGTGTTCCAGCTGCAAGAGGCCATCTAGCCAGGAAACAAAAAAAGGAAATGATTCCCTCAAAGAACACAGCAGTCACAGCCATGCAGACTCAGGAGCCGGGATTCGACTACAAGAAAAACTTCAAAAATAAAAGGTATGGTGATGTTCTTTTTTTTTTTTTTTTCCTCCAGGGTTATTGCTGGTGCTCAGTGCCTGCACCATGAATCCACTGCTCTTGGAAGCCATCCCCCCTCCTTTGTTGCCCTTGTTGTTATAGCCTTGTTGTGGTTATTACTGTTGTTGTTGATGTCGTTCATTGTTGGATAGGACAGAGAGAAATGGAGAGAGGAGGGGAAGACAGAGAGGGGGAGAGAAAGAGAGACACCTGCAGACCTGCTTCACCGCCTGTGAAGCGACTCCCCTGAAGGTGGGGAGCCAGGGGCTCAAACCGGGATCCTTAAGCTGGTCCTTGCACTTTGCACCATGTGCTCTTAGCCCGCTGCGCTACCACTTGACCCCCATGACGTTCATTTTGACCCCGTTTTGACCTCACAGAGAGTTCCCTTCCATGAAGTACACAGGCTCCCTGAGTAGGAGCGTTAACTGCCAGTGCATGCTCAGCGGCCAAGCTCTGGGTCTTTCTTTATTTTAGTCAGGAATTCATTGGCATTTTCCACTGATGCTCGCTTTGCCTCTCAAAGATGTTGCTTCTTAGGCTTCTGCCACACTGCTCTCAAAATGTCTGCTTCTAGTCCTGAGGGTCCTTTGCTGATACCGCAGGGGCTGTGGCACCCCCTTTGTTCAAGCCCCTACTCCCCACCTGCAGGAGGTTAAGCTTCATGAGAGGTGAAGCAAGTACTGCAGGTATTTCTCTGTCTCTATCCCTCTTTACCTCCCCCTCCCATCTCAATTTCTCTTTGTTCTACCTAATAAAGAATAAAGAAAAAGGAAAAGAAAAGTCTTCCACAATCAGTGGATTCGTGTACAGGCACTGAGCCTCAGTGATAACTCTAGTTGGCAAGAAATAATAATAATAAACTCATCCTCCACACCTAAATAATAATGTCTCTAGATCTTTGTCATTCCTTCCTATGACTTATAACCAATATAGCACTGACCCCTTAAGTCATAAATTATTCTTCAAAGCTTAACATCTCTGTCCTATTTTTTCGTGAGCCTCCATTGTCTACCTTTCTAAGTGCATATTAAGGACCAAGAGATAGTTCACCATATGTGTGGACCTGGGAACATTAGGAATCTCTCCTTTTCTCTCCTTCTCCTCCTCCTCCCCTTCTTCCTCTCTCTCTCCCTCTCCCGCTCTCTGTCACCTTCTCTCACCTAGTCTACCAGGAATGGTGGAATCTTGCAGATATAAAGCCTCAGTAAATTAGTGGCAAAATACAAACAAGCACCTGATTTCATTTATCTAGCAGACTTTGTGCTGTGTAGTGGAGTAGGATGGGCACAGAGGTAAGTGAAACAAAATTCTTAACTTCAAGTCACTCAGTCATGGGAAAGAAATAGGCCAACAAATACATGATGCCAGTGGATTTCCTGAGTCGAGTCAGGATGTGTCAGCTCATGACATTCTTACTCCACTTCAGTTTCTTTTTTATTATTATTATTTTTTTTAGTGCTCTTGTCAGAGTTTTCTCATGGGGAGAGTGTGGGGATATGTTCTATGTGTTAAAAAAAAATTTAAGAGTTGTAAAGAATAACGTATCTTCAAGTTTCTGGGAAATCATTTTGGGGAAAAAATTGGCCAAGTAATAGCTGTGAAATATTGATAGACATATCCCAGTATCCCATGTTCTATACTGTGTCCAGAAAGGGTCATGTTTCAGGAGACACAATTAGTGTGACTTGCAAGGTTTTTTTTTTTTTTCTTTTTCTTTCTTTTTTTTTGGTCCCCTTCACCTTTCTCCCGACATTCTGTGGCCTGTCCCTCTCACAGGAAGAGCTGGGCAGCTCTGGTCCAGTTTCCCATATTCAGATGCTCTGTGTTTAATGCAGGGAGTCATTTGTGAAGAAGCAGACAGGACATGTGGTCACAGTAAATGAAGCCATCATCCCGGTTCCAAATAACAAGGGGAGAGCAACAGCTGTGAAGACTTCTACCTTCAGAGTTGAAGAAGCCACAAGTGCCATTGGGAGTAACAACCGAGGATACCAAGCTCCAAGAAAAATGAACAATGTGTCTGGTGATGTGGTGGGGAGCCCTTGGGTAGATGTGAGCCCCAAACAGAGGTTCACAAAAGACTCGGTAGAAAATAGTAAGACGGGGAATGTGGAGAAAGAAGACACTATCATGCGGAATTACTACCGCAGATACACAGAGGAGAGAGACTTTGAGGAACTCAAAGCAGCATACCTAGACAGGAAGGCTGTGACAGAGAGACCCAGCTACCCAGAACTTTGGCTCACTGAGAGTGAGATGAAGCAGCCTCCTTTTCCAGAGTCCTTGGACGCTCATCTTAGCCAGAACTCAGATTCTCAAAAAGCAAATAGCAAGGAGAAAGAAAAGAGGACCTCTGTGGTCACCCAGAATGCCCCGTTGTGCAACCAGGACAGGAGCCACCTGAGGCATGGGTCAGTCAGCAAGAAGCCAGGCCAGCTAGTGAGTCAGGCCAGAGAGGAGGATGAGGCTGCTGTTTTCATTCAGACCAAATACAGGGGCTACAAAAGGAGGCAGCAGTTACGGAGGGACCATGGGGCACCATCACTGTCACCTTTTAAGAACCAAACAACAACTATAGCACCCACTGAGGGATCAAGAAATGCACAGAATCTGTATGCTCACCCATGCACTAATCGTGCAGAGTCCTGTAACAGCAAGCTGAAGCGGGACAGTGACTCCAGTGCAGTGTCAGAGAAAGAAGCCTGTGATTTGGCCCTGTTTACGCTACAGGTGGGTGACAACACAGACTGAAGGGCTAGTGGGAATCTCTTGAGAACTGCACAGTAACTGAACTAAGCAGCCAATGCCTGTCATAGTTTCGTCTTTTTTTTTTTATGAGATGGTGTAACTTTTCAATGTCTCAAGAGTCATACTATCTAAATAGCCATGATTTTTAAAGATTTCTTTTTGAGAGAGAAAGAGAGAGAGAGAGAGAGTGAGGGAGAGAGAGAGAGCTAGAGCATCACTGTAGTATATTCAGGGCAGAGGATCTAACTCTGGACTTCATACATGCAACCATGCAACTCCTGTGTTCTACAATGAGCTTTCTCCTCAGATAGATAGAGATAATAGATATTTCTGGGGCCGAGTGGTGGTGCACCTGGTTGAGCACACATGTTACACATGGAGCACACAAGGACCTAGGTTCGAGCCCCCAGTCCCCACCTGCAAGAGGAATGCTTTGCAAGTAGTAAAGCAGTGTTGCAGGTGTCTCTGTCTCTCCTTCTCTGTAACCCCCTTCCCTCTTGATTTCTGGCTGTCTCTATCCAGTAAATAAAATAAAGATAATTGAAAAAATAATAAAAGATAAGAGATATTCCCACCACAGTTATCTCTGGAGCTCTGTGCCTGCACTACTACACTGCTCCTGGCAGCCATATTTTTCCCTTTTTTTTTCTTGCTGTTTGACATAAGAGAGAAAGAGAGAGAGAGAGAGAGAAGAAATATTCCTGCAGCACTGATTTACCACAGCAAGTGGAAACCAGGGAGTTGAACTTGGGACCTTGTGCATGGTGACATGTGCACTCTACCAAGTGAACCACCACCAGGCTCCCTAGCCATAAATGTTAAGCCAGCGTACTGTGATAAAAAATAGTATGAAACAGGATAGAAATCGTGTGCAGAAACCTAGCCATGGACATACCCAGTATCAAAGTAGTCAGATAGCTCATCTAGGAGGGTGCCTGCCTTGCCACGTGTGCTGCACAGTCCTCAGCATACCGGATGGGGGATGCCGTAGCACCAAGAGAGGTTTTGCTGCTGTGTTCTCTCCCCCATTCTATCTCTTTCATCTGGGAAATAAAATGTAAAGGGGCCAGCCAGGTGGTGGCGCAACTGGTTGAGCACACATGTTACAGTGCACAAGGACCCAGGTATGTATGACCTGCAAAGCTTTATGTTACATCTTGAAAGTGAGGGATCATAAGAAGAAGAAGAAGAAAAAAAAAAACAAGAATAAGTCCCTTGGTTGACTGTCTCCTGCCATTAGCAGACATATTCCAGCAGTTTCTAGAGAGGAGCAGTGAGCTTTAAGACTCACAGCTCATAGATTCTCAGATGCTCAGTTATAGAGGGAGTCCAGGGAACTGGCTTCTGTAAATGCCTATTCTCTCTCTCTCTCTCTCTCTCTCTCTCTCTCTCTCCCCATTTACCCTTAAGAAAACCACTTCCTATGCCATACCTCTATTTTCTCCTTTGTCAAGTAAAGAAATTTAACTAAATGACCTCTGAAACACATATTTTTTAAAAAATATATTTATTTATTCCCTTTTGCTTCCCTTGTTGTTTTATTGTTGTAGTTGTTATTGTTGTAGTAGTTGTTGGATAGGACAGAAAGAAATAGAGAGAGGAAGAGAAGACGGAAAGGGGGAGAGAAAGACAGACACCTGCAGACCTGCTTCACCACCTGTGAAGCAACTCCCCTGCAGGTGGGGTGCCAGGGACTCGAACCAGCATCCTTCCAACAGTCCTTGCGCTTTGTGCCATGTGCGCTTAACCTGCTGAGCTACCGCTCGACTCCCGAAACACATATTCTAACAGTCCATCATGTATAAATTACAAGTAATAGTAAAATGAGTTCACTCAAACTCCTGAGGGCCTAAAATCTGTTTTATTTTTCATTTCTATCTCTAACGGCAGCTGAGCCCCCATAGAAAGCAGTCAGTGCCCCTGGCCAGCCATTCATGTTAGGGTTATGTCCCTGACATCTCCCAAGCCTCTAGCTGTTGGGAGAGCTCTGCCACTGATGGGGACACCACACCTCCTTTTATTCTATTTCTTTAAGAACATGGAAAACTGCATTTGATACACAGACAATCCTTTCCTTGGTGCACACATTTTCTTACTCAAAAGACCAACTCAGGGGCTAGAAGCCTGGTCTGCTGTGTATCTGAGACCTTGGAGGGATTTGAAACGATTTGCTAGAGCTGGGTGGTAATGCCAGGGAGTGGATTCAATGCCCCAGGGACAGAGCTGGAAGGCAGAGAAACTAGAGGTTCATGTTCTCCCTAGCAGGACAGCCATATTAGCAGACCAGAGGGAAACAGGGGAGCGGTAGGAACAGACTGACGGGTTCCAGAACCCTGAAGTTAGGCTAAGAGGCAGGAAAGGAAAGAAGGCTGTTCACACCATCAAAACTAGCAAGAAGGTTCCTTGGAATGAAAGCAGAAAGACACTCATTCCAGAATGGTAAGAGCAGAAGCCAAATCTCAGGTATCCTGGAATCAGTCCGTCAGGAGAGAAAGCTTCATGGAGCGTGACTTGTAAACGTAACAGGTAGCACGGAGAGGAGAGCTTATGTCCAGTGAAGACCTTATGAGACTTTGGTGTCTGGGGTGGGATGAGTTCCAGAGAAGAACAAGGAGAGTTCCAGAGTTGTTTGCGCAGAATGTGTCAGGCTCACTGAACCCTCAGGACTCTCTCTCTCCCTCTCTGACTGCGCTTCCTTGATTTTTAAAATTTTTTAAATATTTATTTATTTATTTTTGTTGCCCTTGTTTTTTATTGTTGTTGTAGTTATTATTGTTGTTGTTACTGATGTCGTCATTGTTGGATAGGACAGAGAGAAATGGGGAGAGGAAGGAGAGACAGAGAAGGGGAGAGAAAGATAGATCCCTGCAGACCTGCTTCACCGCCTGTGAAGCAACTCCCCTGCAGGTGGGGAGCCAGGGGCTCGAACCGGGATCCTTACACTGGTCCTTGCGCTTTGTGCCATGTGTGCTTGACCTGCTGCGCTACCACCCAACTCCCACTTCCTTGATTTTTATCTGACACAGAACCTTCTCTCTAGATATCCAAGCTATCTGAAGAGTATTTCATCCTGCAAAAAAACCGGAACGAGATGATCTTGTCTCAGCAACTGAAGCCTCTTTATCTGGATGCCTGTCCTCAAACGCCAAGTAATAGACGAGTTTCTTCTCAGCAGTACCTCTCAGGTAAAAATCCTGTTGCATTAGAAGGAAAAAAGATGCTAAGTTCTGTGTCTACTAGCTGTCTACATTTATTCTATTGGGGGATTTGAGCTGACTGCTGTCTTGGAGAGAGCCTTCATTTCATCTCATTTCTTGTGAGCAGTTGCACACTTTTCCAGAAGACTCCACATGCCTTCTGCTTTCCGTGACTCCATTCTCCTTCCATCCTCTTCCCTTACTACGATGCTTTAACTAGAACTTGGCACAGGGCGCCAGAAGGGAGCAAGGTGTGAAATGGAGGAGCGGCAGGGTACAGGTTTGGTGGTGTGAAATGGAGGAGCGGCAGGGTACAGGTTTGGTAAGGAGAGTAGGCAGGTGAAATCTCTCTGT
The DNA here is from genome assembly GCF_950295315.1 of Erinaceus europaeus. NCBI lineage: Eukaryota > Metazoa > Chordata > Mammalia > Eulipotyphla > Erinaceidae > Erinaceus > Erinaceus europaeus. The sequence goes on from NC_080167.1 coordinate 62,244,591, forward strand.
GGCTTTGTCTGTCGTATGGTATCAGCAGCCTAGAGCAGAAGTAGCAATGAGCACACTCCTGAGGATAAGGCTGGGCTCACTGAAAATATCAGTGCATTTCCTTTTTGGTTTGTTTCCTTTTGCCGCCAGGGTCATCACTGGAACTTGGGATCAGCACTGTAAATCCAGTGCTCCTGGCAGCCATTTCCCTCTCCCTCCCCCTCATTTTTTTTCTTCTGCCTGTTTTTTATTTGACAGGGCAGTGAGAAATTGAGAGGGACCGGGTGGTGGTGCACCTGGTCGAACGCACATGCTGCCATGCACAAGGACCCAGGTTCAAGCCCCTGGTCCCCAGCTGCAGAGAAAAAGCTTTGTGAGTGCTGAGGCAGTGTTGCAGGTGTCTCTTTGTCTCTCCCTTTCTATCACCCCCTTTCCTCTCACTTTCTGGTTGTCTCTATCCAATAAATAAATAAAGATTATAATTTTTAAAAAAAAGTAAAAAAAAGAGAGAGGGAGAGAGAGAAACTGAGAGGGGAGACGGAGATAGGAAGGAGGAGATATAGAGAGACACCTGGAGTGCTTGCTTCACCACTTGTGAAGCTTCCCCCATGCAGGTGGGGACCAGGGACTTGAACCCAGGTCCTTGTGCTCTGTACTGCGTATTTTCTACTGGGTGCACCACCACCACCCAGTTTAGTACATTTTCTTTTCATCAATCTCAGTCACGCTCTGCTCCCACATCACTAAAACCCAGGGGTAATGGACCTGGTGACGGCTGACTTGGGCTCTCTCTCCCCAGGGCTGTGCAGAGAAGCTCGGGCCTTATACAGCCCCACCACCACCACCAGGGAGAGCCTGGAGTCCTGTAATTCTTACACATATTGTTAAACACACACACACACACACACACATACACTTTTGGGAGGATTGTTCTAGTCCAGTAAATGTCAGAATTTATCATTAGTTATAGTCTATATTCATATATTTTAATGATCTATGCAACTGGTTTTCTTTTAATCTTTAGTAATTTATGAGTTCAAGCTAAAAGGAAATTCAAACTGAAGTTAGGGGTTATTGAAATTAAAAAGAAAATTCTTCTGTGGCACTTTGTTGTGGTGTTTATCCAACAGGAAGTTTATTCAGGTACATAAAAAGTATTGCAGCAAAGTAAGCAGAGGGGAAAGATCAACTAGCCACGTGGCATGAGCCGCAGTCTTTACACGTAATTGACCAACGTACAGATACAGGTCCTGGGGGAAGTGGCATCATGGGCCAGGGGAAAATGGAGGAAGTGGGCAGGCAAAGTACAGCAGGAAAATAGAAAGATTTCTACCACGAGCTCATTTAAGTGACTTCCTGTACCCACAATCCCTTGTGAGTTTGTTCAAGGCTGTCGTACATATGCTCTTGACATCAGCTGCATACTATGTTCATGTCCCATAATCCATTGTGCTCACTCTAAGTGTACAGTGTTGCCAAAAGGGGATTAGGAGAGATACTGATTGGTTAATGTGTAATCCTTGAAGTGGGTTTAGACCTTCAGAAGTGCTTGTGTTACACAAGAATGAGCAAATTCTGTCTGTATTTTAGACTCTAGTCTCTTTATGATTTTTCCCACAGTTATTTTAAATATTTTTATTAATATATTATTAGATAGAAACAGAAAGAAATTGAGAGGGGAAGGGGAGGGAGGGAGGGAGAGAGAGATTTTGAGAGTCACCTGCACCCTGCCTCACTGCTTGTGAAGCTTTCTCCCTCCAAGTGGAGACTAAGGCCTTGAACTTGCATCTTTGCACACTGTAATATGAGTGCTTAACCAGGTGCACCACCATTTGACCCTCACAGTTATTTTTGTATACCTGTAGACATCACAGGTGTCACACAGGGTTCAGATGCACAGACATTTAAGGGGTCAGTGGCACTATTGACTACCTCCAAAGTATATTCAACTTTTTGTCACCTTCAGGGCTTCACTGCTCCAGCCTGACTTCTTAAGATCAAAAGAGTGAGACAGAGAGGCAGAGAGAGAAGGAAAGATGCCACAGCACCAACTTTCAGATCAGTGGAGGCCATGAAGATGAATTTTGTCAAATTAACCTCATGGAGATTAATTTTGCCTTCCTGAAATAGATTTTCAGTGCTTTGCAAACAGAGCCACGTCATACAGCATCAACTCATTTTTCTCTTTCACAGACACTTATTTCTCATGGCTCAGTAGACATTCAATAGCTACTCTTTAATGGGCTGAAACACTACTTAATTTCCCCCAAGAATTATACTGGAGGAAAGGCTAAATATACATAGCAGTGAAGATTTGCAAGGTTTCTTTGTTTTCGCTGAGGCTCAGTGCCGGCACTACAAATCCACCGCTTCTGGCAACCATCCTCCCCCCCTTTTTTTTATTAGATAGGACAGAAAAAAAATTCACAAAGGATGAAGAGACAAAGAGAGGGAGAGAAAGATAGACACCCACAGACCCTCTTCACTGCTCATGAAGCAACCCCCTTGCAGGTGGGAAGCAGGAGCTTGAACCCAGGTCCATGCACTTTACCCTTTCAAGTAGTACTATGTGTGCTTAACCAGGTGTGCCACCGCCCAGTCCCTGCAAGTTGTTTTTTAAGTAATATGTTGTTTCCTCATAGTGAGAAAAATAAAATAACACCTTCTATCATATATAGAAGTCCTGTCTGACTTAGATAAGCAGAATTGTTAACCGTGGGGCTGGCGACCTAGGTGGAGACTAAGCTGATGTGCTTTGGAGCCTGTGAGTGTGATGGGCAGGGGACCGCTGTGATGTAGTGTCAAGTTTAGTGAGGATATTGTGTAAATGGATCACTGGAGTGAGAATCACAGCCTTTCTTGTTCACCTTGAAGCCCTTTATAAGCAACAGCCTGTTGGGTAGGGACAGTTTCTTTTTAGGGAGAGAGAGGGAGACGGAGACGGAGAGGGAGAGGGAAGGAGAGGGAGAGAGAGAGAGAGAGAGGGAGAACGTAACCTGTTCACTCACTAGCCTTCACAGGAACCCTTACCTCCCCAATGAAAACATCACTTGGAGAACCAAAGATGTGGAAAGCTACAAATAATAATTCTGTCATTAAGACAAGCTTAGGAGCCCCCTGAAGTTTTAATTATCTCGTACTTCTCAAAAAGGTAGAGGCATCTTCACACAACTGCCAGGCCCAACTCCCCTGTAAAAGATCTAACCAACTGAATGGCATCCAGTGGCCTAGAAAAGCTTCTCACCTGCAAACATGGATCATCCATGAGGATAATTTAACTTTTTAAAATTCAGTTTCATAGACTGCAAGCTGACCTTATATGATTTCTCTCTGTGGGAGAGATGTGCTTGTAAGTTTGCTAAAGTGTCAAGGGGAAAGTAATCTCCAGGTGAAAACCAAGGCACTGAATAGTACGACATTTAAAGAGATAATAAGGAGTCTAGAGAGACATAAAGATTTGAGCCCTGCCATCACTTGAGAGGTGCTGAGGTACAGGATAAAGGTCTAGTACTATGTTGTAATCCATCTGTCCATCTGTCTATCTGTCTCTCTCTCTCTCTCTCTCTCTCTCTGTCTCTTTATTTACTATTTGCTATAGGACTGTTGCTGGAGGCTCCATGCCAGCACTACAAATCCACTAGTCCTGGTAGCCATTTTTTTTCATTTTATTGATACAGAGAGAAGTTGAGAGAGGATGGGGAGAGAGAGAAAGGGAGAGAGAAAGATAGACACCTGAAGACCTGCTTCACCACTTGTGAAGTTCCCCACTGCAGGTGGGGAGCCGGGACTCAAATCCAGGTCCTTGCTTAGGCCCTTGCACATAGTACTGTGTGCGTTTAACTGGGTGCACCACTGTCCAGCCTTTCTGTCTGTTTCTCTCTTGATCTAAATAGACACACACACAAAAAAAAGGTGTAGAGTAGTGAACCTGCATATACATGGCCCCAATTCCACCAAAAAATCATAAAAGGAAGCAAGTCCATGAACACTTCATTCTACATTTTTGTTTTGATGACATCCGTTACTAGCTGAGGTTGACGTAAGCTAACTGGACCTGCATTTTCCTCAGAAGGAAGATACATTAATATAGATGTAACTAGGACATGACCATTTGATCACAAATCCCAGGAAATGCTATTATACTCCTAAGTCAAGAAGGACGCTGCATTATTTCTCCCGCAGCCTGTGCAGGGTGTTCTGTCTCATTGGAGGGTGTTTTTCTGCTTAATTATGGTACACCTGGAAAACCTGTGTTGGCCGTTGTGAAAAGCAGAAAAAAAGATGCACTGCAGAACAAATAAACTGTGCTGACACAAAAGCATGTCTGCTTGCTCCTTTCTTACAAAGAAGCTATCCATCCAACAAGCTGTAATTTTTCTAATGAGCAACAAGGTGAACAAGGAAGAAAGCTATGATTCCCATGCTCCCTTTCCATGATGTCATAAGTAAGCACACAAAATCCAAGCAGTCTTTTGCCAGGCCCACGGAGTACATGTAACCAGAGTTTTCCTGTGCTGCTTTCAAAGTAAATGTGTGTGTGTGGGAGGGGAGTGGTAATCATCCTTTATTGACTTCTAAACATTCCTGGTGGATGATTTTTCATTATTCTGGTGGTGATTTGATCCACTGTATTCTGTAGTGATGCCTAGCATTTTACCATTGTAATGCTGGCAGCTAGAAATGATATATATATATTTTTTTATAAACTCCTGGAGAATCCGTCTCTCCGTGTGTCAGCAAGCATGAAAGTCAATCTCATATAAGGGTGGGTTACATATTTTTAAAAGAGGATGCTTTCATTAAAAGAGGAGGAGATAAAGAGATTTGAAAAGCTGTATTGATTCCCTCAGAACATATTTCTGATGCTATTTTCTTCTTCCTGAGTTAACTTGCTACTTCACTTTCTGCAAAAGTATTAGTAATCTCATAAGTACTCTACTATACAAAACTCTCAAAAAAGGTAACAACCCTTGATATCTAAAAAAAAAAAAAAAAAAAGATGTGGTCTTATTCAGCTTTGCCACAGATAAGTTCATGCAGCCACAAGTGAATTTCTGATGGGAAAAGTGAATTAATTCAGATAAAACGCATAACCTAAGAAACCTTACATGGAAACAGCTAAGTATCTCACCAAATCTATTTCTTTTCATTTCGTAATTGTTATCTACTGTAAGCTACAGGGCACAGGAAACAAAGGCCAAAATACTTCCCTCCCTGTTTCCTATTAAGTTCCTGGTGAGGGCAGGGGAAGTAGCATAATGGTGATGCAAAGAGACTCTCATGCCTGTGGTTCCAAAGTCCCAGGTTCAATCCTCTGCACTACCATAAGCCAGAGCTGAGCAGTGCTCAAGTTTAAAAAAAAAAAAAAAAGTGGAGGCGGGAGGCAGGCAGTGGCACACCTGGCTAAGCGCATATGTTATAGCGAGCAAGGACTCAGGTTCAAGCCCCTGATCTCCACCTGCAGGGGGAATAAGCTTCATGAGTGGTGAAGTAGGACTGCAGGTGTCTCTCTGTCTCCCTCCATCTCTATCTCCTCTCTATTTCTCTCTGCCTCTGTCTAATAAATATATGAATAAAAATTAAATATATATATATATTTTTAAAGTGTCTGATAAGAATGCATCAGTAAAAGACCAACAATGTCAGCAGCACTGGAAACTGAGGGGGTTTCTTTATTAGTGTGTGTGTGTTGTTGTGACACCATTTCTTTTTTTGTGCTTTAAAAAAGTTTTACATATTATTGAATAGAGACAGGAAGGAATTGGCAAGGGAGGGGGGAGATAAAGAGGAAGAGAGACACCTGCAGCTCTACTTCACCACACATAAAGGTGAGGACCAGGGGCTTGAACTCAAGCCCTTGAGCACTGTAGAGTGTGTACTTAACCAGGTGTACCATCACCTGGCCGCTGTGGCACCATTTCTCACTCATGCGTAATACCACTGTTCCTGGGCCAACTTTTCACTCTTTTTACTTCAACAAGAGAGAGAGACAGGCAGAGAAAGAGAGAGACAGGGACGTTGGGGGCGGGGGAATCAGCACAGAGCTGTTCCACCTACAATGGAGTGTCCCCTTGGACAGTAGTGCACTCATGTTGTATAGAGCTCGAACCCAAGGCCTCACACACATGAAAGGTGCGTGCTGTACCAGGCAGACTCTCTCCCAGCCCCTGACCTTTTTTTTTTTTTCTTCAAATGCAATACCCTGTTAGTGCCACAAGATAAATTCAAGGAAAATAATGTGTTTAATAAAATATTCAAGGAAAATTCATAGCTAGCACATTTATGTTTCATAACATGTAGGAAAAAATGTTTGCTTTATAGATGCCTATAGTGTTTATCAAGATTGTCCTTATATCTTGGTATACTACATCAGTTTCTAAACTCCCAAATGTCAAAGTTGAGACAGGCTATGTTCTTGTTATAGTGCTATTGAAGTAAGGAAGAGAGGTAAGGAGCTGTCTCTGTGTGCTAGCAGCTGTCCTATAAATCATTACCCCCCCCCAGGAAATGATTTTTAAAAAATAGCAGAAAGAAAAATCTGCAAATTACAAATCAAAAAAATAATTTGAAGTGAAAGTATAATTAAAGCTACAAATTATCTCAAAATAATAAAAATGAGAATAGCTGCATATAAAAACTGTAAATGAGCTGCAGCCCGTGGGTCTATATTCATAGGAAAAATCAAATCATTATGTTTCATTATTAGTGGTGATAAAATAATGAAAAGACAGAAGATATATTTTTTCAGAGGAAATCAAATTCAGCCTTAGGGGGAAAAAAGAAATGACTATTATAAGATAGAAAAAAAAGGTCATATATCTAAATGAAACTAAGACCATGGGAGTTGGGTAGTAGCGCAGCAGGTTAAGCACATGTAGCACAAAGCCCAAGAACCGGCATAAGGATCCCGGTTCGAGCCTCTGGCTCCCCACCTGCAGGGGAGTCGTTTCACAGGCAGTGAAGCAGGTCTGCAGGTGTCTATCCTTCTCTCCCCCTCTCTGTCTTCCCCTTCTCTCTCCATTTCTCTCTGTCCTATCCAACAACAGCAACAACAATAATAACTACAACAACAATAAAACAACAATGGCAACAAAAGGAAATAAATAAGTATAAAAAAAAGAAACTAAGACCATGTCTTTGATAAGGCAAAGAATAGACAAAGTCCTGGTTGATTCTTTTAAAAACAAGTCACCAAGAAATTAGAAATAAAAACTAGAGTGTAACAATTATAGCTGATGATACCAAAATATCTCAATTCACAAAGGTAAGATAGGACTGAAATATGATTTCCCAGGAAGAAATAGTAAAAATACCAATCTATCAAAAAAAATTACCTGCAGAAAAAGTATTCTAAGAATTCAGAATGTTTTAGACAAATTCTTGAATGAATTCATGGAACAGACACAGTAATTCCCATACTATATAATCTGAGAAAAATAAAAAGTAAAATATAAAGTTTCCTATTTAATGAAAGCTCTTTGACATAGAAACAAAATCTGATAAGTAACATTTTGTAGAGGAGGAAAGAAAAATGTTACAAGTCAATCTTAGTTATGGATATAAAGGGAAAACTCTTAATATCCAACTAGCTAATTAAATGCAAGATTCCATTAGAACTCTGCACAAATAACACATATTAATGTAATACCAAAAGGTCAGGAGAAAAGACATGTTGGTAAATGCTGAAACCGGTTTCAATAAATTCCAATCTGATCTTGACATAACGCAAAAGACTGTTACTAAGTTAGAAGTAGAAAGCTATTCTGTACCAGTGTAAGAATTTTTTTTTAATATTTCACTTTGTTTCATTTATTTTGGGGGAGAGAGAGAAATTGAGAGAGAAGAAGGAAAGAAGGGAAAAGAAAGACATCTGTAGCACTGCTTGACCACTCGTGAAGTTTCTCCCCTACAGGTGAGGTTGGGGGATTGAACCCAGGTCCCTGAGCATTGTAATAGGTGCACTCAACTGGGTATGCCACCACTTGGCCTCAAGAATATGCTTGTTTAATCCAATTGTCAACATCTAATTAACAACAAAATACTGGAAAGAGTTCCATTCAAAAGTTGGGTTGAGATAAAGATGCTAATAGCAGCACTTTTAAACTTATTTAGGAATTTCTGGCTGGTGAAATGGAATGCTAAACAGAAATTTCTAGAAAGCATAATTGCTCAAGAAGAGGAGATAGGATAGAATGAGTATTATATATGAGTTTTTACTTTGAAATGCTAGGGATAAACCATAAATACCAACTCATACTAGCAACAGAGTTCAGTGAAGGCATATACACAGAAGTATAGGATTTCCCCCCCCCCCAAAGATTTATAATGTAAAAAGAACAGGAAAATATGTATCAATACCTTGAAATAAAGTCAGCAAGAAAACCACAAAGAGACAAAAAGAAAAGGCACATAATGGATTGATACACCGCATTTCTACACTGGAAGGTAAAACGTAAACACAACTATTTTAAAATTAATTTCTAGGTTTAAAATTGCATTGTCTGTGTCTTTAAAAAGTTCCTAAGGATTGTTTATAAGTTTCAGGGAAAAAAATAACTATAAATTATAAATACTGATGTTCTTCTATTAGACAGTAGGCTAATATAAATTTATAGCAATAAAAATCATACGCTTCTCTTATAAAAAGATCAACCACAGACTAAAGGAACAGGGTAGAAAGATTGATTGAAAAGAGTAGATTGAGCCTAATATTTATAAAACGTTGTAAAAAAAAAAAAAAGGATACAAAGTAAAACTAGAAAAAGTCACAAAGCATAAGAAGTAAAGCCCAGTTCCCTACCTGTAGAGGGGAAGCTTCACAAATGGTGAAGTAGTGCTGTAGGTGTCTTTCTTTTCTCTCCACCCCATCCCTACTTCTCACTGTCTGAGAAAAAAGAAGAAAAATAATAATAACCACCAGGAGCATTGGAGGCACCTTGTATGCACTAAGCCCCAGTGATAACCCTAGTGGGAGAAGAAGTGGGGAGGAGAGGTGGAGGAATTACAAGGAGAAATTGTGGTATATCTGGAATCCAGATGCACTGAAATCTTCTTGAAGTTAAAAAGCATCACCAAAAGTTCAAGGATTAAAGATATGCTGAATATTGAGAACAAATGTAGAAAAGGTTATTTTGTAATATAGGAACGACTTTTGTCCATCATTAGGAAAAGCATTAATACCCCCAGTGGAGAAATGGGTATAAGACATTGACATAGTTACAGATTCAGAAATGCACATGGCAGGAGCCAGGTGGTGGCGTACCTGGTTGAGCACACATGTTACAGTGCGCAAGGGTCCAGGTTCAAGCCCCAGTCCCCATCTGTAGGCAGAAAGCTTCACGAGTGATGAAGCAGATCTACAGGTGTCTCTCTGTCTCTCTCTCTGTCTCTCTCTCTCTACCTCCCCCTTCCCTCTCGATTTCTGACTGTCTCTATCCAACAAATAAATATAATAAATATGTTATAAAAGTTTTAAAAAGAAATGCATATGGCAAATAAACATGTATATGATTACCTTAGAAATAAATAGAAAGTAAAGTTAATTGCTATTTTTACTTATGAAAATAGTGGAGATAGAAAAGCAATGGTGAGAAGGTGACATTTCATTGTTCTCCAGTGTTAATGAGGAGTAAGGAATCAACATTTCAAAAGCAATTTGGCAAAGTAGGGGGGAAAAAATTGAAGTAGTTTATATTATTGGCCCAGTAAACCCACTTATAAGAATATAGCCTAAGGGAACAATCAGCAAAGGAAAAAAAGAAAAAATTGTGTACATGGCAAAAAGACTTAAAATCAGACAAGAAGAAGGTGATTAATACACAATGAGACATTCATTCATGGAATATTAACAGCCCTGAAAGTTCATTTTTCAAAGAATAACCTTGACACACTGCTGGCTAATCTAACTGCAGGATAGAATATTGTGGAATTGGAATTGCAATTGGAACACTGTAAATAAATCTGTTTAATCTTTTTTCCCCGTTGTGGTGGTTTAGTCACAAGAGCACCTCCATATTAAACTTGAACTCTAGAAAAAAAGTGAGTTTCTGGTTGAGTGAGAGCAAGGGGCTCACTCTCCAGTAGCGTAAACGTTCTCCCTCTCTCAGGGACTTGAACCTTCAGAGCCCACTTCTGGATAAAAATGAGACCTGGGACAGAGTTTCTACAGCTGTGTTTAACAACCTCTCCTAAAATTCCTCTCCTAAGGAGTAGTAGCTTTTTTTTTTTTAATTGGGGGATTAATGGTTTCCAGTTGACAGCAAAACACAATAGTCTGTACATGCATAACACTTCCCAGTTTTCCACATAATAATTCAACCCCTACTAGGTCCTCCTCTGCCATCATGTTCCATGAACCCTCCCCACCCCCACCCCAGAGTCTTTTACTTTGGTGCAATACACCAACTCCAGTCCAGGTTCTGCTTAGTGTTTTCCCTTCTGATCTTGTTTTTCAACTTCTTTCTATGAGTGAGATCACCCCATATTCATCCTTTCGCTTCTGACTTATCTCACTTAACATGATTTCTTCAAGCTCCATCCAAGATGGAGTGAGGAAGGTGAATTCATCATTTTTAATACTGGTATGATTCAACTTCCCTCGATGGGAAACACCTCCCCTTGTGTCTGAGCAGAGGTTTGAGCAGAGGGCAAGAAGAACCCCAATGTTACTTGTTATAATCGGGCAGTGTTTGTATTCTGTTCTTATGTCTTTCCTATTATTATTATTATTATTATTATTATTACTATAACTATTATTATCTTTATTTATTTATTGGATAGAGATAGGCAGAAATTGAGAGGAAGGGGGAGTTGGAGAGAGAAAGAGATAGAGATATACCTCTAGCCCTGCTTTCCCACTTGTAAAACTTACCCCCTGCAGGTGGGGACCGGGGGTTTGAACCCAGGTCCTCGCACATTGTAACAAGTGCACCACCAACCAGCCCCCCTTCTGTATTTTCAAAAGACCAATCTGAGAAAATGACTTTATATATAGTCAGTAAATGCTTCTCTAATATTTAACTTTTTTTGTCTTGGCACTGTCAGAGCCTCACTGCTGTGGGTTAACTTAGGGAGGGAAGGAGAGAGACCACAGTGCTAAAGCTTTCTCCAGTGCAGTGGAGGCTGGCCTTGAACCTGAGTCTTGTGCCTAGTAAAGCAGGTGTACTATCCAGGTGAGCTATTTTGCCAGTCCTTAAAACTTGACTCTTTGGAAGGAAAATTAACATAGGTTTGGTTTTCACCTCAGACTGTTCACCCAACTATTTTTCAGATTGATTTATATAATATGGTTTTGAAAATGAATCAAGGTGGAATTTGGAGGGTCTTAAATGCCCCTTCTGGGTTCCTCAGATTCTCCTCTGTTAGGGGATCTCCTTGAAGGATGACACACATATGTAAGTAAAGATATATCCTAACCTCATGGACCAGAACAAAACTAAGGGGTCTTTGAAGATTCTAACCCATGTCCTCAACCCCGTGGAAATGGACACGAAACAAACCCGTCCTCCATTGTCTCACTGCCCTGGGCTAGCTGTATTTATTCTCCTGTGTTCCTGCTATGACTAGAGGAGGCCTAAAAGTATTAATGAGGACATTAAAACTCGGTTTTCAAAGTTCTGGTTATGAGTACAAATCAGAGAGTGAGAAGCTTAATGCTTGTGGAGTACAGGTTGACTCTAGGGCATCCATGTTTCATTGTTAGAAGGGAAGGAATTAATTCTGGGGAGGGGCAGGGGAATTATCTGAGCAGTTTGAAATGGGGCGGGAGACTGGTAGCTGCCTAATGAGAAAGCTACAGAGGAAGCCTGTGTATATGACTCAGCCCTACGGAACATCCAGGTATGGTAGAAGTGGAATGGACACTCAGAGTGGGAGAACCACAGTCTGTTACAATGTAGACTAGAGCAAGCCAGTCCAGGCAACACCAGGTAATGCAAACAACTCCACAGAGCTCAGAATGAGTCAAGAAGACAAGACAGAAGACAGCCGGAGAGACATGAACTGCCACCACCCCCACCCCAAATGCTAAGAACCAGCCATCTGTAAGAGTAGCCAGTCAGGCTCAGGGCAGATGAGGTGAAAGAAGGGAACAGTAGCTTCTGGAAGGCAAGATTTCAGCCGGGCCTAGGGAGAACTCAGTCTTTAAAGGCTGCAGTGAATATTCCTGCCTTCTGGATCTCCTCTAGGTCACTAGATTTGCTCGAAGGTCACAGCTCTCAAGAATAAGTGGAAATTTCCAGCAACAAAATTGTTGGCTTTCTTAAAGAAGAAATTGCAGTACCATCTAGCATATTTCTGTCCTGATATTATCTTGATTCAGGCAGATGATGCCCATGCAGATTTGACTGAGTGTAAATGCACGAAAAACCGTGTCATCATCACAAAATGAGAAGAGTGAAGTTTAATTTTCTAAAGCAAATACGGGCAGTGAGTTTGAAATCTATCTCCTGAGTGTAAAATGTTGAGATGTCCGTCTAATCGTTCTTGTTTCAATGTGCATTTCTGATAAACTAAGACACTGGATGGAAACTATTGCCCCAACAAAGCACAAATAAATAGTTCCCCTTCTGACTACTAAATATGGCAGTAACCTTTATAAACTGTTATTTATCATGCCCATCACACACAGAGTAGTCACAAACCTAATTTTGCTACTGCCAACACTGATATGCCGCTGATAATTTGTGATTATAAATGTTTATGTCACTTTTGTAATTAAGGGGTTAGAATGACGCTAGCAGACAGCATTTGTTCTCCCCCAAAGGAACAAGAATTTAGAGGGCAGAATAAGCTTTGGCTCTCTGAAATATCTGCCTGCTGACTAGCTCATAGGAAGTTTGCACTTCAAAACTGCAAAATAGTCTGGGGAAACTTAACCTGAGCAGTCAAACTCTGTTGAGTAAAGCTTTCAGTAATACTCATTTGCCGTCTGCCGGCTCTGCTTGGCAGTACTTTTGTTCTTCTTTTTCCCTCTAGAATCATTGCCAGGACATAGAACCTGCATCACTCTACTGTTCTGATTTGCCATTTCTGCCCTACACACACACACACACACACACACACACACACACACACACACACACACACCTTTTTCTAATTTTTGGTAGAGGGTGAAAGAGGGGAAGAGAGACAGAGAGAAGGAGAAACACATGCAGTACTGTTCTACCACCTGTAAAGCTCCCCCTGCCACCCCTCCCCCCACCCCTCCCCTCCCCTGTAGGCAGAGGACTGGGACTTGAAACTAAGTCCTCAAACATGGTAACATGTTTGCTTTACTGGGTGAGCCACCAGCCAACGCCACACAGAAGTATCTTAAGTGAATCACCCTTTAAGAATATCCAGCCCTTTGTTTCAGGTTATTCTGGTGATGAAACAAACAATGAATTAACACTGAAACAGATTCAATAGACAAAAGTAATCAGAAATTCCAAAAATTCAACAGATGCTGATTTTTTTTATCTCTATACCACACACACCTTCATGGCTACTTTACATAAAGCTCTAAATATATTCCAGGATTCGAATGCACTATTATTTCATTGTCTCTTCTTTTTCCATATCCCTATCCCTGCCCCCATTCTCTCTCTCTGATCTACATTATTGTCCCTATAAGAGAATCTTCCTTATAAATAATACATAATTTGATAGCTTTTGCAGATTTGATTCATACACACATATATAGGGATTTTATCAGTGTTTATACAACTAGGATCATAGTATAAATGTTTACATCTTAACATTTCTCTTTCAGTATCTTAACCAAAATCCCTATAGGTCAACTAGTATAGCTATCATTTATTCTTCTTCATGGCTCTGTAACATTTTCTGTGTGAATACATACTCTCTTTGTTTCTATTTTCTGCCACTATGAACCATGTTGCAATAAGTGTCTTTGAAAATTTCCTTGCATACTGGGTTTCACTTTTCTGGCAACAGTGCCCAGGCACAAGATTAGTCAGTTGAAAGGTAGATTTGTTTATCTGTTTATTTATTTACTTCAGTGTTTTAAAATTTATTTTGGATAGAGAGGTAGAAAAATTAAAAGGGAAGGAGAGACGAGAGAGGGAGAGGTAAGAGAGACAACTGCAACACTGCTTTGCCACTCATGAAGCACCTCCACCCCTACAGCCAGGGATGGTGGGGGCTTGAACCTGGGTCCTTGCACCCTGTAGCTAGGTGCACCACTTCCCATCCCTAGAAGGTATTTTTAGCTTTGATGGATTGTCTTTCTAAAAGACCCTAACAGTGGGCATTTTCTTTTTTTTTTAATTTTTTTTAATTTTCTTAATATTTATTTTTATTTATTTATTCCCTTTTGTTGCCCTTGTTGTTTTATTGTTGTAGCTATTATTGTTGTTGTCGTTGTTGGATAGGACAGAGAGAAATGGAGAGAGGAGGAGAGAAAGATAGACACCTGCAGACCTGCTTCACCGCCTGTGAAGCGACTCCCCTGCAGGTGGGGAGCCGGGGTTCGAACCGGGATCCTTATGCCTGTCCTTGTGCTTTGCGCCACCTGCGCTTAACCCGCTTCGCTACAGCCCGACGCCCAGTGGGCATTTTCTTTACTTCCTTGTAAGAATACACTTTTGCTGACATTCTGTGCAACAGTGTTATCCTTTTTAATTTTTGCTAATTTTTCTGGAGTAAAAGGGCATTTCCTTGTTATTTAGTGTAACCGGAAGTATAAGCCATATGCCCTTGTCTGTCAGCTAGGTCAGGTGTTTTACTGGCTTTGGGGATTTGTTCACAGTGAATTTCCTACTGATCTCTTTTGTCTACTCCTCTGTTGACCTGTGTGTCTGTAGTCATTTGCAATCACCCTTCTGCATTAGACATACCAGCCTGTTATCTGTTACCTGTGTCGTAGATTGTTGTCCAAATCTGTTATGTGTCTTTTGACTTTGGTAAATACTAAGGTTTTCATCTATGTTTAAAAGATTACTTTATTGCACCAGAGAGATAGCTCAACCTGTCAGAGCACAGAGCTTGCCTGACTGAGGCTCCAGAAGCCAGAGGTTTAGCTCCAGCACGACCTTATGCCAGAGCTGAGCAGTGCTTTTCTCTCTCTCTCTCTCTCTCTCACTTTTCCCCCTCCTTTCTCATTATCTCTCTGAGAAAAAATAAATAAATCTTTAAATAAAGATGGATGGGTTTATTTATGTGTGACAGCAGGAGAGAGCAAAGCAAATCTGTCATAGGTTATGGAACCTACCATCCCAGGTAATGGAACTTGGGGACTCGTGCAGGCAAGAAATTTGCTCTGTGGAGCAACCCCTGGCTACAGTTGTTTGAGTCAGATAGCTTTGTCTTTTTTTTTTAATATTTATTTATTTATTTTCCCTTTGGTTGCCCTTGTTGTTTTATTGTTATAGTTATTGATGTCATTATTGGATAGGACAGAGAGAAATGGAGGGAGGAGTAGGGGAAGACAGAGAGGGGGAGAGAAAGATAGATACCTGTAGACCTGCTTCACCACTTGTGAAGCGACTCTCCCTGTAGGTGGGGAGCTGGGGGCTCGAACTGGGATCTTTATGCTGGTCCTTGCGCTTTGCGCCATGTGCACTTGACCTGCTACTACCGCCTGACTCCCCCGCCCCCTTTTTTTAATCCCCTGTGCATTTTGGTTAAAATATTTGTGACCCTTGACTATTTGTGAAGTCTCTAGTTTTTCTTTCAGGAGTCTTTGAGCCTTTTATTTCCATGTATTAATATTTCATTGTGCTTTTTTTAAACTAGAGTCAGCAAAGGTAAAGTGAAAGAGACTACAGCACCGAAGCTTCCTTCCAAGTACTGGAGGCTGGGCTCCTGGCAAAGCAGTACGCTACTCAAGTGAGCTGTTTCGCTGGCTCTATTTCCATTTCTCTTTTTTAAACATTTTATTTCTGTAGCTACTTACTTTGGGTAGAGACAGAAATTGAAAGGGAAAGGCAAGGGAGAGGGGGAGAGAGATAGACACCTGCAGCACTGCTTCACCATTTGTGAAGCTTTCCCCCTACCCCTGCAGGTAGGGACCAAGCACTTGAACCCAGGTCCTTGAGCTCTCTGCCAAGTGCACCAACAGCCAGTCCCCTGTTTCCATTACTTTAAAGCATCAGAAATTCATCTACGTATCTGCCGACACTAGTGATCTAGTTAACAAAAGTGTATTTGAGTGATGGCTGTGCATATTCATCCTTAAAATGAAATTAATGGGAGTCGGGCGGTAGCACAGCGGGTTAAGTGCACATGGCACAAAGCCAAGGACTAGCGTAAGGATCCTGGTTCGAGCCCCCGGCTCCCCACCTACAAGGGGAGTCACTTCACAAGTGGTGAAACAGGTCTACAGGTGTCTATCTTTCTCTCCCCCACTCTGTCTTCCCCTCCTCTCTCCATTTCTCTCTGCCCTATCCAACAACAATGGCATCAATAATAACTACAACAAGGGCAACAAAAGGGAATAAATAAATATTAAAAAATATTTTTAAAAAATGAAATTAACAGAACCTCTTACTAGCATCTTCAAACAAACATGTACAAACAGCCACTTTAAAAAAACACACAGGAAAGCATCTGAACCTATGTAGATATGGTTTCCTGTAAAAAAAAAAAATAAAAAAATAAAAAGCCAGTAAAAGTAAGTCACCTAAAGCCTGAAATTATGTTCGGTGTTATATTCTCCTAGGAGTGCCATAACACACTCACCAGAGTGCCTTAACCAACAGGAACTTGTTTCCTCAGAGTTCTGAAGGCTAGAAGGTTAAGGCCAAGGTGCTGACAAAGTTGGATTCTTTTGAAGACTTTCTCCTTGGTTTTCTAGATGGCCGTCTTCTCCCTCCCTTCTCACGGTCTTCCTACTATGTCTGCATCCTGATCTCACTTTAGAAAGCCTTTCTCCAAGTAGAGTCCTATTCTAGGGTCCTCAGAGGCATTGGGAAGTAGGACTTTCACATATAGATTTGGAGGGGGCATGATTCAGACCACAAGTTTCACTCAATGTGTGCAACCTTGAGCGAGAGAAATCACTGAACGGCCGGCCGCTGAGAGCTTCACAGAGGAGGTGGGATTGAGACGGGCATGGGAGCAGGCCTGAGATACTAGTGGAGCTGCAAAAGCTCTTCTGTGAGAATTAAGCAGAGATACAGCCGTAGGCATGGCATGTTGTGACTCCACTAAGAAAACAGGACTCATCAGGGAAATTGTTCATTCCTTAGGGGGATGGACAGGAGAAGTGGGCAGTAAAATCAGAAGAGCCTAGGCTTAAAGAGAAAGGCTCTCAATCTAAAATGGAACCAGAAGCCATAAAATGGGAAAGGTACGCAGATGCTTTCAGGAAAGCCAAACTTCAGAACTGAGAACCTGATTTCCCATAAACATGTGACTTAACAGAAAGCTGCTATTGGAGGCATAAACCAGAGATGACCTGAATCCAGGGGCTCAGGAAGTAGATGCAGTTAAACTTTGTCTGAATGACTGGGCAGATTTTGTCTGCTCTGGGGCATTTTCAAGACTGGTTTTCTTTTACTTTTATTGTAGCAGGCTTTACACTCTCCCCACTTCCCCGTCCATAACTGCAATCTCCCCCCATAACTTGCTACAATGTGCTAGTATGTGTGTGTGTGTGTGTGTCTTCTGCGCAGCACAGCCTCAGTGAATGGCAAATAAACTCAGTTCTTTTTTTAAAAAAAATATTTATTTTTCCCTTTTGTTGCCCTTGTTTATAATTGTTGTAGTTATTGTTGTTGTTGTTGTTAGATAGGACAGAGAGAAATGGAGAGAGGAGGGGAAGACAGAGAGGGCGAGAGAAAGAGAGACACCTGCAGACCTGCTTCACTACCTGTGAAGCGACTCTCCTGCAGGTGGGGAGCCAGGGGCTTGAACCGGGATCCTTACTCCAGTCCTTGAGCTTTGCACCACCTGTGCTTAACTTCCTTTTTTCTTTTTTTTTTTTTTAATTTTTTTTTTTTTTACCATTTTTAGCTTGTCTCAGTTTATCTCCTGATTTGATTTGACAGTAACTAGCCTGAATTTAGGAGACATTTAGCTTTGATATGAGAGGGAAAAGAAACACTAAAAAAAATAAATTGGAGAAGTAAAACTTTCTAGTTATAAAGTAATCTTTAAGGAAGGAAATCTAGTTTTTACTTGGTGACCTTAAAATCCTGTTAAGAGTCTAGAAGACTCTTAGAAGGCTAGAAATGGACCCACCCTATGACCCAGCAATTCCTCTCCTGAGGACATATCCTAAGGAACCAAACACACCCATGCAAAAAGATGTGTGTCTACCTATGTTCACAGCAGCACAATTAGTAATAGCCAAAACCTAGAAGCAAAAAAAAAAAAAAAAAAAAAAAACCACATTTCCAGTGACAGATGCATGGCTGAGAAAGCTGTGGTCTATATACACAATGGAATATTACTCTGCTATTAAGAATGGTAAATTCACCTTCTTCACCTCATCTTGGATGGAGCTTGAAGGAATCATGTTAAGTGACATAAGCAGAATGAGGATGAATGATGAAAAGGATGAATATGGGGTGATACTACTCATAGACAGTTTGAAAAATAAAAACAGAAAGGGAAACACAAAGCAGAAGTTGGAGTAGAATTTAGTGTATTGCACCAAAGTAAAGGATGGGGGGGGTCATGCTGTTAAGGTCCTGGAACATGATAGTGGAGAAGGATCTAGGTGGGGGGTTAGCTTGTTATATGGAGAGTCCGGGTGGTCACGCACCTGGTTGAGCGCACATGTTACAGTGCTCAAGGACCCAGGTTCGAGCCCCTGGTCCCCACCTGCAGGGGGAATGCTTTGCAAGTGGTGAAATAGTGCTGCAGGTGTCTCTTTGTCTCTCTCCCTCTCTGTCTCCCCTAGCCTCACTACTTCTGGCTGACTCTATCCAATAAATAAAAAGATATTTTTTTAAAAAGATTGTTATATGGAAAACTAAGAAATGTTACACATGTGCCAACTCCTGTATTTTACTGTCAACTGTAAACCATTAATCCCCCCAATAAAGAAAAAAAAAGTGGAATACAGATGACTAAAGAGATTTTACTGGCAAAAAGGGGGGGGGGAGAAAAGAAAAGAAAAAGAGGAAAGACAACCTTCTTGAAAGATTTTTCTGGAAGCTTTGCCTCCTCTTCTCACACTACCACTCTAGCCTGTTTCATACAGCCAAACCACAAGTTGCCTGCCTTTTGCTTCTTTCCTTGCCCTTGGCTCTCAAAGCCCTGAATCACCAGGGCATCAGAATTGCACACTAAGGAATGGGCTAGGAGTTGGTTGGGGCAAGGAGAGGGATGTCATTTCTTCTTTCTCCCAGACTTCATCCCCGTTGTGTGCATATGACTTCTCATTTATGTCCAAGGGAAAACGCAGCTTGAGAATAGTCTCTGTCATTGAATATCCGTACACAGTCGCCTTCCTTGTAGGTATCTCCAGAGGAGAAGAGCCAAAAATACTGAGACCCCCAAGACGGCCCCGGAAACCTAAAACATTAAACAACCCTGAAGACTCCACATACTACTATCTACTGCATGTAAGTCGCTATGTTTCTAGAATCCACTAACAGCAAGAGAGCAATGTGACCACATGGGGCTTGTGAAAATGGAGCTGCCCCTTGGTCCCTCCCCAAGCTGAGTGTCTGGAAGCCAGGCTCCTCCTTTCCTTCCTCACCATCCACAACTCTCCCACAGTGCTGGGACTGCCGTGTTTTCCAGCACTATCTTTCTGGTTCATTGATCATTCCAGAAAGAGAAGTTCTTCCTAACAGGTGCTCTCTCACCATGTTTGGTTAAATTGCCCTGGCTGAGATGTCTTATTCTTGAAGAAGTCTTTCTGACACCTCCCAAATCCGCAAAGAACTCTTCCTATAGCCTACCCAAGAAGTCTGTACTTCCCTATCATGCTCAGGTGTGATTGATGTGGTTTCATGAGGTCAGGGAGTTTTTCGATTCAGTGTGACCCAAGTAGACATGCCATTGACCTAAACTATGCTTGAAACCCTGGACTGGAGCCCTGACTCTGTGTGAGTTTCGTGAATGGAGCTGTGCTGTGGTGTCTCTCTTCTCTGTGTCTATTATCTTTCCCTTGCTTCTCCTCTCCTCCTCCTCTTCCTTCTTCCTCTCTTTCAACCTGTCTATCTATCTATCTATCTATCTATCTATCTACCTATCTATCTACCTATCTATTTCTCTAGGAGTAGACCCACAGGAAATAACAATTGTAAGGACACCAACTACATACCTGTCCTCCTTCCTGTATGTGTGTAAAGAATTAAAAATTGTGCCAAGGAACCGTCTCAGCAGTACAGAGAATGAGGTTCTGAGTTCACTCCCCATAACTGCATCAAATAAACAAATATTTGATACAGATTAATAAAGGTTATTGATTTTCCCCATAATGCTCAAAAAAAAGAAAGAAATCATCTGACATTTGTTTCATTTGTTTATGAAGTTGAATAAAAAAGCAGCCAAGTACAGGATTAGATATGACCAAACATTCCCTATTGACCCTGAGCTTAATGGCTCAGTGATACTTGAGAACCTTTATGAATTGCAACTGGAATGCCAGTTGAGTTGGCTTCAATAAGAGAAACCATTCCCACCATTTCTCTAGTATGAGAAATGGTGAGATGAGGGCTCTTAAGTAAAGAAGAATGCTATTCACTTAGAGCCAGAAGATCAGGGAGTGGATGCCTATGGTCCCCATAGGAACCCTTCCACCCCAGCTACTAATCTGTCGCTGCGCTCAGTTTAACAAATGAAATATTCTGTCATTGTATCAGTCACTCATGACTAGGACTCTTGCCCTCCATCCCCCCACACCTGATAAAAGAAAAAAGAAAACTAGTCAGCCCAGAGCAGTGAAGCTCCTGCGATAATACTAACAAAAATTTCAAGTTGGTGATTTGTAATCATATAAGCGTAATTTCATATTCTAGAGAATTGTCCCCAAGAATGAGAAAGGCCTCTTTATAGATAACAGATCCTGGAGGCAGGACCTCTGTCATAATAAAACAACCACAAGAAACCACCGCCTTGGTCCCCGGGATCATTAACTGGACTGCCAGGGGCCGTTGTGCCCATGCTGGTAAAGTAATGATTTGTAAGTACCTCCTGGCCTCGGGCACTGGATCAGGAGTGGGAAGGAGGACAGGAATGTAATTGGTGTCCTGCCCCTTACAATTGTTATTTCTGGTGTGGTCTACTCCCAGACCAGATGCACTGAAGCATTCACTTCTACCCCATCCATCCACTAACCTACCAACCAACTGGAATTAAGGAACCTATCAACTATTTGACTCATCCACTGTTGTAGTATATTATAAATGGCAGCCTATTTAAGAATGCATTAGGCGAGAGCCGGGCAGTAGTGCAGCGGGTTAAGTGCACACAGCGCAAAGTACAGGACCTGCTAAAGGATTCTAGTTCGAGCCCCTGGCTTCCCACCTGCAAGGAAGTCGCTTCACAGGCGGTGAAGCAGGTCTGTAGGTGTCTTTCTCTCCCCATCTCTGTCTTCCCCTCCTCTCTCCATTTCTCTCGGTCCTATCCAACAATGACGACAACAATAATAACTACAACAATAAAACAAGGGCAACAAAAGGGAATAAATAAGTATTTTAAAAAATGCATTAGGCATAACCCTTCGATTTTTACAATCTTTTATTCACTGCTGTTTCTATTGTCTTGCACTGTTATGGTGCCAATCATCTTGATATCTGTACTAGGGCTTCCACAGTCATATCTTCAATTTGCTCAAGGTAACTGTAGCATTTGTTCTTGCAACCTGAAAAACATGAATATATGAGCTCAATATATCTACTGAACACACAGCAAGGCACCTCCCTAATGTGCTGTGTAATGTAATATAAAGGGGCCTGGCAGTGGCGCTCCCGGTTAAGCACACATAGCACAAAGCACAGGGACCCGTGCAAAGATGCAGCTTCAAGCCCCCACTCCCCACCTACAGGGGGGACATTTCATGAGCGGTGAAGACGGTCTGCTGGTGTCTTTGTCTCTCCTTCTCAATCTCTGCCCTCCTCTCTTAATTTCTCTATGTCCTATCTAATAAAAGGAAAAAGGGGGCGAGTAACAGGAGCAATAGATTCGTAGTGCCAGCACCAAGCCCCAGTGATAACCCCGGAAGGGGAAAAAAAATAATGTAATGTAAAGCAAAATGATAAACCATTTTGTTAGCATTCAGACTGAAGCATTGATTCAAATAGACGAAATTATTTTTAATATTTATTTTATTTATTTATTCCCTTTTGTTACCCTTGTTGTTTATCATTGTTGTTGTTATTGTTGTTGTTGTTGTTGTTGCTGTTGTTGTTGGATAGGACAGAGAGAAATGGAGAGCGGAGAGGAAGACAGAGAGGAGGAGAGAAAGACAGACACCTGCAGACCTGCTTCACCACCTGTGAAGCGACTCCCCTGCAGGTGGTGAGCCGGGGGCTCAAACCTTGATCCTTACTCCGGTCCTTGCGCTTTGCGCCACCTGCACTTAATCTGCTGCGCTACTGCCCGACTCCCGACCCAATAATTTTTATACTGACTGAGTCTAGTATGTGGCTTGGCACCTAAAGTTCTCAGTTATGAAGCCTCTTCTATGCTGCTCCTGTGTGCCTCCTGACAGACTGATGGAGTCACACTGTCACTCTTGTGAGGGCTGTTGCGCATTCTCTCACATTGAGGCATCTTGTTCACCCGCAGACAAGGACGACAGGAATTCCGAGTGGCACAACAGCTATGCAGTTTATCTGAATTGCAGCTTCATTTGTTGAAGAGGAGGACTTTTCAAAAATCCCGACATTAGCTTCTTGTGCTTACTGGTCCCTGTGTAGTCAACTTTTTTTATATGAAGTACAGAAGATTTATTTCAGTCCAGGACTGGTTAAAAAAAAAAAAAAGGGAGGGAGGGAGGGCACAAATTTATAACTAGTAAGATTTGACTCAATTTCAGTTCTTCAGACTAAAAATATTGATCTTGCTTGCTTATTTCTGAATTATCCTTTTACAAGTAAAGGTTGATGTTAAGAATGTCATGGTATATAAGTGAAATTCATGCTGGAGATCTAAATTCTGTGTGAATTTTTAAATTGTTTTTCTTTTCTCTTTTAGAAGTCAGTCCAAGAAGAAAAGCGAAGATCAAGGAAAGATGGGTAATTATTATTTCCAGACTTGTATCAGGTCATCTTATTTGTCAAGGCAAATAGAAATTCATGTGTTCATGATAGAAGAAAAAAAAAAAAACACCTATTTTGTGGCTAGGCTAGAAAATGGTATGCTCTCAGAATGCTCATGCTATAAATATGAGGTCCACATATATTTATAAGATTTTGCCTCTAGCAGGAGATATATTGAGAGGTATATACCAAGAATTCAGATAGCTTTTGAATGAATTGTACTGTTTCAGTATACAGTGTATTTGCCTTGCTGCATTGGTATGGATCTGACTGAACAAGTTGATTAGATTGTTTATGAACTTTTTTTCCTCAAATATCTTTGTGTGTGTATGTGTGTGTGTGTGTGTGTGTGTGTGTGTGTGTGTGTGTGTGTGTGTGTGTGTGTGTGTTTTGGCCATCAACACATGCTGAATCTCACATCTTTATAATTTCTTTTTCTGTTTGTTTATATATTCTTTTTTTAATTTTTATTTATAAAATGGGAATATCGACAAGACCCTATAATAAGAGGGGTACAATTCCACACAATTCCCACCACCAAAACTCTGTAACCCCCCTCTCCCCTGATAGCTTTCCTATTCTTTATCCCTCTGGGAATACGGACCCAGGGTCATTATGGGATGCAGAATGAGGAAAGTCTGGCTTCTGTAATTGCTTCCCTGCTGAACATGGGCATTGGCAGGTTGATCCATACTCCCAGCCTGTCTCTCTTTCCCTAGTGGGGCAGGGATCTGGAAAGGTAGAGCTCCAAGACACATTGGTGGGGTTGTCTGCCCAGGGAGGTCAGGTTGGCATCATGGTAGCATCTGAAGCCTGGTAGCTGAGAAAGCATTAAGATATAAAGCAGAACAAATTGTTGATTAATCATGTACCTAAAGGCAAGAATATAGCAGAAGAAGATTTGGGAGTCTCCATTTTGGAAAAAAAAACTAGTAGATCTATTTTAGGTATATTCCAAGGCACCCATGACTTTACTAGTTTTTGCCTGAACCTGACATCTAACATGCAGGTGGACCCAAGGTATTATCTGGGGAGATAGTGTCATAGTTGAAAAAAGGACTAGAAAGCTGGATCAGGGAAGAGAGTAACTCCCAAATATGGGGAAAGTAGCAAGATAAGGTTTGTCCCCTGAGGTCTGACAGACTTAAATTCACTCTCTCCCCCTTTTCCTATATTTCTTCCCAGCAATAGTAATAATAATAATAATAATATTTCCACCAGGATTATTGCTGGGACTTGATGCCTGCATGATGAATCCACTACTCCTGGCAGAAACTTTCTCCCTTTTTTTTTTCCTTGTCTTTATTTGATATAACAGAGAGAAATGGAGAGGGGAGGAGAAGGTAGAGAGGGAAAGAGACAAAGAGACACTTGCTTCACCGCTCCTGAAGCTCCCCCATTCAGGTGGAGATCAGGAGCTCTAACTGGACTCCTTGCCCACAGTAATGTATGCACTTAACCAGGTGTACCACCAGCCGGCCCTCAATATCTTCATATTGTATGATTACTTCAGTCAGTTGACTTCTGGACACTTCCTATATTGGGTTGTTGGAGAAGTCCTGACATGTTTTCTATGCAAAAATGCATCATGACTTTTCCAACAGCCCAATAACAAATGAAGGTTTTGCTGCCGAGAAGGAGAGGACACAGAGTCCCTGATTTATGAACTGTTTATTTATACAGAGTTCATTTATCAACTAGATTCGGTAGCTTTAGAAACACCTTTCTTGGGCCCATGAGATAGCTCACCTGGGAAGGTGCCTGTGTTCCCAGACACTTGACCCAATTGGAGCCTGGCCCAATCGGAAGCTTCAATACTGCAGTGTCTTTCCTTCTGTTACTTGGTCTCTCTTATCTGTAAAAGTTGGCCTAGAGTGGGAAGTCCTGCAATGGCAAATAAATAAATAAATGTCAAGCACCTTTCTCTAGAAGGCTGATCTTTTCCTGGAGTTTCCCAGTCCTGTACTTGTTCATCTCATGGGAAGTCCCATCGGACTATGCATGCTGAACATCACAGGAACTACCATCAGTGAGTGACCCAAGAATTCAAGTAGCTCAGGACACAGCCCTGGGTGTGTGTGTGTGTGTGTGTGTGTGTGTGTGTGTGTGTGTGTGTGTGTGTGTGTGTGTGTGTGTGTGTGTCTTATGCAAGGATTTAAACCTAGAATAGGAATTAATCCCAATTAATCCCAAATGACAGAGAAGGTTGCTGTGAAACGTGGTAAAGCAAACTCATGAAACACTGTGTGCTTTAACATTCTGATGTCTGACCAGACTGGAAAAGGCTGTGTGTTCATCCATGAGGGGCAGCTGCTCTCACAGTAGCCCAGAGGTCACTTGTGAACCCTTATATAGACTCACCAACCTGAACCATTGTAATCACTGTCTATCTGTCCCAATTACTTCTGTTCCACATTCAATACAGCAGAACCTGAAAAAGATAGTCTAGCTTCTAATATTCTCTTAAAGGTAAGTGGCAAAGGGGGTTCTATTTAACTCATGGTATGTGCTACTTTTGCACAGTACAAGAATGCCCTCTATCATCAGTTATGTGTTGCCCCTACTATACAGCAAATGCTTCTAAGAGAAGCAAAGTATCCTCTTGGGCTGAATAGAAAAATTAGATTAATACCCTGGTGTATCCATGTGTTCGATTTGCAGTCAGGGGAAATTGCTAGATTTGGAAGATTTCTATTATAAGGGAATCTTGCCAAGTCATTCTGGACCAAAGGAATGCAACCCTGCTTACAGAGTGAGAAGACAACAGAGAGAGCTCCAGAATCACTGTTTGCCAGCTGATGCAAGGTAATGAGCAACACCTGTCCAGGTGACGTTTTCAGTTTCCCACTCCCTACCCCATTGCTAACACACTGTGCTCTCATGTATGGACTGATGCCTATGTCTTCAGACTGAGCTTTGCATCCTGTGACTGAAATGCTTTTTAGAAGCAAAAGCGCAGGAGGCCGGGTGGTAGCATAGCAGGTTAAGTGCACATGGTGCAAAGCATAAGGACCAGCGGAAGGATCCCAGTTTGAGCCCCCAGCTCCCCACCTGCAGGGGAGTTGCTTCACAGACAGCAAAGCAGGTCTGCAGGTGTCTATCTTTCTCTCCTCCTCTCTGTCTTCCCCTTCTCTCTCGACTTTTCTCTGTCCTATCCAACAACAACAACAGCTATTACGACAATAACAACTACAACAAGGGCAACAAAATGGGGGAAAAATGGCCTCCAGGAGCAGTGGATTCATAGTGCAGGCACTGAGCTCCAGCAATAACCCTGGAGGCAAAAAAAAAAAAAAAAAAAGAAGAAGAAGAAGAAGAAGAAGCCAAAGCACAAATAGGAGAGGCTAATGCAGCAGCCCCATCTTTGCAAGCCTGTTTTCTTGGTGTTGTCATCAAGTGCACACCTTTTAAATATCTTAGAGAATAAATTGTACTCTCTTCCTAGTTATAAGCAAGGTGCCCATGTCCAGAAAGTTAGACTTAAGTTCTAACCGATATATATATATATATTTTTTTTTAATTTTGTTTAATATTTATTCCCTTTTGTTGCCCTTGTTGTTTTATTGTTGTAGTTATTATTGTTGTCATCATTGTTGGATAGGACAGAGAGAAATGGAGAGAGAAGGGGAGGATAGAGGGGGTAGAGAAAGATAGACACCTGCAGACCTGCTTCACTGCCTGTGAAGTGACTCCCCTGCAAGTGGGGAGCCAGGAGCTCGAACCTGGATCCTTATGGGAGTCCTTGCACTTTGCGCCATGTGCGCTTAACCCACTGCTCTAATGCCCGACTCCCTCTAACCAATACTTTTATCACATACTGGTTTCTCAGTTACCCTGTATCTCAGATTCAGTGATGTCATTACTCTCCCACCAAAAAAAAAAAAATGGGGGGCGAAAGATTCATCTAGAAAAGTCTGTTTTTGGCTCTGATCTCTCACCTTATCACTCTCATTGGCTGCCATTAACTAACATAAAGCAGTTATAACTTACTGGCGACTTGGCACTTTCTTTTCACAGAAATCATTTGTGAAGCTTTGAAACTGAAGGTATATAATACGGTGATAGTGCAGTATTTAAGAAATAGGAACAAAGATAAATGGTGATACAAAAATTTAAAAAAAAAAAAAAAAAACTTATCCAAAAGCCTAGGTGAACAGCCTCTCAGCCTAGGGCACTTTGACTTCTCACCAGCCTTTCTTCCTTCCTTCCTTTCTTTCTTTCTTTCGTTATTTCTTTCTTTCTTTCTTTCTTTTTAATGGTGGAAGACATGGTGTTTAAGAGAAGAGATGTTAGAATGAGGCGGCAGCCTAGGGTTTGGACCCTGATTCTGCCACTTCGTTGAGTGACCTTGCTCTTATGATTTGACTCTGCTAAGCCTCAGATTCTACATCTGCAGAAAGAGTTCCAAGTAACTGCCTCACCTTGTTACTGTAGAGATTAAATACAATGTTACAACAGCAAATTTGTCATAAGGGAGGTGTTCCTGAAGCAGTGGCTATTTGCATATGTGTTTGCTTTTCCAGAATCTATCTCCCCTGCAGTTTCTGCCTCTTGTCTCCAAAGGGAGGTGTTCTATTCTCCCACTTGGGATTAAGAACTACACATCTGATGGCAGTGTTTGAGGCAGGAAAATCCCAAGTGCCAGAAAGGTTCAGTGAGTGGCCCCCAAGTCACACACGGAATTGGGGAACTGAAGCTCCTTGCCTAACCTGCTTTTCACTGACTTGCCTGATTCCTATTCAGTGGTGACTATGAATGGATACTTAGTACGCTGAATCAGAAGGTGGCATTGGTTAAGTGTTTGCCTTGTGGTAGGTACTTGCTCTGTCACTATGTCATTTAATCCTCAGAGCAACCTTTCAAGGCAGTTACCTTTATTGCCCTCACTTTATAGCTGAGGAGGCTAAGTGTACAACATTTAGTGACTCTGAGTGCTCACTTAAATCCTAAGTGATGGACCCTGAATCTGAGTATAGACCTTTGTGAGTTTAGAGTCCAGGATCATGACCACAGCTCTGTTGGCGTGCACGTGTGTGTGCGCGCGCACGCGCGCGCGCGCGCGCGCACACTCACACACACACACACACACACAAGCCCTCTGCAAAGCCTCACACCAGGTGTGTGCAAACAAGGATAGGTGGATGCAAAGGGACTTGAGGTGCTGTCCTCAGACACAGGGGACTTACATTGGAGGAGGGGAGTTTCATATTACGGTACTGAACATGCTAACTCCAAGAGGGTTCTTTTTTTTTTAATCTAAACTGAAAGGAGATTAAAAAGGGAAAAAAATGCAGCAGATAATCTTTGATAGGATCCTGGATTTAGATAAGAAAAAAAAAGATTTTAAGACATTTTGGAATAATCAAATAAATTTGAAACTAAAGTATTATGGCAAATGATGTTATTGAAGAAAGATTACATATGAACTGTCAGACAATTGATGTTTTATAATGTGTATATACAAAATTTTATACATAATAATGTGATGCATTGTTATAATATATTATGCATATATTGTTGGCATAGACACACACAAGTACAGACTTCACCCAGGAAGTTGTGAATAATTCTGAGGATCAGAATCAAGAGTAATAGGGAGCCAGGAGGTGGTGCACCTAGTTAAGTACTCACATTACAGTGCACAAGGTCCTAGGTTCAAGTGCCTGGTCCCCACATGCAGTAGGAAAGCTTCATAAGTGGTATCTTTCTGTCTCTTCCTTTCTCTGTATCCCCTTCCCCTCTCAATTTCTTTCTGTCTCTATCTAATATTTAAAAATATATTTTAAAATATTTTTTAAAAAGTAATAGGGACTTTAACAGAAGAAAAGCAAGTGGCATGTAACAAGTGACCAGAGAAGGCATTAGAGACTGACAAGAGAAGTCGTGTTTCCTAGGTTTCCACTAAGATGCGACTTGACAGAGTCTCTATTGAGAGCAGTAGTGAGAGAGGTGGGATACATATGTCAGGGAGATACTATTGCAAGGCTGGAAGAGGAGAAGGAAACTGAACAAGAGTGATGCCACTGAGAGGTAGAAGCTGATGCTTCTGTCTCTAAAGGAGGCAGCAGGACAGGGGCCGGGCAGTGACTGACCTAGTTAAGCGCACATACTACGAAGCACAAGGATAATGGTTCCCCACCTGCAAGGGTGGGGTGAAGCAGAGCTGCAGGTGTCTCTTTGTCTCCCTATTTATCTCCCCCTTCCCTCTCAATTTCTGTCTCTAGCCAATAAGTAAATAAATAATTTTAAAAGTAAATAAATAAGTACATAAAGTAAAATTTACTGTATGTAGGTGATCTAGAAAGCACTCCTCTTCCTTCAAGTTCCTTCTGCTATATCCCCTTATCAGAAAGACTTTTCCCGATGAGCTGTGATGAAACGGTTCATGGCTCATGAAAACTCAATGAAATCACACCCCGTCACTCATTTCCCACCAGCCTTCTTTGTTTTTCGGTGTCACAGCTCTTAGCACACACTATTCTTTGAGCTCAGTGATAGTGGCTCAGGGGCAGAGCATAGGACTCACATGTGCACGAGATCCAGAGTTTGAACCCCCAGCAACAAAGATGTCATGGTGATGCTCTGGCTTCACCATCTCTTCTCCCAATGATTAAAAATCAATAGATAAATCCTTAAAAATAAATAATTGAAGGGGTCGGGCGGTGGCGCTGTGGGTTAAGCGCATGTGGTGCAAAGCGCAGGGAGCGGCGTATGGATCCCGGTTCGAGCCCCCGGCTCCCCACCTGCAGGGGAGTCGCTTCACAGGCGGTGAAGCAGGTCTGCAGGTGTCTATCTTTCTCTCCCCTTCTCTGTCTTCCCCTCCTCTCTCCATTTCTCTCTGTCCTATCCAACAACGAATTGCGTCAACAAGGGCAATAATAATAACCACAATGAAGCTACAACAAGGGCAACAAAAGGGGGGAAAAAATGGCCTCCAGGAGCGGTGGATTCATGGTGCAGGCACCGATCCTAGCAATAACCCTGGAGGAGGAAAAAAAAAATAAAATAAATAAATAAATAAATAAATAATTGTGTGTCAGCATGAACACCAGCAAGGAGTCCTTAATTAATGCTCCAAGAATCTCAGAGCACCCCACTTCCCCAGGCACCCTACAGCAACCAGAGCATTGGCCATGGGTTCAAGAAAGTTGTCCTAGTAGTCCACTTTTCATAAAAACGCTGAAACAGAACAAAAAACAAACCATAAACCTGAAAGGTCTACAGCTCCCATAGTTGGTTAGAATCTGGGGAGTGTTACTATTACTTTTTAAAAGCATTTTTATTTGGGGAGTCCGGCGGTAGCACAGCAGGTTAAGCACACGTAGCACAAAGTGCAGGGACCAATTAAGGATCCAGGTTTGAGCCCCCGGATCCCCACCTGCAGGGGAGTCGCTTCACAAGTGGTGAAGCAGGTCTGCAGGTATCTATTTTTCTCTCCCCCTCTCTGTCTTCTCCTCTCTCTGCTTCTCTCTGTCCTATCCAACAACAACATCAGTAACAACAACAATAATAACTACAACAATAAAAAGAAAGTATTTTTATTTATTTTATTATTGGATAGAAACAGCGATTGAGAGGGGCAGGAGAAATAGAGGGAGGAAACACCTGCAGCACTGCTTCACTTATGAAGCTTTCCCTCTGCAGATGGGGACCAGGCACTTGACCTGGATCCTTACGTACTGTAATGTATGCTCTGAACCAGGTGTATGATGACCACCTAGCCCCTTACTATTTTTATGAAGGTTTTTTTTTTTTTTTGCCTCCAGGGTGATCACTGGGGCTCAGTGCCTCCACTAGGAATCCACTGTTCCTAGTGGTCTTTTTTTTTTTTTTTGCATTTTTATTGTTATTGCTGTTGTTCTTGTTGGGTAGGACAGAGAGAAACTGAGAGAGGAAGGGAAGACAGGAGAAGAGAAAGATAGAAGCTTGTGAAGGGACCCCCCTGCAGGTGGGTCTTTTTAAGCACCATTTGACCAATCTAAAAATGCAAAATGAGGGCTGGGAAGGTAGCGTGATGTTTATGCAAAAAGACTTTTTTGCCAGAGGCTCCAAGCTCCCAGGTTCATATATAATTATAATTTAACTATAATTGCCTGTTGAGGCACCTGGAGTTCTCCTATTTGACCAAAATCTCCAGGGTTTTTTCTTTCTTTTTTCTTTCTTTTTCCCCTGTGAAAAAAAAAAAAAAGCAAAAGTTTAAATGTCAGTGCTTGTTTACTGGTTGTAATTTATTACAAAACAGCCCTTACTAACCTCTAAGTCACTAGATTCCCACTAATGGGCTTGGAGGGGTTTTGAGACCCCGCTTTTGGCTTGGAGTCCTGATTTGAGTGGGAGCTGGAGGGGGGACCCAGGGAGGAGGACCGGGAGCCGGTGGGCCAGAGGGGAAGCTGCAGCGGCTTATGCAGACGGGGTGTCCCTGCAGGTGCTGGGCGGCCTGGAGCAGGGAGCAGGAGAGCGGGCCTACCGCCAACCCCTACGACTACCGGCGGCTGCTACGCAAAACCTCCCAGCGCCGGCGCCTGGTGGAGCTGATGTAGTCTTCCTCCTCTGAACCGCCGCTGCCAGCCAGTGTGCCAGAAAACCCGGCTGCATGGGGCCAAAGTGTGTGTGTGTGTGTGTGTGTGTGTGTGTGTGTGTGTGTGTGTGTGTGTGTGTTGTGGCGGCGGGAGGGGCGTATCTGGCTGTGTGTGTGGGGTGGGGCTGTCTGGCAGTGATCCAAGGGGCGCTGGAGCCAGGGTGGTCAGAAGAGAACCTGTGAACCCTTCCCAGGCTGCCTTCCTGCAGACACCTGCTGCTCCTACCTGCAGGGTTCCTCCACCCTGACCCCCATGACATCTTTTTGCTCACTTATTGCAACGTCCTCTGTGGGCAACACCCAGCACCAGAGCTGCCACCCACACCCCTCCTCAGGATTTCTTCTCTCTTGCACCTGACTCTTCCAGCCCTTTGGGATGAACTGGGAAGAGTTAAGATTTGGAGAAAGGAACAAAAACCCCTTTGGGTGGGAGGGAAGGGAAGGCACTGCATGTTTCCTTCCCTCAGCTTTAGGATCACTCAGTCAAGGTGGAGTCCTCTGCTTTCCAGCTGGTCTGCCTTAATCCTCTTGAGGCCTGGGCTCCAGCTGCTGTCCAGCTGTGCAGGTGTTTCCTTCCAATGTGGGAGATGCCTTCTGCTTCTTTTGTTGAATAAACCACATACCCCCAGCAGTCACCCCCAAACTGTGTACTGAGTTTAAAATCTCGCTCCACAGATGTGACTTGCAGACAAATACACACACACACACACACACACACACACACACACACACACACACACAGTGGCTTCTTTTGGTGCTGTCACCGAACTGCCAGCTATTTTAGGCCCTATTAGCCTGCTGGTGTGGAGGCTGTCTCCTCTGTTGAGAATACTGATGTGTCTAAGGTGAGGAGAGGAGAGATTTGCATCTTTCAGTTGACTAAATCTCCCTGGAAAGCCCACCTAAGCTAAGCTCTCCATCTGTGGAAGTGAGGCAGGCTAAGAGGCTGGCTCCTTGGGCTCCTCCTCCTTGGAAGAAGAGTTCTGGCTAAAAGGGGAGGTGTCCCCATTGGCAGGCACCCCTGGCTTCTGCACCCACACCCCTGCCCTGCCAGGAGACACTGGAGCAAGCCCAAGGAAGAGTGAGGGCACGTGCAGCCTTTGGATAAGATTCACCGTCCTGCTTGCCAAGAGCATAAAGGCATAGCCATCTTTCCAGTCCAAAGAACTTGCACCCCAAAGGTCCCCAGAGACGATTTGTATGCCCTTTCCACTTTATGAATGTGCTTCCCTGGGGCGGGGTGGGGGAGGGACTTCTCACTGCACCAGGGCCGAGTCCAGGTGCTCTTGGCTCAGCTCTTTCCCAGGGTTGGCAGCCAACTGTGGGTTCAGCTGGAGGCTGGAGCCAGACAGCAGCTCAGCCAGCACTGAGCCTGACTGGGCCCCAGTGACACCAGCAAGGCAGGAGAGTAGTGGGGATGGGGCCAGGTCCACATGTAACCCGTGGTGTCTGCCCACTACCTAAAGCCCCAT
Organism: Erinaceus europaeus; assembly: GCF_950295315.1. Classification (NCBI taxonomy): domain Eukaryota; kingdom Metazoa; phylum Chordata; class Mammalia; order Eulipotyphla; family Erinaceidae; genus Erinaceus; species Erinaceus europaeus. The sequence continues at coordinate 62,277,782 of NC_080167.1, forward strand.
GGCGGGGCCAGGGACCAAGCTCCAATCCACTCCATGTTGTCCAACTCATTTCTTCGAAGTCCCTGCACCCAACTCCTGGCAGGAGTGTCTTCCTTTACCTGAGATGGCAACAACGCGATTCCCTTCCATCATGAATGCCTCCTTCGATTCCTTTTAAGTGAGACTGGGAAAAGAGAGTGTTAAAATGTTGGCAGTGTTGCTGTTTTCCTTTTGTCTTTGGCATTTCTTTGTCTCCTCTTTCCATCTGCCCATCTTATTCTGTCCTGAGAGGACATAGGGGACCACCTGGACCAGAAAGGTTTTTAATTCTTTTTTTTTATGATCAGCACTGCGATCTGGAGGGCTGGGGTGTGTGGGGGGTGGGAGGGACTGTCCACAAGAAATAGGTCAGGTGGGGGAAGCAGCCTGGCTCTCTCTCTGGGCTTTGTGGAGGCAGGCGAGGACCTGGGAAGCTTTTCCCCAGGGCTGGCCTCCTCCCTTCCCCCATTGGCTGGCTGCCTCCTTTGTGAACTAATAACTGTAATTATGACCTCCCAGAGCTCTTTTGTTATCTCCAAACCCCAAGCCCCCAGGGAAAGAAGGGGGGGCTCTGGAGTGAAATAAAAGTCTTTATAAAAACAAATTGCCAGCTAGGGAGGTAGAGGGCTAAGGACTGACAAGCCACATCTTCCACCTCACCCCCCATCCCCCCTCTCCCCCCCCCCCCCCCGCAACCCCCAGTGTATCACAAGTAAGGGATTTGAAAAAAAAAAAAAAAAAGTAAATACTGCCATTAGGTTCAAACTCCAGGGTGCAGAGGCGTTTAAACAGAAGCATTTTAAGCCATTGCCTTAACAGGGGAGAAAGAAACACTTAAATCCAGATGTTGGGGTCTGTCTGCAGGAGGAACCTTGGGTTTACAGTGGGAAAAGTTAGGCAGCCCCCTGGCCTGCTGACTTTGTAAGGGATTTTTGCAGGACTGTGGGTGGATATGAACAAAGACGGATAGATGGTGGAGCAGGTGTGGGGGCCACGCTGCCCACTGCGCCTTCCACCCATCTGTAAAGTGGCAGGGCCACCTCTCTGGTCCTTTGAAGCGTCAAGGCAGAGAGCGCAGGATCAAGGCCTGGACTGGAGGCCGCGTGATCCACATTCTTCTCTGGGTTTCTCTTCTGCCTGTGGTCGGGACAGCGCCCTACCCTGCTCCCCACTCAGGCCCAGGTATGCTGGACGCTTGCCAGTGTTCTACCTTGGCTGGGCAGAGCCTTTGAAGAGAATCCAGGGGCTCCAGGTTTTCCTTTGGGAGGGGCACAGGATCTCAGTGTCTGCACAGACACTCAGGGCCCCAAGACACTTTGAGCATTTAAGTATCTAGGGGTATTAACCAAGGCTGGGGTTCTGGGGTTCTGCTTAAAAACTGGCTTCAGGAGTCAGTGCAAAAATGACTTTGGAACCCAGAAGATAGGCAAAGGGTTCATCCCGCACCTCCTCTGGCCCCAGGGAGCAGTGAACTGCTGGTCTGAGGCCCCCACTCTTGGGAAGACCCGGATAGCCTTAAAGGCCGATCTTGGTCATTTCTTTCTCAAAATCAATCTCTCTCTCTCTCTCTCTGTCATTCTACCCCAACCCTCAGGGTGTGCAGCCTTTGTTAAGGACCCTTAGAGAAAGGAGGACTTTACTTCCTTGCACTTGACCAGGGTGAACCCCAACCCCTTGTCTCCAGACCTTGAAAATCTCTCCTGTGACTTATCCAGAAGATTCCCCGGTGGGGGGGGGGGGGTGGCTGGTGTGAGGGGGCTGGTGAGCCTAGGCCCAGACAGTCTGCTTTCCGCCCAGTGTTTGGGGAGCTTGCTGGCTCGGCTGGGAGTCTTGCGCCCCATTCATGTGCACACCTGCCCGGCGAGCCAGCTGCGGACCAAGGTCAGCTCCCGCACCTCACCAGAGGCTTCCACGCCCCTTACTGCTGCCCCAGCCCGAGGCCCGGGGCGACAAGCTGCGACAGTGACCTGAGCCTGGACAGCGGTGTGGCGGGAGACCCCCCCCCCAGCAGACTGCCGAGGGGCTGAAAGGCGTGGGGGGGGTCTCTCCAGGCCCGCGGACTCCCGGGGTCACCGCCACCTGCGCACCTGAGGGGGGAAGGCGGCGCCCCCTCTCCGCAGCCAGACCGCGAACAGCCTCCCGCCCCCGCGCCCCGACTCGGGCTGTGCGTGTCAGCTACCTCGCACCCTGACCACTGCGTTTCCCCGCCCCCGGACACCCCACTGCTACCCCCGCTTCCCGGGCCCCTCCACGGCTCCCGCGCCTTCAAAACCGCCACGGTACGCGCGCTTCTAGAGCTGCGGGCAGCTGAGCGGGGACCCTCAGCTCCGCCTCCCGCTTTCGGGGTCCCCCTCCGGTTTTTGGGGCGCGGCTTCTAGCCCCGGAACCCAGCTGCTGGCGCACGCTGGGCAGACCCGCGAGCTGCACGTCCCTGTCGGTCCCCGGGTGTGTGACACTCCCCCACCCGCGCGCCCGCACCCTGCCTCCCGCACCCTGCCTCCCGCACCCCTCCCTCCGCTGCGCCCGTCCCCCGCACCCCTCCCGCAGGCGCGCGTGGCCGAGCGGGCAGCACTCGGCGGCGACCGGCTCCGGGCTCGCAGCGCCCATGGCATCTCCCGGCTCCGGCTTCTGGTCCTTCGGCTCTGAGGATGGCTCGGGGGACCCTGAGAACCCCGGCACAGGTAGGAGAAGCCAGACCCGCAGCCCTGGCGGGCAGGTCGGGGATTCGAAGCCGGCCGAGAAGAGGGGGTTTGGCACCTGCAGCGGAAAACTTGGGGCGCTTCGCCAGGCTCTCGGGGAGGCATCCACCTGTCTCCTTCATCCATGGGAAAATGCCCAGAGTCCGCAGCCCTTTCTGCCCGGGTCTGGGGAAGCCCCCCTCACCCGCCCCAAAAGCAGGCGTCTCCGCCACCACGAACCCCGCGGGGGCCTGGGGCGCAGCCACCATCTTGGCGTCCGCGTGTTGGGGAGACCCGAGGGGAAACGGGGACAGTGGCTCATTCTCACCGGGCGGGCGGGTCTCGCCGCGGGTTGGGGTCCGGGGTCGCCCCGGGAGGCAGGTGCGGGGCCGACTGTCACCTGGAGACAGGTGCGGGGGGGCCCGCGGGGTGCGCCTTCGGAGACAGGCGGGTTCCCCAAGGCTGAGAGCCTGGCCCTCGCGGTCCCCCGTATCTGCCGTACCCGGGGTGTCTTGGGGTTCGCCCAGCCCGAGATGTCACACGTCCGCCTGTGGTTCCCTGCCTGTCTGTCTTTCCCACAGCCCGAGCCTGGTGTCAGGTGGCCCAGAAGTTCACTGGCGGCATTGGGAACAAGCTGTGCGGTGAGTGCGGGGTGGGGGGGATCAAAAGGGCCAGAGGAGTAGGGGATTAGGGGGTCTGGAAGCTAAGGGATGGGGGCTTAGAAGAGGCTGGGGTTTAGGGGGAGCCGAGGGTTAGGGGGCCGCATATCTCCGGTCTAGGGGGTCGAGGGGCCGGAGGCGACGCGGGGAGGACTCTGACCAGGCTGCGCCTCTATCCTTTCAGCCCTGCTCTATGGAGACGCCGAGAAAACTGGTGGGAGCAGCGGGAGCGAGTCCCCCGGGGTCGCCCCCCGCAAGGCCGCCTGCTCCTGCGACCAGAAGCCCTGCAGCTGCCCCGGAGCCGAGGTCAACTATGCGCTCCTGCACTCAACAGGTGTGGTCCTCCGCCGCCTTGACCCAGGCACCCCAGGACCCGGCTTCCTCCTCCTCCCTGGAGCGGCCAACCCGACCTTGGTGACCCTAGGAGGGACACCTGCAAGAGCCCATCCCAGCAGCTCGGGGTGCCCCTCGCTGGGCAGGTGTCCCTGGGGCCTCGAGGGGTTGGGTCTACAGGTCAGAACTGCAGAACCTGCTAGGCCCTTCGATGGTAGAGCATTCGTGGCTGTGCACCTGAGACACACACACACACACACACACACACACCACACAGGAAAGAAACAGCGGCCTAGCAAGCCAGAGATGCTCACACTGCCTGTTCCACTTAGTCAGACTTGCCCAGAGGTGCTAGGCAAATTCTTCCCAGGACAAGTGTTTCCAACATCACTGAAGATGCTTCCCTGACCAGTAACATCTAGGACAACCCCCCCCCATGGGGGCACACTCTGAGGGAGAGAGGGTTGGCAAGAGCAAGAAGAGAAAGGAATCGCCAATTCTATAGCAAATTCTAAGTCAGCAGCTGAAGCATAACAAGAAATTTGGGGCGGGGGAGTGGTCAGCTTCATTCCTTCCTTTTAGAAAATAATAATAATAATAATAATAATAATAATAACCCCTTTAAAAGAAAAAGAAAGAAAATGTTCTGTGTTCCTAAAAGGCTAAGATTAAATTTTAAAATTTTTAACTAAGATTAAATTTTAAAAAATAATAAAGGGAAATGTCTGGGTTCACAGAGAGAATGCCAGACCAGGTTCTTGCCTGGGTGCGTATCACAGTCAAATTAAAAACAGTGTTTTGATTCCGTTGTTCAGATCTGCTCCCAGCGGGTGATGGAGAAAGGGCCACGCTGGCGTTTCTGCAAGATGTGATGGAGATTTTGCTTCAGTATGTGGTGAAAAGTTTCGACAGATCGACCAAAGTGATTGATTTTCATTATCCTAATGAGCTTCTTCAAGAGTATAATTGGGAATTGGCAGACCAGCCCCAAAATTTGGAAGAGATTTTGATGCATTGCCAAACGACTCTAAAATATGCCATTAAAACAGGTATTGTCTACTCAGAAATAATAAAGTCCTTTAGTTTACAACTGTTACTTTTCTTTTTAAAAATGTGTTTTACGAAGTTACTATTTTTGCCAATGCAAGTTCTTTCCATTGTTTTGTAAAATAGGGATTACCATAGTGATTAAGATCAGAAACACCTTCTTATAATTCCTACGGGTGTTTTGGAAGTCAGAAATACCAGAAGGCTTCAGTAGAAATGGCCAGGTTTTACACTGCACATGATTGACTTTAGAAAATAACCACTGGTGTAGAAGCCACCATCCCTCAGCAGAGGCCGACAGGAGCGATCCAAAATGGAGACAGAAAGGGATCACATTTGAAATGACATTTCAAAGGGCTTGACCCAACTGGCACTGTAGTGCTAGTAATTTCTTTGGCATGGAAGTGGTCCGATGTGGGGCCAACCATCCTATGTAATTACTGAATGAGAGGAATAGTATTTCAACATTGTCTTCAGTGGCTAAGACGTGAAAACTGAATTCCAGGTCTCTTTCCTCTCTCTCTCTCTCTCTCTCTCTCTCTCTCTCTCTACACACACACACACACACACACACACACACACACACACACACACACACGAAAGGACAGTGCAGAATAGCTCCACAATACAGTCATTTTATCCAACAATACATTTGCTCTATACATCACTTGCTCTTACAGAAGAATATCACCAGAATGGCTGTGGGGAGAAACATCAGATCACCTTTATTGGAAATCTTTTTTTTTTAAGACATACTCAGTGGTCTTCCTCTGTTCACGCTATTCTGCATACGCTATCCATTTTCTAACCCCAGGTAGAACATTTACTGGGGTGCAACTCAAGCTTCTGTTTTAGCTTCCCATCCCCCCCCCCAGTCTTGTACGTTTTCTGTGATCCTCTAGATACTTGGCGGCTCACTCCTTCACAGCAATCAAAAATAAGGATGGCCAGCTTTCAGGAGTGTGGGCAGGGGTATATTTGGTTACTCTAAGTGGATTTGTGGTTTTAGAGAGATTTGCTAGCAAATAAAGGAAAATGTATTTATTTTATTATTTCTATAGTGACTACTATAGAAACTTGGTCTTTTTATATTTCCAGCTTTTTTTTTTTTGGTTGATGAATTATTGCTGTCATTTAGATCAACAACAATCATCTTAAGAATATTTGCTGTCAGATTTTTAGCTTTTCTTTTTATCTCTCTCCCATTTCTTAAACCAGTATACAGGAAAGGTAAAGAAAGGTATGAGTACAACAATCCTTGGAAAATGCATTTACTGTGTTAGTAGCCACATCTGTGAGATTATAGAATTAAAACTAGAAACATAAGAAAAGGAATTGAACTTGGCAATTGTCGTCAAACTTATCTGGGCAAGATAAGTTTTTTAAAAGCTTGCTATATTCACGCTAGTGAATTCACATGATATCCTATGAGGCATTTGAAAATGTTGTGTGGTTTTTTTCTCCCTCTCAGCTTTTCTTGAATCTGAAGATGCAAAGCTGAATTGTGTTTTTAATCCATTTTTGTTTTTTACTCATTCCCCTAACCAGCCACTTAGAGACCTTAACAGTAAACGCTCGCCTATTGTTTTTATTGTTACCAAACCAAAAATAATATGTAAACCTGTTTTTCACCTTCATTCTCAAATCTAATGACGTCTGAAATACAATTTGAAGAGCTAACAGGATGGGAATTGCAAGTTAATGAAAATAATGTTTCTTTCTTTTTTTAAATCTGTCAATGTTCCATTTAATGTCAGGAAAAGATGGTTCAAGTCAACACTCAGATTTTGCCATCATGCTTGTGGAACTGTTCCCTGAAGTGTCGTTTCAATGCATTTTATTTAGAGTTCAGATGGAAATTTGGTTGGGTTCCGTTTATAAGTAAGGCATGTCAGGGTAAATTCCATATAGACATTATCCATAAATTTACAGCGTTCTGCTCGCAGCCTCTCCCCCACCGAGGTGAAATGGTACTGAGTCAAAGAATGCCAGCAGTCCCTTCTCTTTTTGGATTGGCAAATTTATAGGTTGTGTATCTGCCATTGAGTACTGTTTAAGCTCTGTGAAGTATTTAGCATGTCTCTTACCATCAGGTAATTCGACATTCCCAGGGAGACGTTCTTTTTAAAAAGTGTGCATACTATCTATCACCTGCTTTCTCCTTAAGAGTCTTTAACCTAATTTTCCACTTGAGCTCCAGGCTTAGAAAGGAGTGAGGCAGTGGGGAATTACTAGGAAAATACAGCCTGGATAGAATCACATCTGTAAGGAATGTTAGGAGGGGAAGTGGCAGGGAGTGGTGGAATTCTGGAATGATCTGCTGGCACTTGCTGGGCTCATTCGATTTGGTGGAGGGAGATGATGGTGGCAGTGGAAGAGTTAACATCTGGATTCTCTTAACCAAACTGCCAGACAAAGGGACTGATGCACTATTAAAAGCGAGGGTCCTTGTGTGTGTGTGTGCTCTGGATACACACAGAGAACTGTGTGGACAGATTTGGGGTCTCTCCCCAGCCAAGTGTGGGCACAGGAGTCTGAGCTGCCTGGGGCTGTAGTCTGCAGAGTCTGAGTCTCCGTGGCTAGCCTGACTTTTCCAGGGAGATGGGTGACTCTAATCCCGCTTCTTCAAATCAGACTCTTCCTCCAGGGTTGGGCTGGGTGCCCCTGGTGATGAGAGCCACACCAGAGCTCTGGGTGAGGGGGCAGCGGCTGCAACATCTGGATGCCCGGTGATGAGCCCTGGCACAGCTGGCCGGCTCTCAGGCAGGGCTCTTGAGCACCCTGGCTCAGAGAGCCGGGGCTGGACTCACAGGTCCTAGGAGAAAGCAGGCATACTGGTAGTGCTATACTGACCTGTCGAATCGTCTTCCTCCAAATGATCATATCACTCTCTGTGAATGAATTTTGGAGGCAGAAGAGATTTAGATGAGATGGCAAACCAAGGTCAAAAAAAAAAAAAAAAAAAAAAGCAACCGAGTTTCTGAAGTGACTTCTTCCCAGTCTACATGGGTGCCTTCTGGCTTCCAGGAATACAGCACAGTCCCTGAGACCCCTTTCCTATGGGTGCAGAGATTTTCAGGCCAAAATTTCCATGGAATTCAATAATGTGGGATCATAAAGACCAGCTCTCTCCAGAAAAGGCACATGGATTTGGGGGCATAGATTAATGGATGGATTTGCTAATCTCTATTCATTTCCTCACTTTAAAAAAGAAATGAGAGGAAGAGAAATGGAGGGGCACCCAGAGGGAGAAGGGGGGCTCTGATTTCAGCCGCGAGCTCTAATGAAATGGGGAGTCAATGAGGCAGAGAGGCAGAGGAGAGGAGAGCTGTTCCAGAAGGCAGGAAAGAAACCGACAGGAGCCAGCGTCAGAGAGCCTGGAAAAGAGCAGGAAGATAGATGGCGCCCTGGGAGGCCCCAGGGAGGGAAAACAAAGCTGGAGAATGAGAATGAGCGAGAGCACTGCTAGCCCCAGCCCCCTTTGTCTGCGCTCTCCCCAATTCTTAGCTGTCCTCAGTGCCTAATTCTCTAGCCACATGCAGGAGCCTGATAAGTAAGCACTCCAGTGCTGGAGATAAGGTCTGTGTTGGCTTTTGTCAGCGCCATCCCCCATTGCCTCCCTTTATCTTGTTATTCCCCTGCTGTGGACCAGGGACTGTCACACCCTCAGGCTGCAGACAGGTGTCCAGTAAGTGATGGAGCCCTTTTGATCAGATGCTATCTCCATAATTGTTCATTCCCCCCCCCCCAATCTCTATCCCTTGGCAAATGGCAGCTTTATAAATGGAGTGATAAGAGCCGAGACAAGGATGCAATACAAATGAGCAATTTAGAGTCACATTTTAAAGTAATTACTATGGCACTGTTTAGACGGCATCCCTTTTAGAGAGTTTAAAAGAAATCCAAAAGTTAGCTTGATGATTCCTTCCTAATGGTCTGATAAGTGTGTGTAATTTACTCTATAGACAGAGGAAAAAATTGACAAGAATTAGGTTTGTCCCTGCCATCTTTTGAGTCCAGGGCAAGTCACTCAGCAGAGTGTCCTGTTTTCTTATTTTTACCTTGTCCTTAGCAATCACCTGATTCCCATGAGTGTTAGCATGTCAGGCAGGTGTCATGCTGTCACAGATTCCAAGAACAGCTTCAACAAAAGAGGATTTTGAGCATGTGATTCATGAGCATGTGGAGAAGAAGCAGCCTGTTTGAATAGTGTTGGATTCCTTGAGCATTTTATTTATTTCAGTTTGCAATCATATTTGGAAGAGTATCAGGAAATTAAGCCCAGGCTGCAAACCACAGTTGTGACTTCATCATAAGACATGTTTGAAGAAAGTTTTTGGAGAGGAGGGTGTATTTCAATAAATACTAAAGCCCCAAAGTGTCTTGCTAAAAGAAAATGCTTCGTGTGTGTGTGTGTGTGTGTGTGTGTGTGTGTGTGTGTACGCATTTTGGATTTCTTAAGATGAATTTCCTGTCACTGAAGGACCTTTCAAGTTTCCACTTGAAAGTTAGAGAGATCATGTGCTTGAGAGACATTTGCATCAACTGGATGTAGCCCTGATTCTGGTCTTCCGTTTTGTTCAGGGCATCCTAGATATTTCAATCAACTTTCCACTGGACTGGATATGGTTGGGTTGGCAGCAGACTGGCTGACATCAACAGCAAACACTAACATGTAAGTGTCTCAAGGTGTCTCTATATAACCCACCATATGTATTACTAATGTCCCATAGTCTTTACCTGTTGGATGAAATTCTTTCTTACTAAGAGGACTCTAAAATAGTGATGTAAGCTTAAGAAGTGTGTATTTTTCTAACGTAATAGAAAACAGTCCTAATCTATCTTTCATGCAGTCAAAGCTATATAAAAATTTTACGTAGTCAGGGGGCTTGGGGGAGGGGATTGGATTTATAGCTGTGTACAATGTCATAATCAGAACACCTGTGGGTGTAGCGTCTGAAATAAAAAAATGAAAAGAAAAGCTAGTTCTGTAGGTTTTGTAACCTGGATTCTCCCTTTGAGTCACATACATAAAGTGTGGCCATTACTGCATTTCAGGTTCACCTATGAGATCGCTCCAGTGTTTGTGCTTTTGGAATATGTCACACTAAAGAAGATGAGAGAAATCATTGGCTGGCCTGGGGGCTCTGGCGATGGAATATTTTCTCCGGGTACATGACTTTTCAGTTCTTCTTTGCGTTTCTTTTCTTCTGACGTGGAATGCGTCACTTTGGATCTAGGAAAGACTGTAGCATATATTTCTGCCTAGGTTAAATATGCTATGTGCTGACAGAAAGAAAGGAAGAAAGAAAGAAGGAAGGAAGGAAGGAAGGAAGGAAGGAAGGAAGGAAGGAGAAAGAAAGAAAGAAAGAAAGAAAGAAAGAAAGAAAGGAAAGAAAGAGAGAAAGAAACTCAATTACATATGCATGACTGTTGATCACATCCCCAGGCCAAAGATTTCCTGCCTGAATTTAGTTGTTTGTGCTCAGAAAGAGCCTAATCAGCACAGTAACTGTTTATACTGAGATCTTACATGCAGGTTCTAAGGGTACAGTGAAATAAAGGCTCTGAATAATGCTTTCACTCTTAGACAAACTGACCAGAATTAGTGAAGGAAAAAGGGCAGCCTCATTTAATAAAGCAGGCCCGGTTTGGGAGTGCTCACCACCACAGATCTGCTTAATAGAGCCCCTTACCTTACTACATTCAGGTAGCAAGCAAGGATGCCGAGTCACACTCATTTTAAGAATAGAGGACAGCTGAGGAGACCGTTTCTTTTTTATTTTATTTTATTTTATTTATTCCTTTTGTTGCCTTTGTTGTTTTATTGTTGTAGTTATTATTGATGTCCTTGTTGTTGGATAGAACAGAGAGAAATAGAGAGAGGAGGGGAAGACAGAGAGGGGGAGAGAAAGACAGACACCCGCAGACCTGCTTCACCTCCTGTGAAGCGACTCCCCTGCAGGTGGGGAGCCGTGGCTCGAACCAGGATCCTTCCACTGGTCCTTGTGCTTAGTGCCATGTGCGCTTAACCTGCTGCGCTACTGCCCAATTCCCGGAGACCATTTCTTAGGAGAGAAAAAAAAAAAAGAGGGTGAGGTGATGCTTTCTTGAGATTACTCAATCCCCTTCTTCTGCATCGTGCTGCTCAGGTCTTCTATCTTGATTTTATCACTTGCCATTGAATTCCAAGTCCCATTATTTATACCTCTTCCAGTCAAGAGAATCAGCCTGAGTGAAGAAGGTTCCTGCCATCTGCTCTGGGGCCTCTGTGTGGACTAGATTCCATACAGAGGAGTAATAGAGGAGATTCAGGAGGTGGTGCAGTGGATAAAGCACTGCGCTCTCCAGCATGAGGTCCTGGCTTCAATCCGTGGCAGCACATGTGTTAGAGTGATATCTGTTTCCCTCCCCCCTCCCTCCCTATTTCCTTCATAAATAAATAAACAAATAAACAAGCAAGCAAACAAAATGCAGTTTGGAAGTCAGTGATCCAAGGCAAAGAAGTAACAGAGCAACAGAGCAGGGCCAGGTGGTGGCACACCTAGTTAAGTGCACATGCTACAATGTACAAGGACCTGGGTTTGAACCCCTGGTACCCACCTACAGGGGGAAAGCTTGGTGAGTGGTGAAGCAGGGCTGCAGGTGTCTCTCTGTGTCTCTCCCTCACTATCTCCCCCTCCCCTCTTGGTTTCTGGCTATCTCTATCTAATAAGTAAAGTTTAAACAAAGATTTAAAAAAGAAAAAATAAAGAAAAAAGTAACAGAGAAAAGTAACAGAGCTTCCTCTGGTGGCATACCATCCTCCCATGTGATGCCACGGCTCAAACCTAGACCATACACATGGCAAGACATATCTACATGGGCTAACTTTAGGTTCCTGTGATAGATTTTAAACACCTCCCAGCCTTTTAAAAAAGTACCACCAGTTTTATTGCAGGGCTCCATGTCTGCACAATAAATCCACCACTCCCAGTGGCCATTTTTTTCTTGCTTTTTCCTTTCTTCTTTTTCCCTTTCTTCCTTTCTGTCTCTATTTCTCTTTCTTTTTTTTAGAAATATGTTTTTAAAATATTTTTATTTGTTTATTATTAGATATATACAGAAAAAAATTGAGAGAGGAAAGGGAGAGAGAGAGAAACAGAAAGACACCTGCAGCCCTGCTTCACTACTCATGAAGTTTTCGCCCTACAGGTGGGGACCAGTGGCTTGAATCTGGCTCCTTGTACACTGTAATGTATGTGCTTAACCAGGTGCACCAACGCCTGGCCCCCTTTCTTTATCTTTCTTCCTTCCCTTCTCTTTTGATAGAAACAGAGAGAAATTGAGATAGAAGGAAGAAACAGAGAGGGACAAAGAAAGACAGACACTTGCATCACTGTTCATGAAGCTTCCCTCAGAGTTGGGGACCAGGAGCTTGAACCCAAATCCTTGTACATGGCCATGTGTGCACCACCACCACCCCAACTTCATAAACAGGGCTTATTTTTCATAGGGAACTTAGTACTTAGTTTTTTCTTTGGGAAGCCACCTTCTTCAGGGACCTTTGTTATCAGTGCCCTAACCTGCTATCCCTAAGATTTTCAATCAAGTAGGTTTCCAAGACCTCCCATAGAAACACTATTTCTTCTTTTTGTTTCTGCTGTTGGCAAAGTTGGTTGTGTGGCTGGAGAATTTTTGGATTGTCACAACTGGTGGGTGGGGCTATTGGCATCTGGTGAGTAGAGTCCAGAGGTGCTGCTAACAACCCTACAAAACACATGGTCGCCCCCCACCTCAAGGATTTATCCAGCCCAAAATGTGATTAAGATATCATGAAACCAGGGCCAGGTGGTGGTGCACCTGGTTAAGCACACACATTACCATGAGCAAAAGAATGCAGGTTTAAGCTGCCACTCCCTTCCTTCAGGAGGGATGCTTCATGAGTGCTGAAGCAGGCTTACATCTTTCATTCTCCCTCTATGTCTCCCGCTCCCCCTTTCAATTCTCTCTGTTCTATCAAAATAGAAAAAAAAAGAGGAAGGAGGAAAGGAAGGAAGGAAGGAAGGAAGGAAGGAAGGAAGGAAGGGAGGGAGGGAGGGAAGAAAGGAAGGAAAGGGAAGGGAAGGGAAGGGAAGGGAAGGGAAGGGAAGGGAGAAAATGGCTTCCAGGAGCAGTGGATTTGTTGTGCTGGCACTGAGCTGCAGCAACACTCCTGATGGCAATAAAAAATAAAATAAAATAAAATAAAATACATGAATGAAAGCAACATCGAGACACCATGAGCTAGAGTGAAAGCTCTGTAGTAGTCCAGGAGGTGGCACAATAGTTGAGCACAGAACTTGAAAGTTCATGTGACAGTCTCTCTCTCTCTCTCTCTCTCTCTCTCTCTCTCTCTCTCTCTCTCTCTCTCCCTCTCTCCCTCTCTCCCTCTCTCCCTCTCTCCCTCTCTCCCTCTCCCTCTCTCCCTCTCTCCCTCTCTCCCTCTCTCCTTCCCTCCCTCCCTCCCTCCCTCTCTCCATCTTTCTCTCTCCCCCAATACATCTTTTTAAAAGAATGAGTAAAGGCTGGTCCTTTGTCCAGCCATATCCCACACAGTGAAAGGCTTTTCACACTTGACAGACAGCCTGCTCAGAGCAGGCCTGACCTGAACTTCCTCATCCCGTATCTCTGGGGTCCAACAGAGGAAGGAATTACCTTCATTGTGATGATGGAGCCAGGATCTGAGTGATGATGACTGCTCTGAGCCAGCTGCCTGTTCGCATCAGAGCTGGGGGGCTCATGAGGCAAAGATGCTGGTCCTGTGGGCACCGTTCATCTTGGCACAGACAGACAGCCTTCTGTCCTTCACCACCAGAAGGGAAGACAAGCCAGACTGCTCATGTATCTGGAGGGCCTGAGGACATCCTCATTGGCTGGGAGGAGAAGATAGTACCTTCACTTGGTCTCATGGTCTCATAGCTCCTGTGCCAACATTTTCATTTTCATTCATAACAATCTTTTTCCTGGATATCAAACAAACAGACAAACACATAGACTTTCTCTTAATCCTGGGAGAAAGATGACTTCTTGGCTTGTCAAATGACAGTTTGATTTATAAAATGTGACTCTTATGATATGAAATTCCTTAACAGTCTTGGAGCTACACAGGAAGAGTAATAAAGTATTTTAGTGTGGACCTACATTTACTTTTGGAATAAGATTTTATTAATGATCATGAATATATTTCAGTGATGTCTCTGAGAGGAAAGCGCTGTTAGGGAGAATTAACAGAATTGATGAGATAGACTTGGATGTTTATCTCTGTTCTAGAAGAATTATTGATGAATTGTCCACGTGTCATGAACAGTCACTTGCAACAAAGCATTGTATGAGTGGAAAGGAAAAGTACATAAGCAGTCTTCAGAAGGATACAAGTAGGATTCCCATAAGCCTAACACAAGAGATGCACAGTCATAACCTGTGAGGGAAAACAATTCCTTAGCGCTCCAAAAGCCTTTTAGAAGAGCTCTAAAACAGAGTAGATTCAACTGCAGTGCCCTAATGACAGAGTTGAGGTGGAGGGATCATCCAGAAAAGCCCCTTCTCTGATTCATTAGCACCCAAGTCTGAAGATTTAGTTCAAAGGATGCCTCATAAGAATGTCTTGTGAGTCCAAGGAGGACTTGAGTTCAATGGAAGGATGGTGACTTGCATGTGAAGTGACATTGATGACTACAAAAAAACATAACCGTGTGTTTCTGTGCCTTCAGGTGGCGCCATATCTAACATGTACGCCATGCTGATAGCACGCTTTAAGATGTTCCCGGAAGTCAAGGAGAAAGGAATGGCTGCCATCCCCAGGCTCATTGCCTTCACATCTGAGCATGTACGTGTCTCTCTTCTTTCCAAGTTTAAGGTTATAACCCATAAATCCTGAGTTGGAGAACTGATTATTTGCACATCTTCTCTCCCCCCAGAGATTGATTCTCTCTTCAGAAAATGCTTCTTGGGAGAGAATGGGGTCAACTGAGCAACCCAGTGGTGTAGACTCTTCTCTAAAATTCAAGAAAATCCTCAAAGAGAAACAAGATTATTTTTAGAATTTATTTATTTATCCATGAAAAAGATAGGAGGAGAGAGAGAAAGAACAAGACATTACTCTGGTACTTGTGCTGCTGGGGATTGAACTTGGGACCTCATGGTTGAGAATCCAATGCATTATCCACTGTGCCAGCTCCCAGACCACAAGAATATTTTTACACTAGTTCCTACACTGTGCTTTTCTGTAATACTATTGCATATTGGTGGTAGGGATGGGGAGAGGGATCATGAACCCATTTGGACCATCAGTACTATGTCTATATAACTCAGTACTTCCAAGTACTCTGTTGAGACAGTCTCTGAAAACTTGCTGCTCAAATCAGATATTCTACTCTCATGGTGACTGGAGCCATTTGGTGATCTCACCAGAGATTTAATCACTGTGGACAAATGGTCTAGTGTTCTGTCATGCTTGTTCTCTGGGTTGATTTGGTCACCACCAAACAGTCTCTGCCTTTGGCCAGGTTGCTGGTCAGACGGGACACTGAGAGCAAGAACAAGGGTCTTCCTTGTTTCATGTCTGGGTATAGTATTTCACATTCCTTCAGTGATCTTCAAAAAGTTGATGACAGTCTTCTTACTTCCATAAAGGAGTTGAGTGACCCATCCTGTTTACAAAAATTAGGGTAAGTAGAGGCCAGGTGGTGGCACACCCAGTTGAGCACACATGTCAACATACACAAGGACCCAGGTTCAAGCCCCTGGAAGAGTGGGAGGGAACTTCATGAGTGGTGAAGGAAGGCTGCAGGTATCTCAGTTTCTCTGTCTCTGCTTTCCCTCTCAATTTTGCTTTGTCCTATCAAGTAAAAAAATAAAAGGAGAAAAAAAAAAAAAGGCCACTAGGAGCAATAGGTTTTTAGTGTAGACACCAAGCCCCAGTAATAAACCTGGTGGCAATAAAAATAAATAAGTAAATAGAATTGAGGTAAACAACTTTAGCCTGCTAGGCCTCCAGTTTCTTCCCACATGCCAGGGTAAAGCAGTATACAGGCTCAAAGTACGCTACAGGTAGGCAGCATCCTGCTTCCAAACTCTCTCACCACACAGACCCTGCATAACGCGAGAGCCTTCCTATCTACCTAGAGGTGAGGTAGGTAGTGTCTCCTCTGACTCTGACTTTCCTGTCCCCTCTTCCTTATAGGGACCCTTGTGATTCGATCTTATCCACTCAGATGACCCAGAATAATCTCTCTTCTCAAGAGCCTTCATGTAATCACATCTGCAAAGTCCCTTTTGCCATGTAAGATGACAGTGTCAGGCCTCAAAGACTAGGATGTGCATATCTTTGGGAGGGAGAAGATGATGCAACTTCCCACACCTAGCACACAACCAGGAATAGCATTTCTTTCTCAGTTCCTCCAAGAGTAGAAAAATAGGACATCATTTTATTTCTGACTACTATCTCCCTGAAGTGGACTTGCAGTTACATGTGCTATATTCTCAGTCTTAAAAACCCAGATAACCTTATATTGGGCATCTTTCTCTTTGGGTTCCATGTTATTTCCACAATACAAAATAGAGGTTGTCCACCAATAAGTTGTCCTCTGTTTTCTGCATGACCTTAGACTCAAGCTTGGCATAAACTACTTTGACTTTGCCAGGATCCAGGGTTTAGAAAGGACACTGAGTCAGTGGAGAGAAGGGATCCTGTCACAGGAAATGAATCACTATGGCTGTTGGTCTGTACCTTGTAAAACTTTGAGATGACATCATCACACAATAACTTCTTCTTCACTTTCTAATGTGACTGGCTCCTAGTTTTCTGTTCCTCGCCAGGGACAAGACAAAAGGAAACAGGGAAGTGAAAAGTTGTAAGAGGTATATATGTAGTGTCTGCAGAGCTTACTTATTGATCATGAGAACATTTAAGACCTGTTCTCTTTTTTATTATTATCTTTACTTATTGGATAGAGACAGCCAGAAATCAAGAGGGAAGGGGGTTAGAGAGAGAGAAGGACAGAGAGACACTTGCAGCACTGCTTCACCACTCATGAAGCTTTCACCTTGCAGGTGGGGACCGGGGACTTGAACCTGGGTCCTTGTGCACTGTAACATGCACTCAACCAGGTGCACCACCACCCAGCCCCCAAGACCTGCTCTCTTAAGAATATTCAAACAATCCAAGTATCATGTCTAGTCACATGCTATACACAACATCCCAGCACTTAACTTATTTCATAATTGGAAGTTTGTACCTATTAACCCCCTTCCACATTCTGGTACCCACCCCCAACATCTGGTACTCATCAGTCTGTTCTCTTAGGTATGTATGAGTTGAATCATCTGCCTCTCTTTTCTTTCCTCCTTTTTATCTTGGCTCCTACATGTAAGTGAAATCATACAGTATGTGACTTTCTCAATGTGGTTTACTTTACTTAGCATAACGCCTTCAAGGACTATAAACGTTGACTTTGATGGCTGGGTGATATTCATTCTGTCGTATCTGTATACTATATTTTCTTTATCCATTGGTGGACATGGGCTACTTCCAAGTCATGACAATAATGAATAATGTTTCAGTAACTGTGCAAATGTAGATGTCTCTTTATTTTCTGATTGTATTTTCTTTGGATATCTATTGAGAATTGGAACTGCTAAATCAAATAGTCTTATTTTTAACCTTTTGGGGGGAAACTTCATGTTATTTTCCTTAGTGGCTTAATTAATAATGCCCACAAACAGTACACAGGATTCTCTTTTTTCTACATTTTTGCCAACACTTCCTTCCTCTTGTCTTTTTGGGAAGTCTAACAAGTGTGAGGTGATATCTTATCCTGGTTTTGAGTCTCATTTCCCTGGTGATTAGTGATATTGAGCAATTGCTCAAGTGCCTGTTGGATATCAGTCTATCTCCTTTGGAAAAAATGTGATATATATATAGAGAGAGAGTCGGGTGGTAGCGTGGTGAGTTAAGCGCAGGTGGTGCAAAGTGCAAGGACCAGCATAAGGATCCCGGTTCGAGCCCCAGCTCCCCACCTGCAGAGGAGTCGCTTCACAAGCAGTGAAGCAGGTCTGCAGGTGTCTATCTTTCTCCCCCTCTGTCTTACCCTCCTCTCTCCATTTCTCTTTGTCCTATCCAACAACAACATCATCAATAACAACAATAATAACTACAACAACAACAAAAAAAAAACAAGGGCAATAAAAGGGAAAATAAATATTTTTTAAAAGTTATATATACATATATAGCATATTTTAATAGTTGTGCTCAAACCTCTTTATCCTCCTACTATGACCAATATAATAGCTCTTGTCACTACTATATTATGATTAATGAAGGATGAAGTATGCTTATTCGAATGTATTCCAGTGCCAACATACTTTCCTGGTTGGAAGCTGGAAGACAACAAAATCTCTCAATGCCATTTTCATCTCTGTGGTAATAACAAGTCAGGTTATAAAAGCCATTTTGTTTATTCAGTGAACCTTCACTCCATGACTGTGGCATCCCCAGATATTATTTTTGGAAGGTATCATAAAGATTACCTGGTTGAATACTTATCACCAAATTGTTTGATAAAATTGATTGGCAATAAAAAGAATCTATTGAGTTTTAGGACTTTTCTTAAAGCAGGCTTAGAGAGAAAGCTAAATCTTAGTCCAATAATTCACAGCTCTTGCTCTGAATTCCTTGAAAGCCCAGACTCAGAGGTTAATTCCAAATTCCTCTTAATTTTTCATCTGACACACACCCTTCCAGAAATAGCTTCAATGAAACAGAGTAATTACATCTAGAGAAAAATATTCTTTGCGATCATGACATTAAGCAAATCACCACAGCCAACTACCAACCCTCACAAACCAAGCCCCCAGCTCATTTCCATTCTTCTAAAAGCCATCTCCACCCATCTCCTGAAGCCTCTTGTAATCCCACCTCTGAGAAAAGGCCATTCTCAGAATTGCCTTCCAAAGATGTTTATAATCCATATAGTAATAACAGTATATGAAATAGAGTAATTGTAATAACACTGCTTGAGAAATTTTCCCCATCATTAAAATGTTTCCTTTGTGTTTAAAAAAAAAAAAAAAAAGGACAGTGGCCGGGGTATCTTGAACAAAAACAGCTCCCATGGACTACTTCCTGTTAGACAGGAAGTGAGTCTGACTGAGCTGACACTGAGTCAGTCTATTGAACTCAGTTCATATCATCTGACCTGAGTGTCCCTTGCTGCACCTCTCTGGTCCTACTTCCTTCTCATTTTAGGGCCATTAGCACCCTGCTATTTTCTCCCCCACCCAAATGCCATCAAGACTTAACTCCCAGAGTGATAACTGTAAAACTAAGTGTCTCCTGGACAGGTTTCCATTGCAGCAGGAGACAGGAATAAGAGAACATGGACACAGTTATCCATTGGACAGTGAGATGAATTCTTGGGGCCAGGTTGTGGTTTACCTGGTTGAGCATACATGTTACAGTGAGATGGCTTCTTCATGCCATCTTCCATTTATCTGTTCACTCACTCATTCATTTATAGCTGCTGGGCCCCAGGCATTGCTACAGGATTGACGAGTGAACCGAACAGACTCATTGCCTGCTCTCAATGAGCAGACATTTTACTTAGGGAAAGAGGCAGGACAGAGAGTATGGAGGGGACAGTCACCCTTCTGTGTCCCTGAGATCACAGTCCACAATGACAACTGACTCCCCCTTGTCTGAGTGCTATATCAGAAGTGACCGGGTAGATTAATTTTTTTCTCCAGGCCCACAGATAAGCTTTAGGATAGACTAGATAGTGGTAGTGCCACTTTCTAAGATATGACCACACACTAGCTACTTCATTTTTTTTGTTTGTTTGTTTCTTTTGATACCTAACTCGATTTAGTTGTTGGAGGATGATGTGAGATCATGCATGGCAGGGTGGGCACGGCACCTGGACTTCAGAAAGTGCTCAGATGATGTAACCAGCCACCCACAGGTGTCCCACGTGGAAAAGAGCCTGTGTTTGGGGAAAGATGGAGGTAGCAGGGACAGTGGTGACGTGAAAGGGTCATATCTGGGGGCAAGTTCTTTTCTTTTTTTAAAAAAAATATTTATAAAATACAAAAATAACAATAAGACCATAAGATAAGAGGGGTACAATTCTACACAATTTGGTGGCTGTACCTCTCTTCCAAAATGCCAGATCACTACTCAAGAGTTCACAGCCTGGATAGGGGCTGGATCCTTGTTACTTGCATGAGTTTAAGATTTTAAGATTCCCCCTGCGTATCCCACATGGCTTATTATTCTTTTATATGGTGCCTGGAAATGAACTCAGGATCTTGTGCATGTGAAACCCCATCAAGTCACTTCTCCATGCCACTTTCTTTCTCTCCTCCCCTCAGAATCCTCACCTTCCTCATTCTCTATGGATTTCTACAGAGGTCTTTTATGACCATGTTATAAATAGCCTACTAGCTGATCTCACCACAGGAGTGTTCCTTACTTGTCTGGCTCCTGCTAGAACACATGTTATATGAGGATAAAGAGCTTTGTTGTACAATATGGTTAACAAGTAGTTGTTGAACATGACTTTGTGCTCAGTGAGCAAGTTCAGGGAAATGTCCAGTATTTATCATCATGAATTGCTGGTCACAAATGCCCATACTGAGGTATGGCTGTGAGGCATGGGTGCAGATACTGGGGGGACAAATAGATCTCAATGATCCCAATGTAAGATCTATTATCAAAGTGAGTCCACCCACCCCAGAAGGTCCAAGCTGGGGTCTTTCCCAAGCAGGAGGCAGTTGTAGGCTTTTCCAGTCAGACCAGCCGCTTGGTGGTGGAAAGAAGCAATCCAGGGAATTCTAGTAAAGAAAGGACACACTAGGTTGGATATCTGAGCCCTTAACTCTTCTAATGTTCTATCAGAAGGCTTCTACCTTCTAGCCCTGAGGTCTATCAATTGTCCTTGGACTTGACCCTTTTGTATTAACACACTCCTGGCCTTTGCCAGTGAAGTGGAGAGAGTGTGTGTGGGAATGCTTCACAGAGGTGAGTGGGGTACTTACATATCACAACCCCTCCCCCATAAGTTGACCTTGAAGCCCAAGCTGTAAAGGAACTGGAATCTGCTTCTTTGACACCCCCTCCCCCCTTGGGCCTGGGGTCCTGTCCCCACAATTTCAACATCAGTTGTCTTCTTCCTGTGCCTTCTCCCCTGCCACCCTCCCCTCTCCACACACATTGCTTGGCCTCCCATACTTCTCATCATTAGGAAATGGAGAGAGCTACCTCAGCTTTAGAGAGCTGGGTAACCAGCCCTTATTGTTGCTCCTCAAGTGACCTGCAAGAACATTCCGCTTCCTAAAGCATCTGATTTGCAAAGAAACTTGTTCTCTAAAAGTGACTCACCCATCTCTAATTATTATGCTCTGGAGGGCGGGGCTCAGCCAGCCCCTTCCTGTGCTGCCCAGGTGGTGAGAACTGTGTGTGCACTGACAATTCTGCAAGGCTTCCACCCTGTTATTTACACTTGACTCTATAGGTTAAGTCCCTCCTCTGTGAGCTTGTTCCCAAAGTGTGTGTTAAAGGATAGGAAATGGCATGTAAATTGACATGAGATGAAAGCCAAGGCTGGTAGTTGGAGACAAGCATGAATGCCAGCACTGAGAATGTCTTCAGAAAGAGCCATCAGTCAGGGGAAGGCAGTAGTTACCTCTGATTATAGGACAGGGTGAGGGTAGAAGGAGGGGGTGAAGATGGATACAGGAAATGGCATCATTGGTGGCAAAGTGACTAACTTGGGTTTGACACCAGGCTCTATTCTCATTCTAAGCCATTGTTTGCTCAGCTGCAAAGATCAGTTTCTCTCTCAGAGGAGAGGGTGAGAGAAGTATGGCTGTCACTTCTGATGGCTCCTGCACCCCAGCACAGAGCACCACACTGCAACCCTTCTTTTCTCCTACCCTTCCACCCAATGTCTATCACCCTCAGTCTCCCAGGTTACCTGGAGCAGGATGTTGGTGTCTTCAAGCAGAATGAATGTAATTCACTGTTTTGTTTGTTTGTGAGATTAAAAATCAAGGGAGAGGCAGCTAGTTAGAGGAGATTGTCTTAAACTTCATGTCCTGTGAGCCTCAATAGAAAATCATCCTGAAATTCTCTAGAACAATGAATCGGAGTCTCAGTTACGCCTTTGAGTGTGACTGACAATAGCTTGAAAGAATGAATGGGACTTTCCAAAGGACTTGTCAGAATTCTCTTGGTTTTAGTGTAGCGTTGGGAAATGAACTCAGAGTCCAGGGCAGGCCTGATACCAGTGTGTGGCTTGGCCTTCCCAGCCCAATCTTCTGTTCTTTCTTTTCTTGAGAGAGAGAGAGAGAAAAGGGGAGGAGAGGAGAGGAGAGGAGAGGAGAGGAGAGGAGAGGAGAGGAGAGGAGAGGAGAGGAGAGGAGAGGAGAGGAGAGGAGAGGAGAGAAGTGAGGAGGGGAGGGAAAAAGAAGGAGAAAGAGAGGAGAGACACTGTAGAATTGCTCCACCACCTCTACAGTTCCCATAGTGCTCTCATGAGGTGTCAGAGCTCAGTCCCAAGGCTCTGAACATGGTAAGGTATTTGCTTTGTGAGAGGGGATACCTCCAAGCTTTTGCTTTTCAAAACTCTAACAAAGAGAAACTGGCCTTAGTTAAGAGACTGAAGTGGTAGATTACAGAGCTTCGAACCATTCCCCCTTTCTTTCCCACCACCCTTAAAAAGACATGAGGTTGGGGCTGGGCAATGCACATCTGGTTAAAAGCACACATTACTATACACAAGGACACTGGTTCAAGCCCCCGCTCCCCACCTGCAGAGGGGAAGTTTCACAAGCAGTGAAGCAATGATTGCAAATGTCTCTCTGTCTCTGTCTCTCTCTCTCTCCTCATTTTCTCTCTGTCCTAGCAAATAAAGAAAAAAAGGAAAATAAATGGCTGTCAGGAATGGTGGATTTGTTGTACAGGCACTGAGCTGCAGCAATAACCCTAGTGCCAAAAAACGAAAAAGATTTTTAAATTCCAATTATCCTGTAACTATAAAATCCCATACTTATTTGCATATATTTTAAAATGTCAGCTGGATCATGAAGTCTGTCTCTAGATGACTTTGATATTAAAAAGGGAGAAATTAATCTTTCTTCATCCTTGAATTTTTTTATTTGGTGTGTAATGAAAATCATATGAGGTTTGACATCTATTGCTCTTGAATCAGAACATGACTGAATTCCCAGTAAGCTCTTGATTCTCTCAGGGATCTATTGCTGTCTTTCCAGAGTCAGGGTGGTAAGGGAGCTCACTGCTCTAGTAATTCTGTTAAATGGAAGAGTTGCTATTTTGACAAGAAAAGTGACCATTTGGGGACATGTCTATCTGAATGCTTCCACTTTTTGTTTATGGTTTTCCTTTAAAAAAAAGCTTTATTTACTTATTTATTTGATTTTAGTTAATAGAGACTGGGGGGCTGGATGGTGGCATACCAGATTAAGTGCACATAGTATGAAGCACAAAGATCCAAGCAAGGATCCCAGTTTGAGCCCCTAGCTCTCCACCTGCAGGGGGTCACTTCACAAGTGATGAAGCAGGTCTGTAGGTGTCTATCTTTCTCACTATCTATCTTCCCTTCTCTCAATTTCTCTCTGTCCTATCCAAAAAAATCGAAAAAAAAAATGGCCACAGGAGCAGTGAATTTATAGTGCAGGCAGCGAGTCCCAGCCATAACCTTGGAGGCAGAGAGAGGGAGGGAGGGAGGGAAAGAGAGAGGGGGTGATTAAGATGGGGGAGGGAGATAGAGAGGGAAATAGACATACAGAGAGACACCTGTAGCCCTGCTTCATCACTCGTGAAGTTTTGAATCTTTCCCACCACCCTTAAAGACACATGAGATTGGGGCTGGGCAATGGCACATCTGGTTAAGAGCACACATTACCATACACAAGGAGGACACTGGTTCAAGCCCCCACTCCCCACCACCTGCAGAGGAGAAGTTTCACAAGCAGTGAAGCAATGATTGCAGATGTCTCTCTGTCTCTGTCTCTTTCTCTTTCTCTTTCTCCCCTCAATTTCTCTCTGTCCTAGCAAATAACAGTATTCCCCACTGCAGGTGGGGACTAGAAGGCTTGAACCTGGTCCTTGTGCATTGTAACATGTGGATTCGCCAGTTGTGCAGCCACCTGGCCCCTCATTCATGGTTTTTCCTTTGGAGCCACCCCCAACGGTCTGTCCCTCTACTTCCCCCTTGGCACAGCCCTTTGAACAGAAGGCCCCATGATCCACATGCCCTTGACCAAGTGCCCCTCGAACTATTTGTAGACACCTGCTTTCCAGCCCTCTCGGTGTCTAGCAGACGGCTGTCTGGAGGCTGCTTGGCTCTCTCACCAACAAGAGGCTTCAATAAACATGGTGCCAAGGGATATGGTTTTGCTGGTAATGATCCTGGCCTATGCTAATGACCGGTGAGGTTTCACCAGACAAAGTTGGGAGCAGAGGAGAGTCAGTTTATATTAGAGTTCTGCCAAATGAAGCAGGAAAGTGGGCAAGTTAAGAAAGGAGAGATTTGACCACCTGTATGGCGTTGGGGATTTGTGGAAAAAAAAAAAAAGGAGTCACCAAGTTAGGTGACTGTCATAGGTTAAGCAGAAGCTACATAGCTTATATTATTCTTTCTGGAGCCTTTTGAATAAGCAGAAATTTTGTCTGTTTTCAGGGTCACTTTGTGGTGTGTGTGTGTGTGTGTGTGTGTGTGTGTAGGGGGGTGAGACCCTGGCATCTTCTCCAAGGTGTCTGGTTCACCACTGGGGAGGCCATGGTCAACTGTTACCTACTTGTTATATAGGAAGATGAAAACACATGTATAGACACACGTGGATCACTCAGCCAAAATGGTGTGCTTTGGTTCAGGCCTGGCTCTTTTATTCTGGCTTGCCTGCCTGGAATGACACTGGTTTGTTAAATGACCTGACTTTTCTATTGCTTCTGTCCTCTAGGTAAGACTTTCTAAGGCTCCCACCTTCTTCTCCTCCCCCTCCTCCTCCTCATTCTCCTCTCACTTCCCCTTCCCCTCCCCTTCCCATTCTTCCTCCTCCTCCTTCTCCCTCTCTAAGCCATGCCTACCTACATCTGTTACTACTTTTCCGGTATCCTTTTCTCTTCCCTCTCAATGATAGAACCAAAAACAAAGGATCCTAGTCACAAAAGGTCGGAGTCTCAGGTAGTCTTGGTGGAACTAGTGTCCTGGCCTCCCTGACCCTTATCTTTCCCTAACAACATTCTTTAAGGGTTCTCAAGAGCCCACGTGCTCCTGTCGTCCTTTAACAGATTGCTTTGTATAAGCAGATAACATTTGTGTCGAAGCTTTCTAGCAAGGTGGGTTGCTACTAGAATTTCAAACCCTGGCATTTTCCTGAGGAGGTTTCAGCCTCCTGACTATCCCCCTGGCTCCTGAGTTCTCAGCTGTGCTGTCCTGTAGTAGTTTTCAGGATAGGCTGTAAGCTGGGAAGAAGTCATTTCATTATGGAGAGGGTTTTGTTGTTGTTGTTTTGTTTGTTTGTTTGTTTTGATTGATCAACAAGACCATAGGATAAAAGGGGTAAAATTTCCACCACCAGAGTTCCGTATCCTATCATTTGGAAGCTTTCCTATTCTTTATCCCTCTGGAGGAAGCATGGTCATTATGGGGTGCAGAAGGTGGAAGATCTGGCTTCTTTAATTGTTTCTCGGATGAACATGGGTGTTTGGCAGGTGGATCCATACACCCAGCCTGTTTTTATTTTTCCCTAGTGGGGCAGGGCTCTGGAGAGGTGAGATTCCAGGGCACATTGGTGAAGTTACCTGCCCAGGGAAGTCAGGTTGGCGTCATGGTAGCATCTGCAACTTGGTGGCTGAAAAAACATTAAGATATAAAGCAGAGCAAGTTCTTTAATAATCAGGAAACTAAAGAATAAGCAGGTGAGATAAGAATATAGCAGATGAAATTTGGGGTCTCCATTTTGGAAAAAGCTGGAGGTATGGATATATATATATGATATATATATCATGGCACCAAGGATTACAAATTAGTCTCCACGTGTCATCTCACTGAGCACAAATGCTGCCTTTGAAGCTGTCTCCTTTGCTTCTTCCTCAGTAGGTATCATGTCTTCCTCCCTCCTTCCCTCCCTCCCCCACCTCTTCTCAAGTTCCTTCTTTTCCCTGGGTCCCTGGCACTCCTCTGCTCTCTCCTGACCTATCAATAGACCCTGTGCGTAGTGCCTTATCTCTTTTTCATGCCTGGAGGCACCTTTGACCTCTCCCCCCCCCCCCCCCAGTCTTCAAGCCTTCTGTTTTTCTGCATGAGCGTTTTTTTCCTGTTAAGTGCGTGGCATCAATTTGGTGCTGTGATCAATTATCCTCTTGTGTATGAATCCCTTTTCTTCCTCATTAAAAGACCAGAAAGGATGACTGCCCCCCACGAACTGCAGGGTACCCCGATGGCTCACTTGACCCCCAGTTGCCGACTGGCACTTGGTGCTTCCATGCTGGTCCACTGAGGCCTCTCTTCAGAGTGGCTTGTGTTGCCTCAGTGGGGCAGCTAGCTGGCTGTCCACCACCCCTTCCCCCACCAAGAGTAAAACACAAAACACTGTTTCCTTGAGTTTCTTCTCTTCATAGCCATTCAGAGATCCACTCACTGCATGAGAGAGCACACTTTTTGCTGTGTGCTTGTGGGGAGGGAGTCTGCCTCTTTTTTTTTTTTTCTTCTCTCCAAGTTTATCACTGGAGCTCAGTGCTGGCACTAGGAATCCACTGCTCCTAGCAGCCATTTTTTCCTTTTTTTTTTTTTTTCCTATTTTATTGGATAAAGTAGAGAAGTTGAGAGAGGAAGGGAAAATAGAGAAGGAGAGAGAAAGATAGATACCTGCAGACCTGCTTTCCCACTCGTGAAGTGTCACCTCTGCAGGTGGAGAGCCGGGGGTTCAAACTCCAGTCCTTGCACGGGTCCCTGAGCTTAGTGCTATGTGTGCTTAAACTGATGTGCCACCACCCAGCCCCCAAGGGGTCTGCCTCTTTACAAACTGATTAGGCTGTCTCTCCTAATTCCCAGGTAGCTTGGAAAGGACTGGCCAACCTTTTCTTTCTGGGCTTGTTATCAGGCTAATAGTGACCCTTCCTCACTCATTCTTAGCCACACTGGTGGACTATTAAAACTCCTCTCATCACAACTTTGTTTATCCATGTATATAATGGCCGTTATAAATGTGATTTCTTCTTGCTTAGGAGATTACCCCCCCCCCATGCACACCCCAAATAAGTGTGCTGCTGATTCCCAGGATGCATAGAGTTTCAGCTGAGTCTGGACATAGACATTCAGAGACTTCCCTGTGGAACTATAGCTTTCAATTCTAGTCAGCAACCTTTTGGAGATGGAAATGGAGGCAGCTGCCTTCCCTTTGGACAGCTTAATGGCCTGTAGTTAATAGTAAGAGGCGGCCGGGCAGATGCTGTACAGCTGGGCTGAGGTTAGCCCTTCTCAGCTCTGCTCCAAATTGCACAGTGATTACAGCTGATGAGATTCATGCATCCTACCGGAATCAGGAACCACAGGCACAGACAGAGCTCTGGCAGCAGCCTGTCACAGTGACCTTTCTGTCTCCTTGTTCTGCCTGAGTCAGTAACCCCTGCCTCCTCCCAAGTCTGCCCAGGCCTGGCTGTCCCCTGCACAGCAAACAACCCCTCCTGTGAGTCTAGAGTAAACGGTGTTGGGGATTAAGAATTTCTCCTTGGACTTAAGTGTATGCAAGTCTGCTGATGTTGGTGTAACTGAGTTCAGTCTCCAGGCACCAGAGGTAGATCTGGAAGCCTGAGTTCCCACCTGCTGAGAAAGCTGGCATGTTCTGGTGCTTCCAGTGTGTGCCAGCCAGCTCAGATGACTGGGAGAACAGATCTGTATACAATCTCCAGGATTAGGTTCATTCAAAAGCCCAAATGAAATTTTTTAACTTTCTTTCTATTGCCACCAGGGTTATTGGTGGGGCTTGGTGCCAGCACTGTGAATCCACTACTTGGGTGGCACTTCCCCCCTTTCTCTCTTTCTTTCTTTCTCTCTCTTTCTTTCTTCCTTCCTTCCTTTCTTTCTTCCTATTTTATTTGATAGGACAGAGAGAAATTAAGAAGGGAAAGGGAAATATAGAGGGAGAGAGAAAGAAAGACAACTGCAAACCTGCTTCACCACTCGTGAAGCGTCCTCCCTGCAGGTGTGGAGCGAGGGCTCAAACCCGGGTGCTTGCACATGGTAACATGTGCACTTAACTGGGTGTGCTACTGCTTGACCCCCTCCAAGAGAATTTCTTTTCTTTTTCTTTTTATTTTTCTTCCTTCCTTCCTCCCTTCCTTCCTTCTTCTCTTTCTTTCTTTCTTTCTTTCTTTCTTTCTTTCTTTCTTTCTTTTTTGCCTCCAGGGTTATTGCTGAGGCTCGGTGCCTGCACTGTGAATCCACTGCTCCTGAAGGCTAGGTTTTTCCTTTTTGTTGCCCTTATTGTTTATCATTGTTGTTGTTGGATAGGACAGAGAGAAATCAAGAGAGGAAGGAAGACAGAGAAAGGGAGAGAAAGATAGACCACTTGTGAAGTGACCCTGCCCCTGCAAGTGGGAAGCTGGGGGCTTGAACTCAGATCCTTGAGACGGTCCTTGTACTTCGTGCCATGTGCACTTAACCCACTGTGCTATCGCCCACCCCTCCCCCAGGTGAATTTTTAAAGGTGTTCAAAAATGGGCAAAGTTCTTGTCTAGATGATTCTCCAGAGATGATGTAAAAAGACAGAGAAGGTGTGAAAAAAATGCTCAGGGTCACCAAGGAGGGAGATACACAGCCAAGCTGTACTGAGACATCACCACTACCACCTGGCTAGAAAGACTGTCGCCAGAAAGCAGACAGTAGTAAGTGTTGGCAAGGAGGTGGAAACAGTGGGACCTCTGTGGCTGTTGGTGGAAACAGAAAATGATACAGCTGCTCTAGAAAATATGGCAGTGCCTCGAAAGTGGGATTATTGTCAGGGGTCGCGTCAGCGGGATGGCTCACCTGGCAGGGGCCCGAGTGGCCAGGTGTGTGTGATATAACACTTGAAGAGGGGAGCTTCAGAGCTATGCTGTCTTTCTCTGCTTGGAGGTCAGCTCAGAGCAGTAACCACATCTAAAAAATAAAACAGTCGGGGGTCGGGCGGTGGCGCAGTGGGTTAAGCGCATGTAGCGCAAAGTGCAGGGACCGGCGAAAGGATCCTGGTTCGAGCCCCCGGCTCCCTACCTGCAGGGGAGTCGCTTCACAGGCGGTGAAGCAGGTCTGCAGGTGTCTATCTTTCTCTCCCCCTCTGTCTTCCCCTCCTCTCTCCATTTCTCTCTGTCCTATCCAACAACGAACAACATCAACAATGGCAATAATAATAACCACAAGGCTACAACAACAAGGGCAACAAAAGGGGGAAAAATGGCCTCCAGGAGCAGTGGATTCATGGTGCAGGCACCAAGCCCAGCAATAACCCTGGAGGGAAAATAAATAAATTAAATAAATAAATAAATAAATAAATAAATAAAACAGTCTTGTCATCAGACAGTTCTACCTATGAGTACATACCCAAAAGCAATTAAAAGTGAGGGGCTGGGTGGTGGTGTACCTGTTGTACTGTGCAAAAGGACCTGAGTTTGAGCCCCTAGCTCCCCACATGCAGTGGGGATGCTTCACAAGTGGTAAAGCTGGTCTGCAGGTATCTTTTTCTCCCTTCCTATCTCCTCCTTCCCTCTCAATTTCTCTCTGTCTTATCAAATAAAATAGAAGAAAGAAAGGGGAGGGGGAAGGAAAGGAAAAAATGGCTGCCAGGACCCATGGATTCATAGCTGGTACTAAGCTCCAGCGACAACCCTGGAGGAAAAAAAAAAAACAACTAAAAGCAGGGGTGAGGAGTGAGCATGACGTTGATGCTAAAGATTTTCGTGTCTGAGGCTTTGAGGCTCTAAGGTCCTAGGTTCAATCCTAGCACCATCATAAGCCAGAGCTGAGCAGTACTCTGCTCACCCTCTGTCTCTCTCATTCAAATAAATAAAATATTTAAAAACCAAAATAAGAATTAAAATCATATAGGCACAGATATGCTAACTACATTATTCAGATCCTTACTTTTTTTTTTCCACTCAACTGAATTAGATGCCTTCTAGAAGTTTACAAATCAATTCTGTATTCTCAATTATGTTCCACTGTATTTTTGGAAGATTTAAGACTATGTATTCAACAGCTGTGTTTCTGGCACATTTTCCTTTTTTTAGTTCTAACATCTTGTGAATAAAAACTATCTGGCCTCAAAAAAAATCTATTTTAGATATTTCTTTGAAGATATATATTTTTTTTTCAACCTTGTTCAAAGCAAAGGTTGATCCAGAACTGGAAGCAGCCCAAGTGGTCACTGATGGACAGTGGAGAAACAAAACGTGACATTTACAAATAATGAGTGTAACTCAGCCTTCACAAGGAAGACAACTCATACACAGGTTACAGCATGGAATTATGCTGTGTGTAAAAAGAGAAAAAAAGTCAAGAAAGGGCAAGCAGTTATTGTTGATTCCACTTTACAAGATGTGTTCAGAGCTGAAGTGACAGCAATGTCAGCTGCTGTGAGATAGGGGTGAGGAGGACACAGTTCCCTGCCTCAGGATGCAGCAGTTCTGGGGGTGGGTGGCAGTGGTGATGGGAATGTACTTCAGGCCACTGAACTGCACCTATAAAAATGATTATGATGATAAATTCTACGGGATGTGTATTTTAGTTCACATTTTATTACACACTCAAGAGAAGACTATTTTGCCATCAAAGCTTTGCAGGGACAGATTAGAAAGCCCTCACTTCTCTGCAGGAGTTTCATTGCAAAACTCCACCACTCAGTGGACCCTGAGTTCTAGAAGGTACCAATCTCCATATGTATTTTCCCTATATCCATGATAGCATTTAATTTCTAAACAAGGTACAGTAAGAGATTAACTACAGGGACATGGAGGGGTGCGCCTTGTTGAGTGCACAGACTACAACGCACAAGGTTCAAGACCCCAGTCCCCACCTGCAGAGGAGGAGCTTCCTAAGTAGTGAAGCACTGCTTCAGTGCTCTCTCTCTCTCTCTGTCTCTCTCTCTCTCCCCCTGCCTCCCTCCCTCCCTCTCCCTCTTATTCTTCCCCTTCCTTCTCAATTTCTCTCAGCCCCTACCAAAATAAATAATAAAAATATTTTTAAAAGAGATTAACTACACTCACTACTAATGAGGAAGAATTTTTATAACACTATCTGGTAATAAAAGTTATGTGGGGGCTGAGTGGTGGCGGACCTGATTGAGCGCACATGTTGCAGTGCACAAGAACCCAGGTTCAAGCCCCCAGTCCCCACCTGCAGGGGGAAAGCTTTGCAAATGGTGAAGCAGGGCTGCAGGTGTCTGTCTTTCTGTCTTCCTTCTCTATCTCCCGCTGCCCTCTTGATTTCTGGGTGCCTCTATCCAATAAATTAAATAAAGTTAATAATTTTTTAAGTTATGTGAATGTGGTCTATATGATAGTATCTTATTGGATCTAAACATTTTGAAGTACAGTTGGCTATGGAGTAAAGGGAAGAAAAGGAAAAAAAAGTCAAGAGACAAAGCCCAGTCCCAGCCCCAACCCCATAGCACCAGGGGAAGCTCTAATCCTGGGAACTCTAGCTTTCTCTGAAAAATTTGGCTTCTAACAGTTAAACCCTAGCAACAGCAAAGGATGGAAATAAGTAAATAAAACAGTCGAGTGATTGGATCTTGACTTTATATGCAACTAATTGCAAGTATGCATCCCCCTCTTTTTTTTTTTTCCTTACAGAGTCACTTTTCTCTCAAGAAGGGAGCTGCAGCCTTGGGGATCGGGACTGACAGTGTGATTCTCATTAAATGTGATGAGAGGTAAGCATGAACCTGCCACTTTGGGTGGTGAGAAGTTTGCAGATTCCACTCACTGAACTTTTAGTTTAATGTTAATTATTGTTGAGCTGTTGTACGGAACCCATAAGCAAGTAAACTCAATCTTGAAAAGCTTGAGTAAGACATTTTTCTGAGGGCCAGGGAGACAGCTATTTCCCTTAAATAAGGCCTTCTGAGTTCAAGCCCTGGCCCCACATGGGAGCACCATCAGTGGCTCCAAGAGAGCATCATGGGTAGTGGAACACTGCTATGGTATCTCTCTTCCATTAGTTGCCATCCATGTGGCACCAGGGCTCAAACTCACCGTCTCAGACATGGTGAAGCATGCACTCTACTGGGTGAGCTAGCTCCCGTCCCTATTTTTATATTGTTTCGATTGGTTTTTCTTTTTCACTCTAGACCTGATGACACAAATATTTTTCAACTTTATTACAAGCACAGCACACAGGCTACATGACCATTAAGGTGTGATGTAATCAGAAAGCATGATGGTACTTTGACTTCACATCTCAGCTCCAGCTGAGGACAGGTCCTTCTCTGTGCTTTGGCTTCTTTATGGGGGAGAAAAAGGGAGGCGGGGTGATGGGATCTGCCTCATAGAGTTGTTATTAAGAAGAAATACCTTGTGCAGAATTGGCACAAAATACTAGTCCCTGCCCTGTTGCTGGTGTTGCTGTTATAAACAACCTTTCCATTGTTCAGTGAACATTCTTGTGGGCCTGGGGCTTCTCCACTTTTTAAATTGTTGATATAATTGTGAATAAACTATGTGAGCCCCCTTAAGGAAAGTGACCAAGATGCCGTATTCCTGATTGGCAAACAACTAAAGAGTTGATGGCTTTCCTTGCTCCTACTTACCACAAGGATTTTTGTTAGTTGTTTGGATGAATACTTACAGACCACAAAAAATGAGCTGCAAGTACCTTTGTATATACGTTTTACTTTTTTTTTTTCTAACATATCACTTTAGCTTTGGAAATTACAGTTAGATTCCCTTTGTCTGTGCTTATCCAATGCCACACTTTTGATTCAGACAATTAAAAGTTTAACCAGTCTGGGCTCATTATACTCTGCAATTAGCTGAATTACGGCCAGTGGCTGAAGGTGGTTTGAGAGGTCCTTGGGGAGCCGCTGAGTGATCTGGAATAGGACAGACTTCACAGAGACCTTGAATCACGTATGCAGGGAGCCACCCCTGGTACAAAGAACTTGGATGTTAGTGATATTTGAACTGCATTATTGCCTATGTCAGCATGGACTGGGAATATAATAACAGTTGGCATTTACTGGGTGACTGGGATGTGCCAGGCCTATGCCCTTAGCACAGTTACTCAACTTCATTCATTCAGTGAGTGCCGGTAGTGTACTCCCTCGCACTGACCTGGCTCCAGCAGAGTTTGGGAGGCGTTTTGTGTACGCAGGCATCCTGAATAGTGCGGTAAATTCTCCTTTAGCCGCTGGACTCACAGCCCTGGTAGATGTGCACCATGCCCAAGGTCAGATGACTGCTAAGTGTAGAATCAGGACTTGGACCTAAAAGAAAACTCTTCTTGTTTACCCCTTCTCTTCCCTCCCCCTACCCCCGCTAACATTTTTGTGTTTTGTACATTTTTGTAGATGTATAAAATTTATCATTTTCAGTATTTGTTATCCTACTATTAAATACACATTTATATTATTGTGAAACCACCATGAACTTCCTGTTTCCAAAAGTCTTTTTACCTTCCTTTTTTAAAAAAAATACATGTTTTTAATATCTTTCAATTTTCTTTGGATAGAGAAAGAAAACTGAGGAAAAGAGGAGAGAGAGATAGAAAGAAAGACTCCTGCAGCATTGTTTCACCGCTTGTGAGGCGTGCCCCTGCAGGTGGGGACCAGGGACTTGAACCCAAGTCCTTGTACACTGTAATGTAGACACTCAACCAAGTGCTTCACTATCTACCACTGTCTTTTTGTCTTTCAAAACTGAAACACTATAGCCATTGAATGACTCTCCCACTCTCCATTTCCTCTTCTCCCGGTCCCTGCTGACCACCATTGTATTTATTTTCTGTCCTATCCATTTAACCGCTCTCTTTTGACTAGCTTATTTAACTTAGCAATTTTTTCCAGGTTCATCCATGTTTTCACATAGATTAGAATGTCCTTCCTTTTAAATTTGGAAAGATAGCCCATTGTGTGAATATACAGCTTGGTTGTTTCTGTACTTTAGCTTTTGTGAATAATGCCACGGTGATCATGGGGGTGTGCAGCTGTCTCTTTGAGTCCAACTTTACATTCTTTAGGTGTGTATCCAGAAGTAGAATTGCCCAAGCCTTTTGTGTGTGTCCTTTGGTAAACACTATATATTTTTTCTCAAATATTAATCTCAGTTTACTCCTTTATACTTTTCAATCATTACAATTTTATCTGCCTTCCATTCTTAGAACAACTGCCATAAACCATATTTGGTTCCATGCTAGTCTTTAATTTAAAAAAGAGAAATTGAGAGGGGGTATGGAGATAGAGGGGGAGAGAGAAAGATAGATGCTTGCAGACTTGTTTGACTGCTTTTGAAGCGTCTCTGAAGGTGGGGAGTGGGGGCTTAAGCCCAGGTCCTTGTGCATGGTAATGTGTGTGCTCAGCCAGGTGCCCCACTGCCCAGCCCCCATCTGTTTCTTCTCTCTACAAACCATGCACAGGTCAGAAGGATGGTAGCCCGAGGGAGCAGTTTCCAGCACACCTTACCCACTTCCCTCTTAGCTCTGTCACCAACCCCCGGCAGCAGCAACAAGAAGGTTTCCTAGGAGAAAGGAGAAAAAATGTGCACAGGGTTGAGTTTCTCTCAAACAGGAAGGACTTGTAGAATCGCTATGTGATAACTGGGTGTTGTCGTGGAGGGCTTCACTCAACAGCGGCTCCTTTAGGTAAACGGTTTTCTCCTCCAGAGCTGTGGAGAGCCAGCCATGAACTTGGACCATACGTCCACACATGGTGTCTCCTGTGTCTTTTGTTTCTTCCCATAAAAATATTTCTCCTGCTGGCAGCTCTGCTTGGCACCGTGAGGTTTTTCCTAGGCAGCCTTATAAAGGCTTTAGATCCTTCAGCATCATGGGAGCTTTTAAAGACTATTTGCTAGTCACTGCAAAACTGTCTGGTTTCACAGCCCCCATGCGAATGGCAGCTGTGGTTTCAATGCAAACCACTAACAGAGAGCAGCATTTCAAAGCTATGGACATTATTCATGTCATTGCCAGACTGTAAGCATTATTATTTTAAAAATACATTTATTTATTTTATTGAGAGAGAGATAGAGAGAGAAAGATACACACACACACACAAACAGAGAGAGAGAGAGACACGGAAAGACCAGAGCAGTGCTCAGCTCTGGCTTATGGTGTTGCCAAGGATTGAACCTGGGATCTCAGAAGCTCAGGCTTGAAAGTCCTTTGCTGATCTAAATGCTTTTCGGGAAAAGCCAGGTCCATGGGTCGGGCAGTTGTACATCCAGGTAAGTGCACATATTACATATCTGCTTTACGATTTCAGCATGTGAAATACAATCAGGTTGCTTTCTCACTTGGTGTTTCATTCAGATGTTTCAGACTAGGTTTATTTCTTCCCTCCATGGCATCTGTCCAGGTGGAAAATTATGGGTCCATTCCTTAGAAGATTAGGAATGCAAAGCTTTCCCCGCACTCTCCGCTCATTGCTGAATGTCTTGTTCCAGAAAGACTTGCTTTGGTTCACCTAATTTTTAGGTGACACAGGGTTCTTCTCCACGGAGTGGTGGGGAAATTCCTGAGTGTGCAGGGAATTAACAGCCTGGGGGCAGTTGGGAGGGGGTGAAGGCATTTCTTTCTGAAAACAACCAAGGAGTTGTTTTACCTGGTCATTAATATCCAGACTTGAGTGTTCTCATGTGGCCATTAGCAAAGGCAGTCAAGTAAGTTCCTTAAAGACAGGGGATGGTAAGTTCCTTAAAGAAGATAAGGTAGTTCAGCCAGTAGAATGTACATTTACCTTGTGGAGGACCTGGATTCGAGCTCCCAACACCACATGGAAGCACCCACACCAGAGGAAGCTTCATGAATGGTTCATCTGTGCTGTGGTGTCTTTCTCTTCCTCTCTGTCTGTATCTGAAATTAAAAGGAAAACAAATAAATAACTCAAAGGAAGGAAGCCTACAATATATACATATTTATTTCCTCGCAGGGGAAGAATGATCCCATCTGATCTTGAAAGAAGGATCATGGAAGCCAAACAAAAGGTGGGTTTTTGGAGGAAACATTATGCAGTCCATCCACAAGCCATGGCTAAGCATTTCTTTTTACTACTTTTTTCTTCTTTTTTAATTATTATTATAGCATTCTTTCTTTTTTGTTTTATTTTCTTTTTAAATTTTTTTTTATTTATAAAAAGGAAACATTAACTAAACCATAGGATAAGAGGGGTACAACTCCACACAGTTCCCACCACCAGAGCTCCATATCCAGTCCCCTCCCCTGATAGTTTTCCCATTCTTTATCCCTCTGGGAGTATGGACCCAAGGTCACTGTGGGATGCAGAAGGTTGAAGGTCTGGCTTCTGTAATTGCTTCCCCGCTAAACATGGGCATTGACAGGTTG
Source organism: Erinaceus europaeus (assembly GCF_950295315.1). Taxonomy (NCBI): domain Eukaryota; kingdom Metazoa; phylum Chordata; class Mammalia; order Eulipotyphla; family Erinaceidae; genus Erinaceus; species Erinaceus europaeus. The sequence goes on from NC_080167.1 coordinate 62,314,088, forward strand.
ATCCATACTCCCAGTCTGTCTCTATCTTTCCCTAGTTGGGTGGGACTCTGGGGAATCAGAGCTCCAGGACACATTGGTGGGGTTGTCTGTCCAGGGAAGTCTGGTTGGCATCATGCTGCCATCTGGGACCTTGTGGCTGAAAAGAGAGTTAACATACAAAGCCAATCAAATTGTTGACCAGTCATGGACCTAAGGGCTGGAATAGTGCAGATGAAGAGTTGGGGGGGTCCTCCATTTTGTAGATAGCTAGTAGACATATTTTAGTTATATTCCAAAGGGCCTGTGGCTATACTAGTTTTTTTTTTCTTTTTCTTTTTTCCCCTGAGCCTGAAATCTGATATGCAGGTGGATCCAAGTTATTGTCTGAGGAGATGATGTCATGGCTGGAAAAAGGACCAGAAAGTTGGATCAGGGAAGAGAGTAGCTCCCTAATATTAGAAAGGGGTATAAATATTGTTAACTGTAAACCCCATCGATTTGATGTGATCTGGGCCCATATTCAGCTTAGGAGCCTATGTGACCTCTGCATCCCTGTAGATCTGAGCTCACATCCTGTGGTCATGAGTAGGAACGTTCCAAGTTGCCCCAGTACTGACCTATCTCCCTCAGGTGTAGCATAGAGTATGGCTAGGCATTTCTATCCATTTAATGGAGAACACTCTCTGGTTTTAATTTTATAAAGAGAATCCAATCGTCTGCCTCCTAATTTTAATGAGAATATGGGGTTTTACATCTAGTTTTCACTTACTTCTCTGTGTCACATGCTCTGCTTTGGAAAAGTCTAACTTCCTGGACAATGAACACAGTGGTCCTATCGGAGTTTACAGAAGAGCTTATACAACTTATAAAAGTCATTTTCACAACTGGCAAATAGCACTCGTCAGAAGTGGAAGTATTCTCAGGCACTAGTGCAGCATATGAGAATCTGACAGCGGTGTTGTTTTCCTGCTAGAGAACTACAGACATGACTAACTCTAAATATCTTTCAGTTCCTAGAACTTTTTTAACTTAGAAATTTCTGAGTACCAGCTAGAGAATTCCCACTGTTTGTATCAGCTTCTGTGAAGAATCCTTGAACCCCTGGTTTGTATTCTTTGCTATGTTCTTGTCTCCACAGGGATATGTTCCTTTCCTTGTGAGTGCCACGGCTGGGACCACTGTGTATGGAGCGTTTGACCCCCTCTTAGCTGTTGCTGACCTCTGCAAAAAGTACAAGATCTGGATGCATGTAGATGTGAGTATCCCACAGAGACATGAAGCTGTGTGAGCACAGTTCTGCACTTCCGTTTTCATGGAATGAAATCCTCTCTCTTGCTTGCTCTCTCTCACTCTTACTTGAGGAGTTTATTTTCAAACAGTGATACTTAAAATTTTAAAAGAATGCAAAGACAAAATAGCCCACGGGTCCCATGGTATACAACATTGGTTGGAAGCATTCCGAGGCTGATTAAGCCTCAGTGTTCCTAAGTGAATAATATTCTAGTTTGTTTGGTGTTTGTCTCCAAGGCTGTTGCTGGGGCTCGGTGCTGGCACTGTGAATCCACTGCTCCCATCAGCCATGCTTTTCTTTCTTTCTTTTTATTATTCAGGAAGATAGAGAGAAATGGGGGGGATAAACAGGGAGGGAGAGAGAAAGAGAGACACCTGCAGACCTGCTTCACAGTTCATGAAGTGTTGCCCCTTTAGATAGGGAGCGGGGGCTAGAACCCAGGTCACTGCACATGGTAACAGGTATACTCAACCAGGTGTGCCACTACCCAGCCTCCAATATTTTAATTTCTAAGAGCTGTACCTGAACTGAGCACTGGGGTCACTACTCACTGAGTCATAATGTCATTGGAAGGTTATATAACCCAGGTACATGATCGAGAGGAGGAAACGGAGATGGATTTACATAGGAACCCCAGATGATTAATAAAAAGGGGGGCCTGGTGGCAGCACTGGGTTAAGTGCACGTAGTGAGAAGCACAAGGAACCCAGTTCGAGCCCCCAGCTCCCCACTTGCAGGGGGGGAGGTCACTTCACAAGCAGTGAAGCAGGTCTGCAGGTGTCTATCTTTCTCTCCCCCTGTCTTCCCCTCATCTCTCCATTTCTCTCTGTCCTATCCAACAACAGCAATAACAATAACAATGGAAAAAAGATGGCCATCAGTGGCAGTGGGTTCATAGTGCAGGTCTGATCCCCAGTGATAACCCTTGAGGCAAATAAACAAACAAACAAATAACAACAACAACAACAAAAAACTCAGGTAGCTCGTGTGGATAGTGTGTTAATTTGCTATGTGTGCCACCCAATCCCCACCATATCGAAGGAAGCTTTGATGCTGTGGACTTTTTCATACTCTGCCTTGCTATCTAATAAATAAATATAAAACAAAATAAAAATATTTTTAAAAAAATAATGAAAATGTCCCCATCAGAAAATTTTTAAATGAGGAGCTACATAAGGTTTTTGAAGGACAATGGGGAGGAACTTAAGTTGAGGTCAGTATTACTTCCAGTTCAGAGATCAACTGCCATTTGCAAAATATCTGGCAATGTCCATAATGAGAGAAAGGCCTGGCGCCAAGTCACCACTGAACATGATGTTTGCTTCAGATGACCTTTCTTGTTATAAGATGTTTTTCTTTTTTGCCTCCAGGGTTATTTCTGGGTTCAGTGCCTGCACTATGAATCCACTGCTCCTGGAGGCCATTCCCCCCCCCTTTTGTTGCCCTTGTTGTTGTAGCCTTGTTGTGGTTATTATTGTTGATGATGATGTCGTTTGTTGTTGGATAGGACAGAGAGAAATGGAGAGAGGAAGGGAAGACAGAGAAAGGGAGAGAAAGATAGACACCTGCAGGCCTGCTTCACCGCCTGTGAAGCGACTCCCCTGCAGGTGGGGATCCGGGGGCTCGAACCGGGATCCTTATGCTGGTCCTTGCACTTTGCGCCATGTGCACTTAACCTGCTGTGCTACTGCCCGACCCCTGGTATTTTTAAAAACTGTTTCTTTTTTCTTTTCCTTTTTATTGGATTGGACAGAGAACTTAAGAGAGGAGGGGAAGATAGAGAGGGAGAAAGAAAGATAGACACCTGCAGACCTGCTTCATGTGAAGCGTGCTCACTGCAGGTGGGGAGCGGGGGCCTTGAACCCTGATCCTTGCATGGGTCATTGCACACAGTACTATGTGCACTTAACCAGGTGTGCCACAGCCCCTCCCATCTTCCCCAAAGATCTTTCCCTATAAAGGGAGCTGTAAACTGATTTACATGTGGGTACAGAATTTGCATGTTGTTGAATAACAATGAATTATATCATTTCCCTTTTTTCAAAAGTAGTTTTGAGAGAGGAGGATGGGGAGAGAGAGAAAAGCAGAGCACCACTCTGTTATGTGTTGTGTCAGGGGTTGAACTTGGGGACCTCACACAGACAAATCCTGCGCTCTACCTGGAGAGCCACCTCCCTCACCCCACCCCACTGCCACCATTCAGACTGTACCATAAACCTTCAGACCAGATGCATTTCCCCTTCCTGTAAAATCCCAAAGTAGCTCCGGGCTAACCTAGTAGACTTCCACTATTCCAGAGTTCTGTGTACCAGTCAAAATCTTCTGATGCTTCTTTGATTCACAATGTGAGGTATTCATTGGGCTAAACTCCATTTCACACAGGAAAACAATGAGAAAAGGCTTCTCTTAGTGCTAGAGAAGCAGTAAAAGAAAAAAAAAGATATTGCTCATTTAGAAAATCAGGGGGCCTGGGCAGTGGTTGAGCGCACGTTACAATGCTACCCCGGTTCAAGCCCCTGGTCCTCACCTGCAGGGGGAATGCTTTATGAGTGGTGAAACAGTGTTGTGGGTGTCTCTGTCTCTCTATCATCCCCTTCCCTCTTGATTTCTGGATGTCTCTATCTAATAAATAAATAAAGAATTAAAAAAATAAATAAACAACAGAAAATCAGATCATTTTCCAAAGGAAAAACAAATAAACAAACAAAAACAACCATTCTGGCAGAGGGAAAATAATGGCCTATTTCATCAGGGCTTTTTTTTTCCTTAAAATTATCCCAGGATTCACCAGTGTTTCCTGGAACCTCATGTCTCCAGAGCTCTATCCTACTAGGAAAAGATAGTTACAGGCTGGAGATATGGATCGACTGCCCATGCCCAGTGGAGAAGCAATCACAGAAGCCAGAACTCTCACCTTCTATACCTCATAAAGAGTTTTGATTCGTACTCCCAGAAAGGTAAACAATAGGGAAGCTTCGAGTGGAGAGGATGTGGACATGGAACTCTGCTGAAGGGAACTGCTTGGAATTGTACTTCTGTTATCTTACAGTCTTGTAATCAATATTAAATCACTAAAAAAAAAAAACCTAAAAATAAACTAAAAATAAAAAATTTAATTATCCCAGGATGAATTTTACACACACAGAATGTTAACATTTTCAAACAAATCTCCCACTTGACACCCACTTTTAAAAATGTTTTGTTAGCAATTCAATAATGATTAACAAGTTTTTAAGATCACAGGGGTACAGTTCCATACAGTTTCCACCACCAGAGTTCCATGTCCCATCCCCTCCATTGGAAACTTCACTATTCTTTCTCTCCCTCTGGGAGTTTGGAGCAAAAAATCCTTATGGGGTGCAGAAGGTGGAAGGTCTGGCCTCTGTAATTGCTTCTCTGCTGGACATAGACATTGGGCAAGATACCCACTTAGTTTTTTTTTGCCTCCAGGGTTATCACTGGGGCTCAGTGCCTGCACTACAAATCCACTGCTCCTGGAGGCTATTTTTTCCCTTTTGTTGCCCTTGTTTATCATTGTTATTGTTGTTGTTGTTGTTATTATTGCTGCTGTCATTGTTGTTGGATAGGACAGAGAGAAATCGAAAGAGGAGGGGAAGACAGAGAGGGGGAGAGAAAGACAGACACCTGCAGACCTGCTTCACCACTTGTGAAGCGACTCCCCTGCAGGTGGGGAGCCAGGGGCTTGAACCAGGATCCATCCTTATGCCGGTCCTTGTGCTTTGCGCCACCTGCGCTTAACCTGCTGTGCTGCCACCTGGCCCCAACACCCACTTTTTAAAGGGTGAAGGAGGGCTCTTCCTCATGCAGACTGAGAAATGTACCCTCACTTTGTCTCCTTATCCCCATGTGAGGTGGAACAGAGACCTGAGAACAACCCCTGTGCCCAATGTATACTATGGAAGTCTAGTGTTGGAGGGTCATAGTTAACCTTGTACTGCTTGTGGTTGAGAAGATTCTCCTTGTTCTGAAGACACCAAACTGCAGAAGTCTAGGCAATGAAAACCATTCCCTTTCCCCTTACATGATCTTCTTATATGATCTTCAGGCTGCCTGGGGTGGAGGATTGCTGATGTCCCAGAAGCACAAGTGGAAGTTGAACGGCGTGGAGAGGTACCTCTCTCTTTCTTGTGAACTATATAAAGTGTAGAAGCTAAGTGTGAAAAGCCAATGGGGGTTGGCCCAGGAGACTGTCTCCAGCATAAAGATTCCTAACTGGGGTTTGTGGTTTATCAAAGAACTCGGGAATGACCTTCCTAGAAATCTGTGAGCCAACAGATTTCCAAGTTGTCTAAAACCTGCAGCCTGCCTCGTTTTCTCAGGAGATAATCTGTCTAGTCCTCGAAAGGGGTTGTATCTACTGCTCTAAAGCAATGTATAACTATTTGTGTAAAGCGAATAAGCACCTTATGATTCAGTAGAGACAGCCTAGGCGTGAGGGCTAGTGTAGCCGGGTGACTTGAGGCCAGGCAGATGTAAGTAATGTCATCTGAGGAGGTCGGGTGGTAGTGCAGTGGGTTAAGCGCATGTGGTGCAAAGCGCAAGGACCGGCATAAGGATCCCGGTTCAGGATCCCAGTTCAGGATCCCGGTTCGAGCCCCCGGCTCCCCACCTGTGGGGGGGGGGGTGCTTCACAAGTGGTGAAGCAGGTCTGCAGGTGTCTATTTTTCTCTTCCTCTCTCTGTCTTACCCCGCCTCTCCATTTCTCTCTGTCCTATCCAACAACAATGACAGCAATAACAACAACAATAACAACAACCACAATAAATAACAAGGGCAACAAAAGGGAAAGATGGCCTCTAGGAGTAGTGGATTCATAGTGCAGGCGCCAAGCCCTAGCAATAATCCTGGAGGCAAAAATAAGTAAGTAAATAAAATAATAAAAAACGTAAACAATAAAAAAGTAATGTCAGCTGATGGTTTCAAGCCATCATAATCACTTTTCCTTGACATAGCTCCCAATTGCCCGTTACTCAGACGCTAAGCTGGAAAACCTTAAGAAAAGCTGCAAAACACAAATGAAGGAGTATCTGATTGACATCAAGCCTATTCAGGTGCAAACAGAAAGAAAGCAGCGCAGTGCAGAGCCCTGGGCTTGGGAATTGCTCCCCCTCCATCAGTCACAGCAACATGGCAGGTCAGTCCCAGGAGCTCTGATGTGTCAGGCAAAGAAAGAGCCCTGAATGTGTCTAAGGCAGCCAGATGCCTGCTAGGTCCTGCCAAATAGTCAGATGCTACCCAGGAACAGTTCCCCCACTGCCTTCACCCCCAGACGCCTAAGCAGTTTCTGTGCCAGGGTTAAGGCATGAGGAACTTTGGACATAGTTGTCTGTGCTGTTCCAAGCAGACAGTCAGGTCAGAGGGAGGGTCCAGGGGAACACTGAGGACATTCACAGGATGACAGCCTCCGAGTGCAGAATGCAGATCAGGCATGACACCCCACATTGCACCCAACATGAACAAGCTTGTAAACCCACACACAAGCCCGCCCTCCCTTTTTTCATATTTATTTATTTATTTTCCCTTTTGTTGCCCTTGTTGTTTAAAATTGTTGTGGTTATTGATGTCGTTGTTGTTGGGTAGGACAGAGAGAAATGGAGAGAGGAGGGGAAGACAGAGGGGGGAGAGAAAGATAGACACCTGAAGACCTGCTTCACTGCCTGTGAAGCAACTGCCCTGCAGGTGGGGAGCCGGGGGTTCGAACCTGGATCCTTATGTGGGTCCTTGCGCTTTGTGCCACATGCGCTTAACCTGCTGCACCACCGCCCGACTCTCCCACCCTCCCTTTTTTTCCCGTTATTTTAGCTGACTTACAGTGTAATGAGTCCACACCTGCATTTGTATAAAAGACTCAGCACATCCAGTCCCCCAGTTCAGTGCTGTCACACCCAAGAGCCCCTGTCCCAGGGCTGAGTCCCCTTTTGACAGGCACAGAGTGAACATCTGAGGAACTTCTACCTTTCATATGCTCTGTGCTGACAACCAGAGCTCCTCTGCCAGCAATTACTTCAAAGCTCACCAGATTACCTACCCAGAGCCCTGGAAAAATCAACACCCACACACCTGCCTTTGTGCTAGAGATGATTATCTCTGAGCAGAACTTAAAACACTAATTATGGAACACAGAGTCCTCTCGAACAGCCACAGTGCTTGAAGCTGCTCTGTAACTAAACCCACTGACTGGAAACATGGGCACTCAATGGGACGTGCCACCACTGGGCCCCTATAGCCATCAACCGGAAGAGCTGAAGAGGAAGTCCTAGAAGTGACCTTCCCCCAACATCCCCCTCCCCATTAGCTGAGCAAGCCAGCAGCCAGCAAGAGGCAGAAGTTCTTTAGACAATTCACAGGGGCATGTGTATGGGCTTAGGAAGGATTTTTGCCATTTGCCTCTCCTGGGCATGTCTGTTGTTGTTTTTTTTTTTTTGGGGGGGGGAGGTTGTCTTACTTGTTCCCAAGTCCAGAGGTTCCCCAGAAGCCACAGGGATTCCCCAGAGTGCCATCCTTAGAGCAAGGTGACATAAGCACCTGGCACCCTGCCTGGCACCCTCTTTGGGAACTAGCTAGATTCTTAGAGAACAGCTTTCTCTGGACTTGGCACTACAAGGTCTGTGCCTGCTCCCCTGTGACGGCCATGGCACAGGGTCCCAGCGAGGCTTCCACCAGATCACCATCCCTGGCCCCCAGCCTCTGCTGAGTGAGCTACAGCAGCAGCACAAGGTTAGGGCTCAGGTTCAGGGCTCAGGGTTCAGGGACGGAGGAGCCCCAGTGCATCACCACGCACAGAAGACAGACAGAACTACGGGAGGCCACAGAGGGAGAAAGGGCTCCTTCCCAGCAGGGTCCTGATGGAACCCTTTCCCCCAGGGTCTGGGCAGGCTTGGAGCCCAGCACAGTGTGCAAGTAGAGCATAAGTGGAAGAAAGATGTTTGGGTGGCCAGCAGAGAGACGGGAAGCTTTGAAAGTCTCCTGGAGGGTAGAGAAAGTGCAGTCAGGTGCAGGTGGAGGAGATGATGGGTTCAAGGCAGTGAGGGCAAGGCTCATGGAGGTGCCCAAGTGCTGTCTGCTGAGTCTTAGGCACAGAGTCAGGGCAGAGCCAGCATTCATTCAACCCTGATGGAGAGTCTCTGTAGTGTGAGCCTCCGCTATAGGTAGAGACAGTGCTCCTTCTCCCCAGGCACAAGAAGGGTGGAACGCCTGTTGAGGCAGCCAGGCCAGGACCTGTGGAGGGCAGTGCCACCCCCCACGGCACACTGGAATGATAATACTGGGAGAAGAGGACATGGAACTCAGAGGGAGGAAAGTGAGTGAATCCAGAGCAGGAAGAGGCGGTAGACAGAGCTTCAAAGGGCTGGGCCCTTGAACTTCAGTGACCCAGACCCTTGCCGGTCCCTGTTCAGGCACCAGATGCCGGGCTAGCCTGAGAGTGTTTCTTCCCAGGCGTGTGCTTTCTGGGTTGGAGAGAACTCTGCTGGAGCCAATCTAGGCTGCTGCCTACTCAGCAACACGGGAGAGAAACCAGGAACTCTTGTGGCTGAGCTGGAATGCAATGCCATGCTGGCTTTATTCATCTGCATTTATACTCTCCAGGAAGGAAGTGGTAAAGTGTTAAAACAGGGTGTGGCTAGGAGAGGGGGTGGAGCAAAAAGAGAGTTCGAACCAGTGGGATTAAACCAGTGCCCTGCAGGCAGGGCGGGTTTCAGGTAAAACAGTGATTATGTAAATAGACCACAGCATTAAGCAATGGAGCAGGGGGGAGCTGGCTTACTGCCCAACAGACCCTGAGATTCAGAAGCTGGATGCTTGAAGGGAAAAGGACTCAAGGAATGAGGGCCCAGATACAAGAAGAGAAAGAAGGTAGGGTGGCCTGGATAAGTCACCCCGGGTCCATGGAGGCTGGAGACACAGGCTACATCTTGGAACCACCGTAATTTTTGTTTGTTTTATTTTGTTTACCAGGCAAAGCACAGTTAGGGTTAGGATTAGCTCTGGCTTATGGTGGTGGGGAGGATTGAACATGAGACTTCAGAGCCACAGGCATGGAAGCCACCCCAAGACATTTTGAAATGGAGAGTTCTTCTCAAACAAACCAAGGCCACACTGTTGGATGTTTCTTTGTTTTGCGGGCGACAGAGGACCTGGGGACAGTCAGCAGTGGACCTGAGCAGCCTGAAGGCAAAGAGCAGAAATTGGTGACTATAGTGAAATGGGTGCTTCTGTCAGAGATGTGGAGATTAGCTGTTTGCTTCTCTGGCTGGTGTTGTTAGCTGAGTCCCACCAGGACTAGGCACAGAGCTCTAGAATGACTCAGGATGTGCACAATGGTGGTCCTCACAAAGCTTATAAATAAGAACATGGAAGCCAACAGGAGATTTCATCTCCTGTCCATCAGACACAGTTGCAAGCATGAAGTCCAAATGTTATAAGTGTTCTTCTTTTAAAAGCCAGGCAGTCTAAGCACAGAGAAGTTCAGTAACTTGCTCAAGGTCACACAGCTAAGGAGTGAGAGGAAACACAGACTTTCCTGGCTCCTGAGAGCTTCTCTGTGAACCTTTATGTTATACTCAAAGCCCATGGTTCTTGATTTCAGTGTTAGCATACAGAGCAAGGAAATATTTTTCTTGGAAAGAGTGTTTCAATGCCTCGGTGCCATTATTATTCATGAAGTCATTCTGTCCTCTTTCTGGAGGGCAGTAGTCTGGCCAAGAGCTGCCTTTGTTTCTTTGCCCAGTTCCAGTCCTAAATAGGCCTGACAGCCCATGTCAGAGCCAAAGACAGGCCCAGAAAGGAGCTGAAGGAGGCATAGATTCAGATAAGATGCTGGGACCGGGCAGTGCTCTCTCTGACTGGCCGGCTGATGGCCTCCATTCATCAAGGAGATGGATCAAGCTTCCCCTAGCTTCTCCTCCTCCCCCAGGTCCTCAAGCTGCACTCCAGAAGCCAAGTGACCCCAAGTCTGCTTTTCAGTCAGAGGAAAGACCAAATTGTTCGGCACCCTGGAGGCAGCTTGCTCTTTCTTTCCTCTCGGAAGTCTGTTCATCCAAGGTCATGGTCATGACTCTCATACTCAGGGAGGGATCACTCAGTCACTCAGGAGAAATGCTCAGGATCTCACGTGCCTGGTAGACACATGACGAGAGCTCACAGAGGGAACAGGGCTTCTCTGGGAAGTGAAGGAGTAAGAAGAGGGATTGGAACAGAAAGGCAAGAGAGCCAGAGAGAAGTGGAAGAAGCTTGCAGAGATTAAGCTTGATCTGGTCGTCAGCGAGGAGTAAGTTTTAACCAAGGAAGCAAAGGGAGAGGAACATCCCAGGAAGAGGAAATAGCACTGAAATGTGCAGGACCATGAGAAGAACGTTTTTGGGGGGGTGAGGAGTGGGCTGTAGTGCACCAGGTTAAGCACACGTAGTACTAAGCACAAGGATCCCACTTTGAGCCCCCAGCTCCCCACTTACAGGGGGGATTGTTTCACAAGTGCTGAAGCAGGTCTGCAGGTGTCTCTCTGTATCTCTCTAAATCTCCCTCCTGCCTCTCAATTTCTCTCCATCCTATCCAATAAAATGGAAAAAATGGCTGCCAGGAACAGTGGATTCATAGTGCAAGCACTGAGCCCCAGCAATAACCCTGGAGGCAAAAAAAAAAAAAAAAAAGGGAGCGTTTCTTGGAAATAATTTGAGCAATCTGGCAGTGACGAAAATGTGTCCTGGAAAGGCATAGGAAGACGACACACATCGCCTGAGGTGCACCAGAGGTCATGGCCATCACCCACAGAGTGGATTCCACACTAGAAGTAATGGGGAGCCATCAACCTTTTGAAAGAGAAGTGGGGGAGCCAGGCGGTAGTGCAGCAGGCTAAGTGCATGTGGCTCAAAGTGCAAGGACCAGCGTAAAGATCCCAGTTCGAGCCTCTGGCTCCCCACCTGCAGGGGAGTCACTTCACAAGAGGTGAAGCAGGTCTGCAGGTGTCTATCTTTCTCTCCCCCTCTCTGTCTTCCCCTCCTCTCTCGATTTCTCTCTGTCCTATCCAACAACGACAAAAATAACAATAGTAATAATAACTACAACAATAAAAAAAGGTTAAAAAAACAAGAAAGAGAAGTGGATTGCCAATGTCCATGTTCAGTGGAAAAACAATTACAGAATCCAGAGCCCCTTCATTCTGCACCCCCAAAATAATGTTGGTCCACACTCCCAGAGAGAGGGAAAAGATAAGGGAAGATAAACAGAGGACTCTGGACCACAATTTCACTGAGACTAGAAACATTTGTCATCAGGAATCTTTGTTTTTATACCATCACTGAAAAGGAAGAGAATTTGGAAAGCATCAGAGGCCTTCAGGCACTGTTTTCGATTATCTGAAAGGGAAGAGGAAAAAGGAAGGACACTAGGAAGTAGTATTGGGTGTAGGTGTGACTTAGAAAGGAAGTGAAGGCAGTTCTGTAGAAGTAAACAAAAATGGACTATATACGGGGCCAGGAGGTAGCACAGTGGATTAAGCGCACATGGTACAAAACGCAAGGACTGGCATAATGATCCCAGTTCAAGCTCCCGGCTCCCCACCTACAGGGGGGTCACTTCACAAGTGGTGAAGCAGGTCTGCAGGTATCCATCCTTCTCTCCCTCTCTCTTTCTTCCCCTCCTCTCTCGATTTCTCTCTGTCCTATCCAACAACAACAAAGGCAACAAAATGGAAAAAATGGCCTCCAGGAGCAGTGGATTTGTAGTGCAGGCACCAAGCCCCAGCGATAACCCTAGAGGCAAAAAAAAAAAAAAAAGTTAAGAAAAGAACTATATATATATAGAGAGAGAGAGATAGAAAGATTGATTGATTGATGATTTAGATATATAGTCAACCCCCATCTGTGACCTTGGGAGAACTGTTGCATTTTCTGCTGGAGGGTGATGGGGACATAGGAGTCTGGAGGTGGGCTCAGTGTGGAATTATACCCTTATTATCTTATAATTTTGTAAATCACTAATAGAGAGAGAGAAAAAAGGAAACAGACCTATGGCACTGGGTGGAGGATCAGATAAAACCAAGACTCAGTTGAGACAATGTATGCAGATTTGGATAGTGAAGATAATCATTATAATTAAAGGAATAATGGTCTGGGAGTTGGCGCAGTGAATAAGGCATTGGACTCTCAAGCATGAGGTCCTGAGTTCAATCCCTGGCAGCACATGTACCAGAGTGACATCTGGTTCTTTCACTCTCTCCTCCTATCTTTCTCATGAATAAGTAAATAAAATATTTTTTAAAGAAAGATATATTTAAAAAAAAGAATCTGATTTAGAACTGTGGCTTCACCTTTGTAAATAGCATCACCCCCTGAGCTGAGAATCACTGTGTCTTCTGGAGACGCATGATATTTTCCAAGTGTGTTGGGATCAGATAGATTAGAAACTGCTGCAGAAACTAACGCCTGTCTCATAGCTGGTCTAGGAGGACAGCTGGGGAGTAGAGAAGAGGGAGACACAAGGGTGAGCGAAAAAGTCTAGTGAAGGGACACAAGTGAGAAACTGGGTAATTGGTTGAACAGGAAGGATGTACTGGATTGGGGAAAAGCAAAGAACTTGGTGGAATGAGTCTTTACTCTGCAGTCGTTAAGCAGTATCAGAGGCAGAAAGTGGTGGAGACACAGGGTCTCCCAGGACCAGATAATTCTCATCACTCAGACTGGCTCTCAACCCACCTTGGTGGCAGAAGGCTTTCTTCTGCGAAAGACCTGGGCTACTGTCAAAGACAGTGTTGTTGATTCAAGAGTTCACTTCCTGTTTCATGAACTTTGTACCTTCCTGGAGTCTGAGCAACAGGGCCCAGAAGCCTGATGCTCTGTTGCCCACAGTAGTTTGAGCCTGTCCTGGCCACTACCCTGCTAATGTGGTTTGTTTCCATTAGGGCCAACTCTGTGACATAGAATCCACACAAGATGATGGGCGTCCCCTTGCAGTGTTTGAGCCTGTCCTGGCCACTACCCTGCTAATGTGGTTTGTTTCCATTAGGGCCAACTCTGTGACATGGAATCCACACAAGATGATGGGCGTCCCCTTGCAGTGTTCTGCTCTCCTGGTTAGAGAAGAGGTGAGTCTTTTCTGATGTGTGACCCAGTTCATCAAGAAGGTTTAGTAGAGGAGATGTGTGGAGTGGGACAATCAGAAGATGGAATGGTTTGATTGACTGAAACACCGAGTCACAGCCACAAAGAGAAAATTGTTAGTGAGCAGAATCATCAGGTCCTATCCTTATATCCAAGTGTAGGACATTCCATTTGAGTAGACAGAGAGGCATGTTTCATACATGGTGAAATTGTACTTGAGGGAGCAAGCCCTGGGGTGGTGGTAGGTTGTATGTTGTATGCAGGTTAATCTAGAGCAAGAGAAAATTACCATCCAAAAACCATCTAGTGGAATACAGGAATCGAAGCTTCAGGGTGAGGGAAGGTGTAGTCTTCCACTCTACTCTGTGTTAACCACATCTGGAGTGCTTTGCTAGGGCAGGTACCAAATTGTATATGGCATCTCATCAAGCTAGGGTTAAATAGTGGGTACCAGTCAGCATGTAAAGGAGTGGTTGACAGAACTGTGGATGGTAATCCTAGAGTGACAAATGACTGAATATGTGACAACCCCCACAATCTAAGTGACTCAAGTAGAAGGAAAATGTTTGTATCTTAAGGCATTGGGAAACCTGGTTAGTGTCAGTGGAGAATACAGATTTGGTGACAAACTCAGAATAAACCATGATTTCTAGTCTCACATGGGGTCAACAAAGAAAATACTTTCTAAAGATGAAGCTGCCCAAGAAGTAATGAGTGTGTTAGGTAGGGATAAATCCATCATGTAGGGAGGTGATTGGATGGAGATTCGGCAACCACTTACTAGTAAGAAAAGATGCTGTCACTGAGAAGGGACAGATGGATTGCTCCAGGATTCCTTCCAAGTCCCAGAGTTCATGATGCTTTAACAACAGTTACCTTATTGGGACATAAGAAATATCGCCACTGTAAAAAATTGTGTTAAGTAGTCCGTGATCCAAGTCCTAGGTCTTAAAAAGCTTGAATTGCATTAGGTGAAAGAGCGAAATCCAATTTCATTACCTTAGGGCATATAAGAGCCTTTAATGTTCTGATATGTATTGCAAATAATCTAAGTAAAAGGGTTGTGGGAGATGGTTTGCTAAGTCTATGTGACCATAGGAATTGATTTTATAGTAGCTTTTTAAAAAATCCTAACAACTGTTAATGTATTCCGAATAGTTTGGGACATAGTGGAATATAACTTATTGATGCTTCAGGATATTACTTAGAATTTCATTGCATTTAATTTCCCTTCATCCTGAGAATTAACTAATAAGTTCCACTGATGATGAAGCCTTACATATCAAGGCTGAGTCTAGTTCTGGTCCTAGTGTTTCAGGACTTTTTAAAATTTCAGTTGAGGGAGCAAGCCTTAGGGTGGTGATAGGTTGTATGTACTCTGTAGGTTAATCTAGAGCAAGAGAAAATTACCATCCAAAAACCATCTAGTGGAATACAGGAATCCAAGCTTTATTTTAACTTTTCATTTAAAATAAAAAGTTGTAAAAAGTTTGGAGACTTTTAAAGAAAGGTTCTCGGGGCCTGGTGGTGGCACACCTGGTTGAATACATGTATTACTGTGCTCAAGGACCTGGGTTCGAGCCCCCGGTCCCAACCTATAGGGGGAAAGTTTTATGAGTGGTGAAGCAGGGCTGCAGGTGTCTGTCTGTCTCTCTCCCTCTCTATCAAACCCCTCCCTCTTGACCTCTGGCTGTCTGTATCCAATAAATAAAGATAATAATAAATTTAAGAAAAAAAGATTCTCACTTTGTCTAGAACAGAGTGATCACATTTTAATCTTTTCTTCTCTTGGCATGAGTCACAAGGGGGAAAAAAAACAAATGTCAATGCTTCTGTAAAATTACAGTTAGCCTGTAGATAAGACAAAAGTCAAAGACTCCCTGTGGTTCATGAAAAATTCAAGTGTGGTGGGGTTTCAGGTGAGGAGACTGGCAACACTGTTTTAGTCAGAGAACATGGTTCCTTCACTGATCTTTGGAGCATTTCTGTCCCATTGCCACCTATTTTCCACAGTAATATATGGTGCTGGAGCAAATCAATGAGCATCAACAATGCAACTTTCTTTCCTTCTCTCTCTCTCTCTCTCTCTCTCTCTCTCTCTCTCTCACTCTTTTTAAATTTTTAAATTTATTATGTAATCCCCCCCTTTTGTTGCCCTTGTTGTTCATCGTGGTGGTTGTTATTGCTGTCGTTGTTGTTGGGTAGGACAGAGAGAAATGGAGAGAGGAGGGGAAGACAGAGAGGGGGAGAGAAAGACAGACACCTGCAGACCTGCTTCACCGCCTGTGGAGCGACCCCCCCTGCAGGTGGGGAGCCAGGGACTTGAACCGGGATACTTACATCGGTCTTTGCACTTTGCACCATGTGCGCTTAACCCGCTACGCCACCGCCCGACTCCCATCTCTCTCTCTCTTTTTCATTGCTGTCAGGGTTATCACTGGGCAGGTCAGTGCCAGCACATGAATCCACCACTTCCAGCGGCCATTTTCCTCCCTTCCTTCCTTCCTTCCTTCCTTCCTTCCTTCCTTCCTTCCTTTCTTTCTTTCTTCCTTTCTATTTTTATTTTTTGATAGAACAGAGAGAAATTGAGTGGGGAGGGGAAAATAGAGGGTGAGAAAGAGAAACACCTGCAGACCTACTTCATCACTTGTGAAGTGACCCCCTGCAGGTGGAGAGTGGGGGCTTGAACATGGGTCCTTGCTCATAGTAGCATATGTGCTTAACCAGACATACCATCACCTGGCCCCAACTATGGAACTTTCTACCAGAGCTACCATAAACTACTGAATAAGAAAATGCAATACTAGCTCTCTACCCACTCTGGAGAGAAGAAACAAGATATTTGAAAGATTCATTATTCACAACATCTCAGGATAGCAATATCTTAATTTTTTTCAATTTCAATATATAACATTGATAACAGTGAAGTGTCTTAAAAACTGTCATTAATAGAGAACTCAAGGTTTTTTTTTTTACAGATACATGATAAGAAACAAAAAAACACTATTAAACTAAATGTAAATAAAACATTGGTAGATTCCCACTAATATTTCATAGAAGCAAAGAGATGCCGAAATATTTTAATTATAACAAAATCAGGATGGTCTCCCAAAGAATTGGTCACATTTGACTTTAACTCTCTAATCTCCCAGTTTCTCTCTCAATAAAGTCCATCCTGTGCAGGCACTGCCCCCCCCCACCTTTTAAATTCTTACTGTTTTCTCTCCCTAGTGTGTATGTTCTGTGTCTTTTTTTAAAAAATATTTATTTATTTATTCCCTTTTGTTGCTCTTGTTGTTTTATTGTTGTTGTTATTGATGGCATCGTTGTTGGAGAGGACAGAGAGAAATGGAGAGAGGAGGGGAATACAGAGAGGGGAGAGAAAGATAGACACCTGCAGACCTGCTTCACCACTTGTGAAACGACTCCCCTGCAGGTGGGGAGTCGGCCGGGGCTCGGGATCCTTATGCCGGTCCTTGTGCTTTATGTGCCACGTGCGCTTAACCCGCTGCGCTACCGCCCGACTCCCTCCTCCGTGTCTTTCTTTCATGTCCTTCTTCATAATCATTCCCACCACACCATCAGCCTAATACAACCTCTGATCAAGTCAGCAGAACCTCCTGAACTTTGTCTTCTCTCCCAGGGGCTGATGCAGAGCTGCAACCAGATGCACGCCTCCTACCTCTTCCAGCAAGATAAGCACTACGACCTGTCCTACGACACCGGAGACAAGGCCCTGCAGTGCGGCCGCCATGTGGACGTATTCAAGTTGTGGCTGATGTGGAGGGCAAAGGTGAGCACAGGCAGTTTCAGCAAAATGCCAGCCAAAGACAGAAACTGTCTCTGGTCCCTGATTGGGGTGTGTTCAAAACTGACTACCAAATGGAGTATTGCCCACACAATTTCCCTGTTGTTTTCGAATCCTCTTCCTATAGGTGTGCATGCCACCTGAGCAAGGGGAGGAAAAGCCTTTCTGTCTTCTTCCTCCTCCTCCCTCCTCCTCCTCCCTCCTCCTCCTCCCTCCTCCTCCTCCTCCTCCCCCCTCCTCCTTCCCCCTCCTCCTCCTCCCCCCTCCTCCTCCTCCCCCCTCCTCCTCCCCTCCTCCTCCTCCTCCTCTTCCTCCTCCTCCTCCTCCTCCTCCTCCTTCTTTTTTCTTTTGTATCTAGTGCTCATGATTCTAGGAAACAAATCCAGCAGGCAAGACACCTGGATTCTTAAGAATGTTTTGCTGTTGTTGTCTGCCAACTCCTGGTTTTTACTGAGTGATTGATCACTTGCATAGGCTAATGCAATCTAAAAGCTACAATCTAATGAACAAAAGGGAAAAATGAAAAAAATAAAACACCCTAATAGCTTATTTTTTTACACATGAAAGAATAACTTCTTATTCTAAAGCTTTAAAAAAAATTCAGAAAATACCTAGCAATCTTCTTTTGTATGCTTTCTCTACTTACTTCAGGATTAAATAGATGATCATTCCTCTCTCACAAAAGGAAGCTGGGGGTTGGGCACTGGCTCACCGAGTTCAGTGCAGAGAGTACAAAGCACAACTACCCACGTAAGGATCCCGGTTTACCCCCCCTGCTCCCTGCCTGCAGGGGGCATAGCTTCACAAGCAGTGAAACAAGTCAGCAGGTGTCTGTCTTTCTCTTTTCCTTTCTATCTAGCCCCTCTCTCTCACTTTCTCTCAGTCTTATCCAACAAAATGAAAAAAAAAGGCCTCCAGGAGCAGTGGATTCATAGTGCAGGCACCAAACCCCAGCAATAAAGCTAGAGGCAAAGAAGGAGAAAGAGAAGCACAAGGAGAAGAAAAAAGAGAAGAGGATGGAGAAGAAGAGAAATTGTAACTAGTGGAGTGTAAAATTTTTATTTATTTAATTTTTGTATTTATTTCTTTATTATTGGAAAAAGACTGAAAAAATGAGGGGGGGCAGGAGATAAAGAGTGAGAGAGATACCTGCAGCCCTGGTTCACCACTAGTGAAGCCCCCTACAGGTGGGGACCAAGGGCTTGAAGCCAGGTTCTTGCACACTTAATGTTTGCTGTAACCAGGTGCACCACCACCCAGTCCCAGCATTTTTTTTATTTTTTAAAATATTTTATTTGTTTTCTTTAAAAGAGAGAGGCAAAGCAAAGAGAGAAAAGAGATCAGAGCTGTGTAGATCATAAACTCTGGCTAGGGGTGCTGCTGAGGATTGAACCTGGAACTCTGAAGCCTCAGGCATGAAAGCCCTTTGCATAACCATTATGCTGTCTCCCCAGCTCACCGTAAGCATTTTACAAGGGAAGGTAGTTAGCAAGAAAAAAATGGGGAGATTAGTAGAAGTGACACAGTGCAGTTCACAACTGTTTAATGGAATTGTCTTTAAATCCGTTCTGGGAATAGGTAGTTTGAAGAGAGAGGAGTTTCCTTTAGTGTGGGAAGAACTCTTCGATGGTTTCCAGGGTGTCAGAACTGCATAGTGTTCAGGCCAGCCTCCCTAATGGCAATTGGCGTAGCTGATTCTTCTCCAATTGTCATTAAGTATGTGGCAGCTGGGTTGCTGCCCCCTAAAAGACTGGGGGAATGTGTTGGTTCTGTCCCGTGAAGAGGAGAGTGATCCCTTCCTCTTTAGAAAGTGGAGAGCCGAAAAAGGATAGGTATCTGGAAGGCACATTCTGTTAGCAATGACACTTTCATTTTGGGGGAAAAAATTAATCAAGGATATCAGTTATTGCTCTAGTCACAAGCTGTTTTAAAATGAGTAGGATGGTCACTTCCCTGATTGGTGAGGACTACAAAACAACAAACGTAAATGCCAGAGAGTATTCAGAAGAAAGCTTGATCTCTGCAGAGTGTTCCTATCATCCTCTCTGGCCCCTCTCCCCGCGGTGTTGTTATTAAGATGGTGATCATTAGCTCTGTTTACACCAAAATGCTTCTCTCATGGTTCATCAGTTCCTGCTGCTCCCTTTCCATTTCCAGCCTCCTGACAGTGTGGTGCAGCTGGCTGGTTCTTAAGAGAAATAACGTGGAGGCCGTCAGGTGTGCGTTCCACAGCAGGACCTAATGAAGCCTGAAATAAAGTCATTGGGGGCAGGGATGAAAAGAGAAAGGCGTGGACAAATCTGCTTCTAATTCCTTTTGCAAAACCTTCAGCAGCTAGATATCTAAACGGCAGAAGTGTGCATGTGGTTTTCCAGTGAAAGCTACCCTCTCGCAGGGTGAAATAGTGACCGTGTCAGCTGAGGAAGGACAGACAAATCATCCTCTCCCAAGAAGCACAGAAGGATCAGCCATAACATCCCATCTCCCTCAGCAATAAGGATGCAATCTGAGAAGGCCAGAAAGAGGTAGAGGAGCCTAGTATTAATTCAGTAACTGCTCTGTTAATCAGATGTGTCCAGAGATTCAGTGTTCAAGCACATTCACAGAACAAAACAGTGACCTAAGTGTAAATTACAGTCTGTGGATGATGAAAGGAGTTATGTTTGTTTACTGGTGACAGCCACCGTGTAAACCCCAAGATAATTTGATTGGAGCAGGTTAACACACCCAACAACAGGAAGGGCCTTCTGCTGTGGGGTGTTAGGAGTGATTCTAGACCTAACACAGTGAGAGGAGGTAAGTTCGTCCTTGGCAAAAGCACTGTGTCTGCCTCAGCGCGCATGGGATGGAGTAGACCGTTTGCTTTGTCTGCATTTTATTGGGTCCTACAAACTGCCACATGATGAATGATCATCCCTCCACACCCACAAGGGATGGGCCCCAGGACCCCTGCAGATAATGAAATCTAGGGCAGAGGAGGAGGATGGTTTGGAGGAGGGTGAGCTGGACTGCCACCTAACTTGGGGACATGTGGAAATGGGCCCTCGTGACAACAGCAATCCCATAAACCACTATTTCCTCAATCAAGTCAAGTTGAAGAATAAAACTGAGAATGCTGGAGTCCCTTAGATGAAAGGACACGTGTACATTCAGATTAGCTTTGACCAGCTCCAAATGAAGTGTGCCACTAGCAAAGGCCCTGGCCCTTTGCACCCAGGCCAGAGCGTTCATCTTGACATCTGTGTGTCTGTGTGGGAAATCAGATAGGCATCATCCTTGCCGTGAAACCAAGAGGAAAGGCGCCATCAGACAATAAGCAAGATCAGAGTCCCCCTGGTCCTGGCTGTCTTCTGGGCCAGGTTACAGGTTCAAGTCCAACTCTAAACTGGACCAAAGAATACAGTTTTAAGGATTACTAATGTGTCTCCGGACTTCCAGCACTGGAAGGGCTCTGTGACCATGCTTTCCCAGCACAGGCATGAAGGTTACTTGATCCCAACAGAGAAGGCTGGAGAGCCTTGCAGGATGTCGCTGACAAAGCATGCAGGTGTCCTTTAAGACTCATTCATTCTGGGACCAGGAGATAGCACACCTGGTAGGACACGCACTTTACCATGTGTGAGGATCCAGGTTCGAGCCCCCAGACACCACATGGGAATGTCACACACAGGGACAGTTTCACAGGCAGTG
This sequence comes from Erinaceus europaeus, assembly GCF_950295315.1. Lineage (NCBI taxonomy): Eukaryota > Metazoa > Chordata > Mammalia > Eulipotyphla > Erinaceidae > Erinaceus > Erinaceus europaeus. The sequence goes on from NC_080167.1 coordinate 62,334,972, forward strand.
GGGCAGGGCTGCCTGTCCTTCCCTCTCCTTCTCTCCCTCTCTATCTGGAACAAAAGAAAAAAAAAAAAAAAAACAGGACACCACTGGGAGGGCAGTGGACTCACGCAGGTGCAAAGCCCTGGTACAGAAAAAAAAAAAAAACATTGATTAATTCAAGAATATTTGCTAAGTCTGTACTCTTATTGTGGAGGTACACTGGTGAACAAAACTGGGAGCTGGAAATGACAGTTTGATATGATGGGGGGCCAAGCAGTTGCCCTGGAGAAGGGGGTGGTCTCTAATGTTGCTTCTTATCTGCAGGAAGGGAGCAGCCTGCCCCCCTGTCATTAATGGCTTCTATAATGATTCCTGTGAGTGACAGAGGCAAATTTTCCCCTTGAGTAATCAAAATAATTGCGCCGGGAATGAATAGAAGGCAAAGGCTTGGAAGGCAAAGAGTGGGCTGTGGAGAGCAGTAATGACAGGCGTGAAAGGGAACAAAAGCACCTGAGGGGGAGTCGGGCGGTAGCGCAGCGGGTTAAGCTCACGTGGCGCCAAGCGCAAGGACCAGCGTGAGGATCCCGGTTCAAGCCCCCGGCTCCCCACCTGCAGGGAAGTCGCTTCACAGGTGATTAAGCAGGTCTGCAGGTGTCTATCTTTCTCTCCCCCTCTCTGTCTTCCCCTCCTCTCTCCATTTCTCTTTGTCCTATCCAACAACAATGACATCAGTAACAACAATAATAACTACAACAATAAAAAAAAAAGCACCTGAGGGGGAAGAGTATGGAAAGGCAAAATAACCCCAGAAGAGTCTCCTTAACATGGTCCTGTGTGAGGAAGATGCCAGGGCAGAGCTGAGACCCAGTGACTGCAGGATGAGGGCCTCCAGGGAGCTGTGTCCTCCCACCTCAGACCCAGTGCTCACCCCACTTTCTCAGCCTGCCTAACAAGCTTTCTTCTTCTCGTAGGGGACTATTGGGTTCGAAGCACATATTGACAAGTGTCTGGAGCTGGCAGAGTATTTGTACAATATTATCAAAAACCGAGAAGGCTATGAAATGGTGTTTGATGGGAAGGTATGTTTTCTGTCTCCTGCTTTCCCCAGCCCCCTAGAGATGAGCCGGTCCCAGTTCTTAGCACTGAGGAGTTACGATGTCAGTAATGAACTGTTCAGTTAGAGGGATCATTACAAAGGAGAAGCAAGTCAAAATTCACGGGGCCAGAAGATGATTCACCTGGCAGCGTGCACCCCTGTACACAGAAGCACCATGGACAGCACCAGGGAGCCCTCCAGGAATAATGGGGGGGGGGTGTTGTGTTGTCGTGTCTCTCCTCTCTCAACTTCTCCCTTGATTGAAAATTAAAAGAAAAAATAAATGTCCCCAAGGGAGGAGTGGAATTGTATTTATGTGCGAGGTTCCAGAGTCAGGAAAAGAAAAAAAAGTAAGCCCAAACTCAAAAGATGATTCTGCCTGAAATGTTCCAGTCTGGGGAGAAATCATGATTATGTAAAAAGACTTTCATAGGGCCCAGATGGTAGCGCAGTGGGTTAAAGGCACATGGCACGATGTGCAAGGACTGGCATAAGGATCCTGGTTCAAGCCCCCGGCTCCCCACCTGCAGGAGGGTTGCTTCACAAGCAGTGAGGCAGGTCTGCAGGTGTCTGTCTTTCTCTCCTCCTCTCTGTCTTCTCCTCTCTCAATTTCTCTCTGTCCCATACAACAACAGTGATGGCAATCAGAACAATAATAATAACAACAACAATAATAAACAACAAGGGCAACAAAAGGGAAAAAATAGCCTCCAGGAGCAGTGGATTTGTAGTGCAGGCATCAAGCCCCAACAATAACCCTGGAGGCAAAAAAAAAAAAAAGAAAAAAAAAAGCCTGAGGCTCTGAGGTCTTAGGTTCTTTCCAGAGCATCACTGTAAGCCAGAGCTGAGCAGTATACAGGTCAGCCCCTCTCCCTCTCCCTCTCCCTCTCCCTCTCCCTCTCCCTCTCCCTCTCCCTCTCCCTCTCCCTCTCCCTCTCCCTCTCCCTCTCCCTCTCCCTGTGTCTCATTAAAATAAAATAATAAAATAGACTTTAAAAAGTAATTGAAATGGCCTTACCAGTTTGGGCCAAGAGTGAACCTTTTTTTTTCTCTTTGCAGCCTCAGCACACAAACGTCTGTTTCTGGTATGTTCCACCCAGTTTGCGTAACCTGGAAGACAATGAGGAAAGAATGAGCCGTCTCTCCAAGGTAATTGGCACAAGCTCCTGTCACATAGAAGGTGGTGTTTGTGGACCTGAGGTCTTTCACTGTCATCCATCCTTGTGACAAGCCCATGCCATTATCCATGTGTGTCGAACCCAGAGCCTTATGCATGCAAAGTTTGAACCTGCCACTTAGCTTCATCCCCAGCCCTTCAGCTTTGCTGCCTGGGCCTCTGTGGGCACCAGCAGGGTCAGGGCACACAGAGCCGGCACACATGCATAATTTTCCTCATTCCTCATTCCGGAGAGCAAGTTCATGATAGCAAGTTCATGACAGTAAGCTTGAGGTGCTAGGTATTAATGGTACTCACAAAGCAGCAAGCATCCTTGCTGGAGCAGGCTGGCCTGCAACCAGTGCTCAGTTACAAGCCTGATAGAGACTCCAGGCACCAGAAATGATTAGAACACGAATCTGCTGCTGACCCTCTTGAGGTGTCATGGTCAAGACTACCCAGTGGGGTCCTTAAAGCTGTTGTCACCCCTCACCCCACCCCACCCCAAATAAAAGGTGACAGGGCAGGCAGTAATAATGGCTAACAGTCATTTTTAGAGGCTCTGCTTGGACCCTGTTGAGAGCATGGTCTCTTAGTGTGGAGGCACTGTTATGCCTTGCCTTGCTGATTGGTAAACTGAAACGCAGGAAGAAAAAGTCACTTTCCCCCCGTATCACTGACTCCAGATCATGAACTTCAAGTTCTGGTGTGGCCCAGGGAGGCACCTTTATCATTCAGCCTCTCTTCACCCATCGTTGATACCCAGGTGGAATTTGAGTTGGAAGTGCATTGAATCTTGATGGGAGGTAGATACAGAGACCCATCTCCACAGAGCTGGAGAAACAGAAAACTAAGAATGATGTGTATTTGGATCTCAGAAACTTGGTTGACTTTCCATTGATCACAAAAGAAGAGACTGGCCTCCAGTCTCTGCCCTGTGCTGGGGAGACCCTCTCCTCCATTGTCAGCGAGTCTGGACAGGGCTACTGGCCTTTCAGAAAACATAGTTTCCTTCCACACAGAAAGAAGGATTGGGTTATATGTGGATATAAAGCCTCCAGAAAAGCTACTAAATAGTAACACCTACCTTTGAGCTGTGCCAGATCAAGTGCCCCACAGGAGAAAGAAACACTTCATCGTTGAGTTCTTTAACCCTTAGAGACATTTTGCTTTATTTAAAAAGGGGGGGGGGGCTGTCTTGCTCCAAACATGTGATCAGATTGACTCTGGATGAGCTAGAGGATGGCCCTAAAAGTTCTCCAGATTCCAATGTACAGGTTTCAGGCCACTGACCTAGAGAAGCATAACTTCAGGGGGTCAGGCATTGGGTTAGGTGCACATGGTGCAGAACACAAGGACCACCTTAAGGGTCCTGGTTTGAGCCCCCAGCTCTCCACCTGCAGGGGGATCACTTCATGAATAGTGAAGCAGGTCTGCAGGTCTATTTTTCTCTTCCCCTCTCTGTTTTCCCCTCCTCTCTTGATTTCGCTTGTCCTATCCAATAACAACAATAATAATGACCACAAAAACGATAAATAACAAGGTTAACAAAAGAGGAAAAGAGAAGAAGATAACTTTATGACCAGGGACACAAGGATACATGTGTCTGGGGTGGGAAGGATCATGGTCATGTCTGAAGTTTTAGTGAGGACTCTGTACAAGCACAAAAAGAAGAAGAAGGAGGAGAAGGAGACGAAGAAGAAAGGGGGGGTGCATTTAAGAGGAAAAAATCGTATTTCCCCTGCAAGTTTTGTGGTGACTTCTCCATACTGCATATCATCAGTGAATAACTTTGTTTAACAGATTTTTTTTTTAGAAAGTAATTATTTCCATTCTTGCACAAAACCAATAGGTGACTTTGGTTGATCTGATGTGTTGAGTCGATTAATTACAGTGAGGCTGAGGGAGGAAGAAAGAGAAACACTGAACAGAAAAATTCTTGTCATCATTTTCTGGATGGAAAGCCAACTCTGAGCCCCCCACCCCACACACGTCTTTTAGATTTTAAAACATCTCCTAAGCTGTGATGAGGGTAGAGGTTATTTCTTGGAGTCTGAAATTTGAATGTTAGTAAACTGGTTTTATACTCATGGGAGTTGTAATTTGAAAGTCTTGAGGGATTGCACTATGAATTCCCTTAATATTTTCCCCCTCTCATGGGACTCAGTTTTTACTACTGTAATACAGAGAAGACAACAATCTAGAATTGGAAATGAAAAGAGAACCATGTTGGGCTACAGAGCAGGAGAGCACAAGATGGAGAAATTTGAGGTCCCGGGTTCAATTCCCAGAACTGAGTGGTACTTGAAAGGGGTGGGGGGAGGTGGGGAGAGAGAGGCTCTCATGAAAATGAATCTTAGAACATTCTCCAGGTGGGTATATTGATCACCTCCTGTGTTTCTGGTTCATCATCTCTGTCTTGAACTCCAATTTTCATTTCTATTTGGTCATTAAGTACATTTCCTCAGTCAGCTTTTATAGTTCCATATTGATTGATGAGCTTTCAAAAGATCACAGTGGATTTATTTACTATTATTTTTTAAATTTATCATTTCTTTTTTATGTCTTTATTTATTGGACAGAGACAGTCTGAAATGGAGAGAGAGGGTAGGGGGAGCTAGAGAGGAAGAGAGACAGAGAGAGACACCCGCAGCCCTGCTTCACCACTCACAAAGCTTTCCCCCTGCAGGTGGGGACCAGAGGCTTAATTAAACCCAGGTCCTTGTACACTGTAACATGTGTTACAGCCACGTGTGCCACCACCCAGCCTTGATCACAAAGGATTTAAAAGTAAACGAGTGTGAATGATCTGGGAGGTGGCGCAGCAGATAAAGCATCGGACTCTCAAGCATGAGGTCCTGAGTTCAATCCCCAGTAGCACATGTACCAGAGCGATGCCTGGTTCTTTCTCTCTCTCCTCCTATCTTTCTCATTAATAAAATCTTTAAAAAAAAAAAAAAGTAAATCAGTATTAGAGTTGTTTAACCTCACCTGGAAGATGAATCTTGTACAGTTTAGATTACTAAATGTGATGGGGAATTTGACTAATAGAGTGGGGTGTTCTGGAATCTGATTAGTTGTTACTCTGCTTTATTGTTTTTCAAGATTTCAACCTTCTAAGCTTTATAAAACAAAAATGTTTCGTAATGCATAAATAAACTTCTAGACTTGTTTGTAAGATTCCTTCACAGTATTTATTCTGAGCTCTGTTTTAGAGGAAGCAAATGTGGACCCAGTTGTAGAGCTATTCCCCAGTTCTGGTTTTCTAAAGGATTTAAAAAGCTGGGGGGGAGGGGGAGAGGTGATAGTGCATTGGGTTGAGAGCACATAGTATGAAGCACAAGGACTGGTGCAAGGATCCCTGTTCAAGCCCCCCGGCTCCCCGCCTGCATGGGGCTCGCTTTCCAAGCAATGAAGCAGGTCTGCAAATGTCTATCTTTTGATTTCCCTTTCTCTCTCAATTTCTCTCTGTTCTATCAAATAATAATTTAAAAAAAAAGATAAGGAAGGTCTCCACACCTAGGCACTGAATGAAGGCAAATGAATGGAAATCTGCCCCCTGCCTGCAGGGTGGCTACTGACACATCCCTTTGCCCAGTTTCCCACAGATGCAATTTTCACTGAAATATATTTAACCAAGGCATTGCTAGGCAGCCAGTCCTTGCTGACAGGCCTCCTATCTCACCTGTGAGGCAGATGGCTCTTTTACTCTCCTCCCTTCTAATTTTTGATGACTATTTCTTGTTTATTCCAATAAACTTTATAAAACCTTAAAAAAGGGAGTCAGACGTTAGCTCAGTGGGTTAAGCACAGGTGGCACAAAGTGCAAAGACCTGAGTTAAGGATCCCGGTTCGAGCCCCTGGCTCCCCACCTGCAGGGCAGTTGCTTCATAGGTGGTGAGGCAGGTCTACAGGTGTCTGTCTTTCTCTTCCCCCTTTGTCTTCCCCTCCACTCTCCATTTCTCTCTGTCCTAACAATGATGACATCATCATCAACAACAACAATAATAAACAGGGCAAAAAAGGGAAAATAAATTTTTAAAAAGAAAAAAAAATCTTTAAAAAAAAATGGAAAAGATAGCCTCCAGGAGCAGCACCGAGCCCCAGTGATAACCCTGGAGATAAAGAAAGAAAGAAAGAAAGAAAGAAAGAAAGAAAGAAAGAAAGAAAGAAAGAAAGATCCAGTAACATGGGGAAAAACTGATACCCTCAAACTGTCAAAAGCAAGCCCTTTGTTAACTAGCTGTAGTTCTAGGTCTTTATTGAATTCAACATCTTTCCTGACTTTCTTTCTTCAGCAAAAGTATGTCCAAAAAAAAAAATCTAGAAATAAGTAAAAACTCTGGTCATCAACCTCATCAGAATCTTGGTTTCCTGAACGTGCAATTAGTGATTCTGCCATGAAGTAGATGTTCCATATCCCTGCTGATTTTAGTTCATCAGCATGTGCTAGAAACAACCAAAAGTCATATGTATTTAGATAGCTGTGATTTCTGCCAACCCAGCTGGCTCCAGGAACCAGGGGGATTTAATCTCATTGTAGGCTGAAATCTGTTTGGAATGATGATTGTTGCCATTAATCTTTTGACCTTTAATTTGCACTAATCTGAAAAGTTGGAGAGGTTGTCCTTTATCAGTACCACTCCTGCTTTTGGCTTTGAATTGCCTGTGGAGACTAAATTAGACTTTAATTCCCCTAGTGAAACTTTGTTGTCTTGCTAATTCTGAAGAGCAAGAATTACTTATTGTACAAATAAAGCTAAGGAACAGGTAGGTGGTTTTTCCCATAAATTTACACAGTGGTATGAATTTGGAATTCCTTTTCTAATTTGCGGTCTGTCTTCCCAGGAACACATTGACTTACCATGCCAGGCAGCACAGAGTAATCAATTCATCTTATGTCCTGAGACTAAAATGTTCTAGTAGATCCATTTTCAGAATCTGATCCCAGACTATTGCTCTCTATACACCTCTAGCCCTTTAATTGAGAGTTCAAGTCAATCAAGGAATCTCTGTTTACATTATCTCTTCATCTACAAGGAAGGGGTAGGAAGTGGATAAGAATTTATTAATCAGAGAGTTGGGCTGTAGCATAGGAGGTTAAGCACAAGTGGCACAAAACATAAGAACCAGCGTAAGGATCCCGGTTCGAGCCCCCAGCTCCCCACCTTCAGGGGAGTTGCTTCACTGGTGGTGAAGCAGGTCTGCAGGTGTCTTATCTTTCTCTTCCTCTCTCTATCTTCCCCTCCTCTCTCCATTTCTCTGTGTCCTATCCAACAATTATGACAGCAATAAAAACAATAATAATAACTACAACAATGATAAAACAACCAGGGCAACAAAAGGGGGGAAAAGAGCCTCCAGGAGCAGTGGACTCATGGTGCAGGCACCGAGCCCCACCAATAACTGTGGAAGCAAAAAAAAAAAAAAGAAAGGATTTATTAATCAGAAAATATTAGTACTGGAACCAGCATCTACATTCATTTTAAAATAAAGCAATAAGAATTGTTTAAGATGTCAAGTGGAGGTAAAGGTAAACTGTCTCCAGCTTTTTTTTTTTTATTAGTGATTTACAAAATTGCAAAATAACAGAGGTACAGCTCCACCCCACCCCATCACCAGGGTTCTGTGCCCCCATTCCCTCCACTGTAAAAGTGTAGTGGTTCTCCCAAGGTCACAGATATGGGCTGACTATTACTTCTCTTTCTGTCTATCTTTTTATCTATTTATCTATCTGTCTATCTACCTACCTATCAATCTGTACTTTTGCCCACTTTCCTATGATCCTATCTTCCTTTTTACTATTTTTCACTTCCTGTTACTACTTCCAAATGCCTTTCCTTTTTTCCTCTTCTCTCATTGGGTCCTGATGGAGTTGGGGTTCAGAGCCCTCTAAGTCATCCTCCTGTAATGTTTCTCCCCCTCTGGGATTATAGGCCAAAACTCCTTACAGAAACTGGGAGTTCTAGCTTCTGTAATTGCTTCTCAGTGGACATGGGCGTTAGCAAGTCCATCCATACCCCCAGCCTGTTTCTATCTTTCCCTCATGGGATAGGCTCTGGGGAGGTGAGGTTCCAGAACACATCAGTGAGGTCATCTTCCCATGGAGTTCAGAATGGAATCATAGTATCCAGCTTTATGTTTGGTAACTAGTAAACAACTGGGCCTGACAAGAGGAACGGTGTCATTTTGCATTTTCAGTATTTGAGGGTGAAACCCTCATTGTATGCCAATGATTGCCTTAAGTGTAGATATTCAGAAGTCACATGTTCCTAACAGCATTCCATTTGAGTCTAATCATCCTCTTCTTTTTTTTAAAATTTATTTTTTATTTAAGAAAGGATAAATTAACAAAGCCATAGGGTAGGAGAGGTACAACTCCACACAGTTCCCACCACCCAATCTCCATATCCCATCCCTCCCCTGATAGCTTTCCCATTCTCTATCCCTCTGGGAGCATGGACCCAGGGTCGTTGTGGGTTGCAGAAGGTGGAAGGTCTGGCTTCTGTAATTGCTTCCCCACTGAATATGGACATTGACTGGTCGGTCCATACTCCCAGTCTGCCTCTCTCTTTCCCTAGTGGGGTGGGTCTCTGGGGAAGCAGAGCTCCAGGACACATTCGTGGGGTCTTCAGTCCAGGGAAGCCTGGCCAGCATCCTGATGGCATCTGGAACCTGGTGACTGAAAAGAGAGTTAACATACGAAGCCAAACAAATTGTTGAGCAATCATGGACCCAAAGGTTGGAATAGTGGAGATGAAGTGTTGCGGGGGGGGTACTCACTGCAAACTCTGGTGTACTTCTGCTTTCAGGTATATATTTTGCACTTGTTTATGGATACATGTGAATATATGCTCTCTCTCACAGAACCTGGTCTATATCTAGGTTTTGAAACTTTGTTAGAAAGTGAACCACCTGGGATGGAATTAGAGAATACTATGAAAGGAAAGGTCTCACCCGAGTAATGAAGCTGAAGGGTTGTCATTCCACACCTGAAGTCTCTGGACACAGTCTGAGCTAAAGCATGTTGAGGTGGCAATCGTTGCGTTGATTAGGTTGCGATCGGCAGATGCAATATTATTTGATATGGATTGGGAGAGGCATGCGGGAAAGTGGGCCCTATCCTAAGGTTCCAGCACTGGGGGAAATATAGGCTCTATAGTGGAGATGTGAGGTTCCTGCTATCTTAGGGTTCAAAAAGACAATGGATAGTTAATGTTATCATCACATTTTTTGGTAATTGGGTTAACTTTGAAAAGTCCTTTTGTTAGGGTTTGCTGTATAGTACCCAGTATCTTGTATATATCTGTGCCACCAGTTGCTTCTCATCTACTTGGTCTAGGCTTTTGAGAGAGTCCGAATATCAAATACACAGCCTATAAATTAAAAAGACTCAGTCTGTGTTTTAAAAACTTCGAGATATACAATTAATTTCCCCCCTCTCATATTAATTAACTAGTGATTTATATGACTACACTTTACTAGGAGTGTACATAAATACCATTCCCACCACCAAAAGACTGTGTCCCATCCCTCCCACCCACCCCCACCCCCCACCAGCCCAGGAAGCCACATGTCTACCCCTCACCACAGGGTTTTTACTTTGGTGCCCTACTTTCAATTTAGTCAGATCCTGCTTTTAGTTTCCCTTTCAGATCTTCTTTCTCAATTTCTGTTGATGAGTGGGATCATCCCATACTCATCTTTATCTTTCTGACTTAGCTCACTTAACATAATTCCTTCTAGCTCTGTCCAAGATGGGTCAGGGAAGGTGGGTTCATTGTTCTTGATAGCTGTATAGTATTCCATTGTGTATATATACCACAGCTTTCTCAGCCACTCATCTGCTGTTGGGAATCATCTTCTTAAGATGCATCCAACTACAGTGTCAGGGCACGAGCCCCATTTTGAACCGAGTTGCTAACTGTGCATATTTAAAATAAATTGAAAGTTGCCCTCATGTTCATCACTCATGGATACAAATACGCAGCAGTGAATTTAAAAGATCAGATGCACATTTATGAACTCCCACGGTAAAAGATATGGGCAGTTGTTCATGTGGATAAACGACCTCTGTTGCCTCCAAAAAGTTGCAGTAATCACACTCTTCTGTAGAGTCTATAAGGTTCATGCAGCCCTCCATGTAGCCCCCAGGCTCTGCTGGCCAACAAACAGAGGAAAAGACTGGGCCTGCTGGGGGTCAGACGGTAGCTCAGCAGGTTAAGCGCACATGGCACAAAGCACAAGGACCAGCATAAGGATCCCAGTTGGAGCCCCCTGCTCTCCACCAGCGGGGGGAGGGGGGGTTTGCTTTACAAGTGGTGGAGCAGGTCTACAGGTGTCTATCTTTCTCTCCTCCTTCTGTCTTCCCCTCCTCTCTCAATTTCTCTCTGTCCTAGCCAACAATAACATCATCAGTGGCAACAATAGCAATAACAACAACAGCATGGGCAACAAAATGGGAAAAAATGGCCTCCAGTATCAGTGGATTCATAGTGCAGGTACCGAGCCCCAGTGATAACCCTGGAGGCAAAATAAAATCAAATAAAAATAAGACTGGCCCTGCCCTTCAGAAGTTCACCATAGAAGTACAGAGACAACCTGTATTTCCTCATCAGTAAGAAGACAACAGGAAATCAGAGCATAGTCAGGGTCTGTAGGTGAGGGTGGTGGATTTACAGCTTAAAAGAGGAAAAAGGCTGATGGACTAGAGCAGTCAGAGAAGGCTCCACCACATCTGGAGGACTATGATGGCACGTATGTAAAAGAAAATGGGAATTCTTGTTTATTATTTTTATTTATTTTATTTTACTTATTTTTTTTATGAAGATAGACATCAAGAGGGGGAGGATGAGAGAAAGACCTGCAGCACTGCTTCACCACTTGTGAAGCCTTCCCCCTACAGATGGAGAATGGGGGCTTGAACCCAGATCTTTGTACACTGCAATGTGTGCACTCAACCAGGTGCACTACCACCTGGCCCCAGAGAATGGAAATTCTAAGGAAATAGAGTGTGTGTGACATGGTAAGACTGAGAACAAGGGTGAAGGGAGAAATTATGTGCGTCACCATCAAGGAATATTGAGTAAATAGGTTTTTCTGAGTTGAAGAGTCATTTCGGGGAGCACTAGAGGAAGAAGCCCCAGAGTTAGGGGACAAGAGGCCTCTGCCAAGCTGCAGAGTTTGAGGTTGACTTCATCATATACCACGAAGGGCCACTAATGCCATCACTTCTGTGATCAGCACAGTGAGATTTCTGCAACCCGCTTCTGTAAGGGTAGTCCCAGTGGGTTCAGCCTTCTTCTTTTTCCCTCAGTTGATTCTTCATCTTGCTAAAAAATATGTTTCAAAATATCTCATACACTGAGTCCATGCAAAAGCAGAATTAAAAAAAGGAAGAAAGAAAGAAACCGGAAGTTCTTGGGTCTCAATAAAATTGACCCAGTGTCTCCAGCGATTATTTCTTTCTGTACATCATTTGATAGTCAGGCTTTTATCTCTTGTTAACCATTCACTGGACTGTTTTTTTCCAGATGTTTTCACATTTACTGAAGGAAAAAAATTAGCCTTCCTTCCACATGTTGTATTGCTATTTAGTCTTAGAACCAACACCAGATTTTTCCAGCTTTCCCTAAAACACATATTAGAAAGTCAAGGGTAAGATGGCACAAACCTGATAACTTACTAGGTATCACTCCTCATATGACTGCCAAGATCCTGGGCATTTTGAACTACTCTAGCTTTAATCCCCAAGAAACTTAGAGACGATTCTTTCATGAGAAGATAAATATGGTCCTGTTGTTTTGTTGACAATGGAAAACACTAGTTGATGTTAGGTTTGTCAACGAAGAGGAGAATGAATCCCTGGGAGCAACGGTGTTGGTCCGTCTCTCCCTTAGGTGGCTCCGGTGATTAAGGCCAGGATGATGGAATTTGGGACCACGATGGTCAGCTACCAGCCCCTGGGAGACAAGGTCAACTTCTTCCGTATGGTCATCTCAAATCCCGCAGCTACTCACCAAGATATTGACTTCCTGATTGAAGAAATAGAACGTCTTGGACAAGATTTATAATAACCCGGATCACTAAGCTGTTTCAATTCTCTAGGTAGACAATTAAGTTGTCACAAACTGTGTGAATGTATTTGTAGTTTGTTCCAAAGTCAATCTATTTCTATCTTGTGTGGTGTCCAAGTAGAGTACAGTTTCAATATCAAGAAAACATTGCTCCTTTTAAAAATCCTTCCTGAAGTTGAGAATACCTCTCTAGTAATTAGTGACAAAAGGCTGTGTTCCAATCAATAAGGAAAAGCTTACAATTATTATAAATACTTCCATTAATTTTAACAGAGTGTTGCAAATCAAGTTTTATTTTCATTTCAGAGTAGTAGTATTGAATAGTGCCAAACTGCCCCTGAATCATAAAAGGTTCTCTGGGGGTGCCAAGAAAAAGAGTAAAGTAAATATAAAATGTATGTTGATAATAAAAAAAAAACTCTTGCCTTTTTCATAGTATTAGAAAAACAATTTCTAATTTAACTATAGCAACATTTCAAATGTATTTAAATACATATAATTTTACAAAAGGAAAATATATATATATATTAAAAAGAAATCCTATTTTGTAACATATAGATTTTTATTTTATATGGGTTATACAAACTGCAGGGGCAGATATAAACACAAAGTCAGCTTTTATTTTTCCTCTCTTTATTTTACTGAAGGCACAATAAAACACTCAGCAGAGTTATTTTAAAACTGTAGGCCCACAAAATTCTAAGAAGATGGATGCCTTCCTTTTATTCATGTGATAGCTTTTGGCATCTATAAAGTTAATATTGCAAACCAAACACAAAGAAAGATACTGCAAGCTCTTTAAAATGATTGGATAGACTGACTATAAGATATTCTCCCTATTTAAGTTTTCCAGCCCTGTGGACCCTTATCGGACTCATCCAGTAAACCTGTTAAACAAAGCTTCTACTTAGACTAACTTAGGGTCTCTAGTCTGCTTTCCAGTTCAGCTTGTTTCCAACAAAAGGCCAATGCTATTTATTGAGGCATCTCCCCAAATAATATTCTCTTATTAGGTCATTTGAATTAATTAGGTAAAATAGAAATGAAATCTGCTCAGCCTGAGCCAAGAGGAAATCAGCATACTCTAGGATGTGGCAAGCCCAGGAAAATTAAACTTGACTTTGAGGGAAGAGATCTCTGTGTGAGAATGGACATCATCCTGGGTGCCATATTGCCGCTGACCAGGGAGGAGTCATTTACCCGCTGGGTGAATTCCATCTGAATGTTTACCCACAGTCATCTCTCCTGCCAGGCATCCTATCACTGAGTCCCAAATAATTACTTTCTAGTCCCTGAGTGGTTATTTCCCCTCTCATGAAATAAACTCCTTGTTTTTTTAGAGACAACATCTTAAAATCGTTTATCTCCCACCAAGATTCAGGCTGTCTGGAGGATATAGATGATAAGATCCTTACAATTAAAAAAAAAATCAGATTATCTTTCTTCCCTTGATGCCCTGATGTAAAGACAGGAACTAACAAGAATTTCTATAGTTATTTATGGAGTCACTGATTGTCAGACTCCAAATTCTAGCAGGAAGACTAGGAACTCCCATGTATAAACTGAAGATCCAAATTTAGAAATGTGTGTCTTTTCTGTATGGCCCAGACTAATCAACAGAAAGACTATTGGTCTACCAGGGGAGAAAGAGGGTCTTGTCCATCAATAGAGAGGAGATTCCTGCTTGGTGAAAATAGGATCCAAACATCTGAACTTTTCATGAACTTTTCATGCCCTTACATTCTCCCAGATGATTTATGAAAACACTGATGCTTTAAATGAACGTGGCTTGGGGATCTTGCTGTCCAGAAAGCAAATAGATTCCCTTTCATAAGTATGGAAAAGTCCTTTCTGTACTCCAGAATTTCATGAAGAAAAAAGTCACCCATGCTTACTTATATATAACCCCCTCTTTATTGAAATTGGCAATAAGCACATCGATACCCACCTGTCTTGAGCCTCAGGTCCAAAAGACCCTGCCTGCTTCATAATCAGAGGCACTTACCAAATTATCAAAGCCCCTGTCCTGCTTGGAGAAGTGAGTGGAGTTCTTGCCCTGATCTGGACATGCATCTCTATATAATTCAAGATGCTTCTACTTGCGGGGGGCAGATCCCTCCATCAGAAGCTGCTGTTTTTTTAACTTGCTGGAACTTGAAAGAGTATCTGTGCCTGTGTAGGAAAGTCTAGCCAAATAACATTTGTCAGAGTGTTTATCAGTATTTTTCCCACCCCCTGTTCCCTGCAGATCCTTCTCCTATTTTGCTGGGAACCTTGCTAAATCTTACACAGTGAAACCTCCATCAACTGTATAGCCCTAGGGAAGGAAGTAAAGAAAAGCCTTGCAGCCCCAATAGTTTAATAAATATCCTCCAAGGTGTAGGTCTGTAACCCACTCAAGATGGAGGGAAGAAGGGCAAAAGGGGAGAGAGAGACAGAGACAGAGAGACAGAGAAAACAGGAGGCGTAAAATGGCTTTGACTATTAGCCCAAATTCCCAGTACCAAAGAGTAGGAACCACTCTTTATAAATTTTAGGAATGTTTGGTTTTAGCTTTAATGAGAATCAAAGTGGCCACTTTCATTTATACAGCAATATTGTGTTGGGTTAATATTATTATTATTATTTCAAATACTTGAACAAAAAGCGTAGTATGTCTTTGACCTGAGATGTTTGAACAGTATTGGCTTCATGTACTGTCACGAGGAGGGAGGGAAAGGAACTCAGTCGTGTGTGTAACTGTGCTGCCTTCATGCTATTGATCGTACTGACTTGTCGCCTCAGATTGGGGTTGTGCACTTTAGACCTGAACTGTACAGTGTGCAAATCAACCTGTGTTGCCGTAAAAGCTTGCACAATATACTATTGATGTGTCCTTTTGTGTGTGTGGTAGCTGTACCGATACTATGAGAACTGCATTTGCCTCTGTCCTTGTGTGCTTTCTCCCTACCCCACTCTCTGCTAACCCCATCCCCTAGCAGCTCTGAAGAGGCCCTCTGCTAAGCTCCCCGCTGAGAAATCGCCTTTGAGAACTGTGTGATTTCACAAAACACAAGGTGAACGCTGTTTTTTTGCTATTTCAGCTCTGAAGGGCCACAGATTGCCCAGACTGCAGACCTTGAACCTGCTGGGGTTCAGGAGAGGGTTCACCTCACAAGGTTGTCCCTACAGTGTGGGGGAGGAGCCCAGGCACCAGGAAAGGGCGTCATCTTGCACGTGCTCTTCTGTTGCCCAACGCTAAATACAGTCACTGTGTATTTCTTAGTCATCTGTGCCAAAACACCGTTCCCAACTGGTGTCTCTGAAAGACATCGACATTTCCCCCACATGGCTCCATCACTAAAGATCAAGAGAAAAAAAAAAAAAAGTAAACATGGCAACTTGTTCTTCTTACCAAATATAAACTTGTGTATGATCAAGTATTTGATCTGTGTTGTCGCTCTCAGTGCAAATAAATGTGTAAACGTGGACACATCTGGGGCTTTGGCTGCTTCTTTTGGACGCTCTTCAGGTGAAGCAATAAATATTTAATGGATAAAAGGTGCTTAGATCATCACCAACCTCAGTGTCCTTGGAGGAAAACAGCTCTTCTGTCTGCTGTCGCCCCCTACTGGAGCTCGTGATGGAGACAGTTTGTTTACTCTGGTTTCTGCTTTAACCAGGTTTGGTCTTTTCTTTCCTTTTTTCTTTTATTTTATTCCCTTCCCTTCCCTTTCCTCTTCTCTCTTTTCTTCCCTTCCCTTCCCTTCCCTTCTCCTTTTCCTTCTCTTCTCTTCTTATATTTTACTATGACCAATTGCCCACCAGATGAAACAGTGGCACTATACGAACACTCAGTGTAGCTTTTGTTGGTCAATAGGCATCACTGTTTGTGTGTGCATATGAGATAGAGAGAGCTGGGAAAGAGAAAGGCTTGAGAGCCAGAAGTTGAGGATCACAGCTTGTGTCACCTTCATGCCACCACTTCTTTGGCCACAAATCTCATGGTACCCCCATCCTCTGAGCTATTGTTACACCTCTCAAAGCTTCAGCTGCAATAGTTTACCTCTTTTTCTTTCTCTGAATAAATCTGGAAAGGACTCTCTGGGCTTACGGAAAACAAAAACAGACCTGAGCCTTCGAGTTTGGAAAGTGAAACAACCCTTCCCTGCGAGCAGCCATACCAGTACATTCTCTTGGCTTTGACTGGACCAAGGCAGAACCTTGCTAGTCATACCTGGGTCCTGGGTCGTGGGTCCTGGGTCTGGCAGAGGTAGTCAGCAGAGGCTGTGTAGACGAGCCCTTCAGGACCCGAGGTGCATACCCTTGCACCAGTAGATAGCCCCATTAATAAAGAGCTTTGACTCAAATTTCACCTTCCCCCAAGAGTCTTCCTCATGTCACTTTTTCAATTTTTTCCATTTTTAAAAAATATTTATTTATTCCCTTTTGTTGCCCTTGTTGTTTATTGTTGTAGTTATTATTGTTGTTGCTATTGATGCTGTTGTTGGATAGGACAGAGAGAAATGGAGAGAGGAGGGGAAGGCAGAGGGGGAGAGAAAGATAGACACCTGCACACCTGCTTCACCACCTGTGAAGCGACTCCTCTGCAGGTGAGGAGCCGGGGGCTCGAACCGGGATCCTTATGCAGGCCCTTGCGCTTTGAGCCACCTGCGCTTAACCCGCAGCGCCACTGCCCGACTCCCAATTTTTTCCATTTTTATTTGTGATTAACAGTAGGTTACAGGATTGTAAGATCACAGCATATAGCTCCACACCACACCCACCACTAAAGATCTGTGTCCCCACCCTCCCACTTTCCAAAGATCACCACCACAGTTCTCAGAAGTCTTAGAAACAAATTGCTTAATTTTTTTTTAATTCTGTATTTATTGGACAGGCATCCAGAAATTGAGAGGGAAGGGGGAGACTGGGCGACATCTACAGTACTGCTTCACAGATCATGAAGTGTCCTTCCTGCAGATGGGGACTGGATATATTATTGGATAGAGACAGAGAAATTAAGAAGGGAGAAGGAAATTGAGAGGGAAAGAGACAGAGAAACACCTGCAGCCCTATTCACCACTAGTGAGGCTTTCCCCTGCAGGTGGGGACCAGGGACTTGAACTTGCATTTTTGCACACTGTCATGTGTGCACTTAACCAGGTGTACCACCACCTGGTCCCTTGGTTCTGCAGATTTGACAAGAACCCCAATATGGCGGGCTAGCATGAGGGTGTTTCTTCCTGGACACGTGCATTCTGGGTTGGAGAGAACTCGACCGGAGCCAGTCTGGGTTGTTGCTTACTCAGCTACACGGGAGAGAGACCAGGAACTCGTGGCGGAGTGGAAACGCAATGTGTCTTTATTGATCAGAGACAACACTTTTATATATTTAGAACCGGAAGTGGCAAGTCATAAAAGGAAATGGCTAGGAAAGGGAGTGGAAAAAAGGAAAGAGCGGAAAAATAGAAAGCTTCCATAGCAATGGTTGATAGGGTCTTAACTGGCAGGATTAATGTACCCTGCAGGCAGTGCTGCAGGTCTCGAGGTAGAAAGAAGATAGATCAAAGGAATGGGTGGGGAATCTTTCAGGCAAAACAATGATTATGTAAAGAGAGCATAGTGTCAGCAATGGAGGATGGAGCAGGGGGGCTGCCCAACACCAATAGGCACTGTGAGCTACTTAATGTGGACACAGCCACACATGTGAGCACACGACCAAGTGCGTACACACACACACACACACACACAACATCTATCTCACTCATCTAGCCAACAAATATTTACTCGGTGTCCTAGTGAGCTAGTGAGAAAGAACAGCAGGCCTGGCCCCTGTTGTCATAGGGATACTTGTAAGAGGAGGAAAGATAATAAAACAAACGCATGTGAAGTCGCAAGTCCAGAAAGGAAGGGGTACACGATGTAAGAGCCTACGATGACATTTTCTGAGCAATTAATCCATGCAAGATCTGAAAGCAGAGTAAGAGGCCCTCAGATGAAATGGGAAAGCTTAGTGTTGCAGAAAAAAAAAACAACCAACTTTGTATGTAAGCACCTGGATGGAGATGGGGGTGGGAGAGACCATGACAAATGGAAGAGACTTTCCAAATGTTTGGTGATGGTGGGTCTCCAGTAACTAGAGAATGATAGTTTTGCCTGTTTTCTTTCATTGCCATATCCCCAGCATGAAGAAAAGGAACTGAGGTCAGGAGTTGACTTGGCAGCTAGAGTGCTCACCCCACCATGAGCGAGGCCCTGGCTTCCATCTCTGGGGCCACTTGAGAGGACCATTGGTGAGACCAAGGAGATCCATGAATGATGATGGAGTCATGCTTTAGTGTCTCTCTTTTGCTCTCTACCTTCCTTGTTGTCTCCTTCACACCTTTCTCCCTCCCCTCCTCTCATTTTCTACATAAATGAGACCCTGGGTTCATTCACAGGCACCCTGAAAAAGAGAAGAAAAGAGGATACGTGAGTATCAGGCTGTGAGGCTTTCCTCATATGGAAATAGAGAGCTTGGCAGAGTTTGTGCAGAAGTGGAAGGTGAGGGCTGGATGGGTGATAAAGCGAAGTGGGGTGGGGGCCCTGTTGGGCTTGGAAAAGATATTAAGGAGTTGTGTCTTTGTCCTGAAAAGGAGATAGGCAGATGGGCATTTTGAAAGGAGAGCTGTTTCAGTTGAGCTAGGAAGACAAGATAAGGGGTAAGAGTAGGACGGGGAGATCTCTCTCTCTCTCTCTCTCTCTCTCTCCTTCTCCCTCTCTCTCCCTGTCTCTCGTTAAAATAAGTAAAATATTTTTTAAAAAACTCAATTTTGTGGTCCAGGTGACACAGCGGATAAAGCACTGGACTCTCAAGCATAAGGTCCTAAGTGCAATCCCCAGCAGCACATGTACCAGAATGTCTGGTTCTTTCTTTCTCTCCTCATATCTTTCTCATTAATAAATAAATAAAATATTTGAAAAAAAAACTCTCAGTTTTGGGGCCTGAGTGGTGGTATACCTAGTTGAGTATACACATTACCATGCATAAAGACCCTCTTCCAAGCCCCCAGTCCCCTCAAGGGGACAGCTTCATGATCAGTGAAGCAGTGCTGCATCTCTCTCTCTCTCTCTGTCACACACACACACACACACACACACTTTCTCCCTTTCTATGCATATCCCCTCCTTCTCAATTTTTCTCTGCCTCTATCCAAAAGAGACAGAAAAGAGAAGAAGGAGGAGACGGAGAGGGAGGAGAAGGAGAAGACAAAAAGGTCACCAGAAGTAGTGGGTCCATTGTTCAGGCACCAAGCTCTATCAATAACCCTGGTGGCAATAAAATAAAAAAGAAAAGTAATATTCAACTTCACTTATTATCAGGAAAATGCAACTCAAAACCACAATGAGGTGTCACCTCACAGCCCTGGAAACCAGTATTGGGAGGGCGTGGAAAAAACGGGGACCTTGTATACTGTTGGTAAGAATGGAAATTGGGGGAGTCGGGCAGTAGCACAGTGGGTTAAGCGCAGGCGGCGCAATGCACAAAGACCAGTATAAGGATCCTGGTTCGAGCCCCTGGCTCCCCCCCTGCAGGGGATTTGCTTCACAAGCGGTGAAGCAGGTCTGCAGGTGTCTGTCTTTCTCTCCCCCTCTTTGTCTTCCCCACCTCTCTCCATTTCTCTCTGTCCTATCCAACAACAACATCAATAACAATAGTAATAATAACCACAACAACAATTAAAAAAAAGAATGGAAATTGGTGCAGCTTCTATGGAAAATGGCATGGGAAAAATTTTTAAAGCATTTTTAAAGTTTTTTGTTTTTACTTTATTTAATGTGATAGGACAGAGAGAAATTGAGAGGAAGGTAGATAGAGAGAGAGAGAAAGGAGAAAGAGAGAGAGAGAGAGAGATTCCTCCTGTGAAGCTTTCTCCCTGAAGATGGGGACTGGAAGCTTGAACCTGGATCCTTGCACATGGCAACATGTGTACTTAACCAAATGTGTACTTAACCTGCCTGACCCAAGCATGGAAATTCTAAAAAAATTTTTAAAAATAAAGAAAAGAAAAGAAGGAGAAAGAAAGAAGGGAAGAAAGGAAGGAAGGAAGGAAGGAAGGAAGAAAAATAAAGAAAGGAAGAAAGAAAGACAGACTATGGGATCCAACAATGTCATCCCTAGACTTTGATTCAGAGACTATGAAAACACCAATTTGGGCATCAGTCTGTAGCTCAACAGGTTAAGTGCAGGTGGTGCAAAGCATAAGAACCGGCATAAAGATCCTGGTTAGAATCCCCACCTGCAGGGGAGTCGCTTCACAGGTGGTGAAGCAGGTCTGCAGGTGTCTGTCTTTTTCTCCCTCTCTCTGTTTTTCCCCTCCTCTCTCCATTTCTCTCTGTCCTATCCAACAACAATGACAATAATAATAACTACAACAATAAAACAACAAGGGCAACAAAAGGGAATAAATAAATAAAACAAATATTTTTTAAAAAAAGAAAATACCAATACAAAAGACTGTCTGGGGCCAGCAAGACAGCTCACTTGAGTCGTGCATTATATTGCCAAGCACGTGGTCCAGGATCAAACCCAGCCACCACTGAATTGAAAGAAACTTTGATGCTGTGCCGCTTTTATCTCTATCTCTACATCACTCTTTCTGTCTTTCTATCTGAAAAAGTTGACCTGGCTAAGCTAAACCCCAGTGACAACAACAAAGAAACATTATCTGAACCCCTGTGTTCATAGTTGCATTGTACACTGTAGTCAATGCCTGGAATCACGCCTATCTAGAAAAGCTATAGGACATATACACTCAATGAAACACTAACTCTGGGCTTCTGTATATCTTTCCCCCGACTTCTAAAAACATGCAGGCGTCATTTTTTGGTATGCTTGTCATTGGCTTACAATACCTTATTCTCTGTTGTGGTTCTCAGAGGGCAAGTTTTGGTTGTTTTGTCATTCATCTATTCTTCATTTATATTTATTTAGATGCCTCATTTTCCTTCACAAGCAGAGACTGAAGTGAAGCACACTGAAATCAAGAGACAGTGGATTCTGAGCCAGAATACTGATAAATGCTATTATGGAGGCTGGCTGGCAAGTCCTAATAAATAGTACTTTTAAAATGCTGTGTATCTAATATTTTGTTACTTCCAATGGTCCAAAGTTTCTGTGAGAACCTACTTACTATAAACATCACCTAGCAATGACAGGGGAGGTGACTTAGTTGGTAGAGCACAAGCCTTGAATGCCTGAGGTTCTGGGTTCAAGCCCTGGGAACTGCATGTGGCAGAGTGGTGCTCCGGCTTCTTTCTGAACTCACACTCTCTCGTATGACTTAAATAATACAAGTTGCTCCTGGTAGATGTTGGGTTGTTTTTTTTTTTTATTTATTTTATTGGCTAGGACAGAGAGTAATTTAGAGAGGAGAGGGAGAAAGAGAGAGCAAGATAGACACCTGCAGACCTGATTCACCACTTGTGAATCAACACCCCCCCCCCATAGGTGGGGAGCCAGGAGCTCAAACCCGGATCCTTCTGAGTGTCCTTGTGCTTAGTACTATGTGCGCTAAACCAGGTGCACCACTGCCCAGCCCCCTGGTTTCTGTTTTAAAAGTGTTTGTCTTTATGCTGTGGTACAGTTTTAAAGGCATCAAGTTTACTTATTTATTTATTGAACAAATAAGAGAATTCACTCAGCAAAGCATTGTATCTAGGGGCTGGGTGGTAGGGCACAAAGTTAAACACACATGGTATAAAACATTGCATCCCTGTAAATCTTAAAGACACAGCTTTAAGGAAACCTGGAGAAACCAAATACATATATATATATATATATATATATATATATATATATATATATATACATACATATATATATATATATATAATTTTAACAAATGCCAATAGTTAGTTCAGACTTCCATTGTTTAACAACAGGCTGAATGAAGTCAAATCAAACAGGTTACCCATAGACACACAGTAGAGAGACTGCAGCATCAGGCAGGACAGAGAGGTACA
The DNA here is from genome assembly GCF_950295315.1 of Erinaceus europaeus. Classification (NCBI taxonomy): domain Eukaryota; kingdom Metazoa; phylum Chordata; class Mammalia; order Eulipotyphla; family Erinaceidae; genus Erinaceus; species Erinaceus europaeus. Next base: position 62,357,263 of record NC_080167.1, read on the forward strand.
AGCTTCTGGAATCTAGAAGTCCTCCCCAGGGGCTGTACATTCACAGTAGGTTAACAGAAGCCTGGAGAGCACCAGGGAACCAGTGTTGGGGACACTCCCATCCATTCACTATAAACTGAAGGACAAACACACCATGCTCCCAGCTGGGGTCAAGTTCATTTCTGAATTGAGTTCTGGGATGCAGAACAAAGGTCAGTTTTCCATAAGCTTCTGGATACCAATCAGCAACCTTTCAATGCGTCTGGGGATGTGTCTGTCTATTTGCCTGCCTATCTGTCTGTCTGTCTGTCTGTCTGTCTATCTATCTGTTAATGATATGGGCTTCCAGGAAAGCCCACTCAACTGGAAAATTCTCTTTCTGCCAAGTCACAGTCAAGGTCTCACTCAATTTTAAAAGCTTTCTAGAGTACCAGGTAACCCCAAAATAATCTTTTGCATTTCCCTTGGGCTTTTATCTGGTTTTTCAAGCCTCACATAAAATCTTCAACAATGTACTTGAACCATAATAAGAATGCTTTCAGATCACATCTATCCCCACTCTTGCTTGATACTTGTTCAAGTATGGTGCAGCTTTCTTCTTCCTGAGCTTGAAAGGAGCAGAGAAATGCAACTGGAAAGGTACTTCCTGACAGGGGACATCACAGGAATTAAGAAGGGAGATAGGAAGACAAGAAGCAAGGCCAATGGACAGTGGATGCATCTACAAGGACAAATTTGGAGGATGGTAGCAAGGGGGGGGGGGTTGAATCCACTACATGCAGACACAGTGCTTCTTTGGAGAAGAGAAGGGATATGGCTAGATTCACATCCTGCCAAGTTCCTCCTGGCATTTGTGAGAAATACAGGGACCGAAGGAACAGAGTGGAGACCAGAGGTTGCAGTTCAGCAGGGAGCAGACAAAAGCTTTCGAGAGGGGGAGAAGGTTGGGTGGTGGCACATCCTGTTGAACACACATACATGTTACAGTGCACAAGGACCCAGGTTTAAGCCCCTGGTCCCCACCTGCAGGAGGAAAGCTTCATAAGTGGTGAAGTAGGGCTGCAGATGTCTCTCTGTCTTTCTCCCTCTCTATCACCCCCTTCCCTCTCAATTTATGGCTGTCTCTATCCAATAAATAAAGATAATAACAAAAAATTTAAAAAGAGAAGGTAGGGAGGAAGAAGGAAGGACAAAGAGCACAGACTAAAGATAAATTTGGGAAAAAAAGAGCTGGTAGGACTCAGTGACCAATTACGATAGACCTGGGAGGCTGAAGGAGATGAAGGATCGAGGGATCAGTCCTCATTTTATGAGACTCAGTGACTGACACAAGAAGCATAGAATAAGGACAGGTTGGCTGGGAGTTCCCTTGAGGACAACTCAGCCTTAAGGCGACAGAAGGACATCCATGTGGAAATGCTGAGCCAGCTGGGAAGCTTGCATGGCTTCAGGTTGAGCTAAAAAGGAATGGAAGAATCCCAAGGAAAGGGAGGCATTTATTTTACAGACAACGGAAGTTGAGTCACAAGGGGAAACGATCATCAGGACATTGCTTGGGAATTCCCACTATCCAATTCTCAACACACTCAAATCTTTCTGTGTTCACACACCCTCTCTCTGTGTACCCCAACGCCCTGACACCAAAGAGGTCTTTCTGGAACAAGTCTAATAAAGCCACCTCCCTGTGACTCCCAGGGCCTTCAGTGAAGTTCAGAATCCTTAAGTTGGCTTGCAACAAGCTTTACAGTCAAGGCCCAGATCCTCCTCCACTTCAGCCTTCACAACTGCCTGGGTGGATAAATAGAGCAGCGAAGGAGTGAAGCGTGTCCAAAGTCGAGTGACCATCTGTTTCTCCCTGCCTATCAACTCTATCCCACAGCCCTCCTCTGTGAGAAGACAAGTCCCTGTTCCTCTCCTGTCACTTCTCCTGCAGGTGGCTCTGTCTTCCCACAGCAGGCACCTTGAGTCCTGACAGGATACCTCAGAAATACCTCACAACGTGAAGCAAAAGTCTCCTGCTGGCTTGTGTGTCACTGTTTTTCCAGCTTCCCAGTTTCTACTTACATTTTGTCCTAAGATTACAAAGTCAGTACAATTGTTTTCAGTCTCCACCGTCTCAGTATTATGTGCGAACCTGATAGGCATGTTCTTATTTTCCTTTGTTGAGGCCGCTTGTAAAAAAAAAAAAGTTTGTGAAAATCTTCAAAGAAAGACTTCATCAGAGTTTTAATCAAGGATCACATGAAGGACTTGGAAAAGGTTAACTCACTATGGGAAAACTAGGCACTTATTATTTATGATGTTTAATATCCATGTTGGGGCTGGATGGAGATGCACCCGGTTGAGCTCCCATGTTACCATGATCAAGGATCTGGGTTCAAGTTCCCAGTCCCTACCTGTATAGGGGAAGCTTCATGAGTGGTGAGACAGTGCTGAAGTTATTTCTCTCTCCCACTCTCTATCCATGAAATAATAATAACAGTACTCATATTATTCACATTCCCCTATCTCTAGCTGTTGAGGATATGACAGTAGAACAGGAAGTATGGCAATAAGAAACCCTTCTCCTTTCTGAGGCGTAATTACAATAAAGACAAGCAACAAAAAATGATGGGGATCCTAAAGAAAAAAGTAGTTTAGTGATTTGGTTTCCTAGTGTACCATCTCAGAAGGCCTGTGACTCTTCCAAGGAAACCCATATGGTTTTGGAAGAAAACCATTTTTTAAGGGGGCTGAATGATGGCACACCTGGTTGAGCACATGTGTTACAGTGCACAAGGAACCAGGTTCGAGCCCCCAGTCCCCATCTGCAGGGGCAAAGCTTCACAAGTGGTGAAGCAGGGCTGCAGATGTCTCTCTTTCTCTCTCCCTCTCTATCTCCCCTCCTCTCAAAATTTCTGACTGTCTCTGTCCATGAAACAAATCAATAAATAAAATAAACTCTTTAAAAAAGAGAGAGGAAAAAAATTTTTAAGAGTCACGAAGTCAAAAGCACAAGATTACTGACTGCATCTGTCTGTAGTAACACACAAGCAACAAGTAACGAACAAGCAAACTTTTGTTTAAAGTGAGAAAGCAGGTGCTGTTCTACCATTATGATGTTCTGTTTTCTTTTTTTGTTGCTGCTGCTGCTTCTGTGGTACTAAGTGTAAAATATCAAGAATTGCATATTGGTTTATTTTTCTCAAGGGTAAAAGATGAAAGAGATGTACAGATCTTTAATATTGCATTCTCTTTTAATTTTTACTTTTTTATTTTTATTATTTTATTTTTTTGCCTCCAGGGTTATCTCTGGGACTCGGTGCCTGCTCCATGAATCCACTGCTCCTGGAAGCCATTTTCCCCATTTTGTTGTCCTTGTTGTTGTTATTGTTGTTATAGCTGTTGTTGCTGTTTGATAGGACAGAGAGAAATCAAGAGAGGAGAGAAAGACAGAGAGGAAGAGAGAAAGATAGACATCTACAGACCTGCTTCACCGCCTGTGAAGCAACTCCCCTGCAGATGGGGAGCCGGAGGCTCGAACTGGGATCCTTACACTGGTCCTTGAACTTTGTACCATGTGCGTTTAAGTCACCGCACTACCACCCCGCCCCCTTTATTTATTTTCTTATGACAGATAAAAAGAGAAAATGAGAGAGAAGGGAGTAATAGAGGTAAGGAGAAAGAGAGATACCTGCAGGCCTGTTTCAACACTCATGAAGCTTCCCCCCTGCAGGTGGGGACCAGGTCCTTATGCCTTGTAAAATGAGTGCTCAACCAGGTGCACCATCACCTGGCCCCAATATTGCAGTTCTGTGTTCACCCTATGAGCTTTACAGAGTATGTGACTCTCTTAAAACTTTTTAAGTGAAGGGTCAGGAGAGAGCTCACCCTGGTGAACATACACTGACCATGCACAAGGACCTAGCACGTTGTACAAGAGAAGCTTCATAGGCAGTGGGGTGGTGTTACCTCTCTCTCTCTCTCTCTCTCTCTCTCTCTCTCTCTCTCTGTCACACACACACACACACACAGAGAGAGAGAGAGAAAGAGAAAGAGAGAGAGAATAACCAAATGGGTGCATGGGTGCAGTGGAATAGTGCAGGGCACAGAAAGCCACAGCAGCATAAACAAACAAGCAGACAAGCGTCTGTGGGCTGGCTGGCAGCTCACCCAGTGAAGTGCACACATTCCATGCTTGAGGACCTGGGTTTGAGCTCTTTCTCCCCACTTGCAGTAGGGAAACTTCATGAGCAGTGAATCAGGTCAGCAAGTATCTTCCTTTCTTTCTATCCTCCCTCCCCTCTCAATTTCTCTCTGAAGAAAGAAAGAGAAAGAAAGAAAGAAAGGCAGCCAGCCACCAGGAGCAGTCAACTGGTCATACAAGCAAGTAAATAAATACAGAGTAAACAAACAAGCAAACTTTTGTTTAAAGTGAGAAACCTCTACCATTATGAGGTTCTGTTTTCTTTCTCATTGCTGCTGCTGCTGCTTGTTTTCTGTTAATGCAGAGAGCTGAGAGCCCCATGACCACAAGGACTGTATTCTGCTACTAAGTCACCTTCCAGCCCCCAAACAATTTCAAACTAGAAATAACATCCATCATTTGAAAGGCCATTTCCCATTTTCAGGCTTCAAGAATAGCACCACTTTGGCACCCTCATCTGAAATTAAGTTGCATATTTGCATGTGAATGTACTATTTCTGTCCATTTTGATACATTCAGCATTCTGCTTCCAGTGTTAGTCAGCGACTTAACTATCCAGTTTTCCACTGCGAATCACCGTAATGAAATTTTGCGTTTCTCACAGTTCAAAAAGACTTAGCTTCACCCTCTGGTTCATGAGTTCCTTCAGGGTAAATATTGGAGTTTAGTAATAGCTAGAAGATAAAGTATTTCTTTCACCCTGGTCTGCTGGGTGAGACATACAACTAAAAGGTCAAAGTACAGAATCACATTAAAAGGAGGTGAGATGGAAAGTGTCTGAACAGCATATGACAAAGAGGACAACAGCCTGAACGTGAGATTTGCATGATACAAGCTTTGCCATTGAAAGGGTGTCTTTTAATCTCCAATTGTGTACAAAAACTTCTTGGTGGCGTGTTGCACCACAGCAAAGGACTCTGGGGGCAGGAGGGAACTGGGAGTAGGCAGAGAAGGCATTGATTACGCACCCACTACACAGTGGTAGAGAAGTACCTGTCGGTGGTTGAAGTAATGTGCAGACACCCATCACAGGAAATCTAGAAAGTGCACCCAGCTGTCAACAACTATCTTGTAAATCATTATTTCTCCAATAAAATGATTTGGAGGTGGGGGAAAAAAAGAAAAGAAAATTATTTTTATACTGTATTATTTACCTACATAGTAAATGTATACCAGAAAGGATACCAGAACAGACTCTTATGCCCGTCTCCCCCCACCCAAAAGAGAGATCTCATTCTCTGCCTTGTCCTCTCAAAGAACAAGTCAATTTACTGGCAGAGGACTACTCCACTGGGTTAAAGATTGCCAGGGGTCCTTTTCAGCAGCACATATTCTTTTGAGAGGGATAGTAGAAAACATTCGCAACAAGTTCCCTTGAAATTTGTATCAGGTAGCTGTGCAGTGCAGAAATAGAGTTTAAAAAAAAAAAAAGAGCGAGAGTCAGGCAGTAGTGAAGCGGGTTAAGCACTGGTGGCACAAAGTGCAAGGACTGGCATAAGGATCCTGGTTTGAGCCACCGGCTCCCCACCTGCAGGGGGGTTACTTCACAAGCGGTGAAGCAGGTCTGTAGGTGTCTATCTTTCTCTTCCCCTCCTCTCTCAATTTCTCACTGTCCTATCCAACAACAACAAGAACAACAATAAACAAGGGCAACAAAAGGGGGAAAAAAATAGCCTCCGGGAGCAGTGGATTCGTAGTGCAGGCACTGAGCCCCCGCAATAAAGCCTGGAGGCCAAAAAAATGATAATAATAAAATTTTAAAAAATTAAAAGGGGGGAAATGGCCTCCAGGAACAGTGGATTCATGGTGCAGGCACTGAGTCCCAGCAATAACGCTGGAGGCAAAAAATAAAATTAAATTTTAAAAGGGCTAAGCTGGGAGATAGCTCATTCAGTAAAGCACAGGTCTAGTTGTACATGAGGCTGTGGGTTCAAGCCCCAGTACCACAAGGGAGCACCATGAAGGGTACCAGGAGAGTTCCCTGAATCATAAAGTGGGACTGTGGTATCTCTCTCTACTTGTCTCTCCTTCCATCTAAAATAAAGAATAACAGAAAGAAAGACAGACAGACAGACAGACAGACAGAGAGAAAGGGAACATGAGAAAAAAAAAACCTGGAAATAGGCATGAGGAAAGATGTTAATAACTAAAATAATTTTTTTCAAGTCCAGTTTTCTTTGTCAGACTGACTTAACTCATCAAACTCTATTCATCAGACAATCAGAATGGGTCATGTCCGTGCCAATATCTGGTCACCAGGAAACGTTGCCAAAATAAGGTTTCCAAGTAGATGGAAAGACAAGTCTGAATGAAGAACATTCAGCAGAGAGGTGCCAATAAATAGACTTTTTTTTTTTATTTGGTTTTTGTTTTAAAGAGAATCCAAGGCACTGAGCAAAGTGATAAGTGATTTTTTAAGGAAAGGACACAATGATGGGACATTTCTTATCAGCTTGTCTTTGATGGTTGTGCATTTAAAACAATAAATATCAGCCATCTCTCTGGAAGGTCTTGGCTCTCGGCAATACATAAAGTAAAATAATTCTATATGACGCTGGCAGAATTCAAGAGCTGCATGGCTCCCCATGCTGGAAGTTGGAGACATGACTAAGCGCTCATAATAAAAAATGCTGAACATTCTACGATTTTTAAGAGCTCTCCTTGAGACAGACCTAGCCAGAAGAGATATTTTTCAGAGAATTTATGAAACCAAAGGGCTATAAAACAACCTCTCTAGTTCCTCTTTATCTTGTCTTTCCAAACACTTGCAAACATTTATATGGGGGAGGGGGGGGCTCAGGGTTTTGGAACCCCTAGTTCAGTTTGTAGCCAAGGCCTTCAATGGTAAGTCATCCATTTCTGCTTCTGGTAAAACAGCAGTTCACATGACACAGCAGTTGCTGACAAAGACCTACTGGCCTGATCGAAAACTTGCTTCCTGAAGAGTGTCCCTTCGGTCTTACGTCACCCCAAATTCTAGGCACTACCGACTCTCCCTTAAGACAGGAGTTCAATAGAATATCAGCGCTACACACAATTTCACACCATCTTGTATGTTCACATCCTACTTATAACCTTCACTGCTCCTAAATTTCTTAAAATATGGATTTTTTGTTTAAATTACAGAATTAAGTCACTGGAGGAATTCTCCTTTAATTACAACTATATTACATGGTCTGGTACAACTATCTTAAAATCTCATTTCAGTGCTGAAAAGCTTCCAATGGGCTCAGGTCAACAGGAATCAATAGCTAATTTCTAAGAAGAACAGTACCCAGTGAAAGATAAATAGGTTCAAACCTCGGTTTCTATATTTCCTGCCTGGTTAGCTGTTTTCAAATGCAAGCTTGGTGTCCATCACCAAGCTGGACTCTGCTCCAGATCCCTTACAAACATAGGACACCTGACTGGGGCAGGGATCTATGTTTCCTCCTGAGTTTCACCCAGTTCTAGGCCCCTCCCCTAAAAACTATCCCCCCCCCCCCAAGGCATTTTCTGGGATGAATCCATTTCCTATCTGATCTCTGTTCTTCCTGCAACTTTAATTATAAGCTTATGACCACTTTAGGTAATCCATAAGCTTCACAACAGCATCTGACCGAGTTTTAAAAAATAAAAATAGTGGGCCAGGCGGTAGCGCAGCAGCTTAAGTGCACGTGGCGCAAAGCAAGGAGCGGCAGATGGATCCCGGTTTGAGCCCCAGGCTCCCCACCTGCAGGGGAGTCACTTCACAAGTGGTGAAGCAGGTCTGTAGGTCTCTTTCTCTCCTCCTCTCTGTCTTCCCCTCCTCTCTTCATTTCCCTCTGTCCTATCCAACAACAAGGACAGCAATAACAACAACGATAAACAACAAGGGAAAAAATGGCCTCCAAGAGTGGTGGATTCATAGTGAAGGCACCGAGCCCCAGTGATAACACTGGAGATTAAATAAATAAGTAAATATAAAGATATCAGAGAACATATTACCATATTACCCAGGTTCAAGCTCTCAGTCCCCAGCTGCAGGGAGGAAGCTTCACGAGTGGTGAAGCAGTGCTGCAGGTGTCTCTCTTTCTCCTTCTTTCTCCTCCTTCCCGCTCAATTTTTCTCTGTCTCTATCAAAAAGAAAAGAAACGAAAAAGAGAGGAATAAAAAAGAGGAAAGAGAAAAAGAGAGGAGAGAGGAGGAGAGGAGAGGAGAGAGAAGAGGAGGGGAGGGGAGGGGAGGGCGGGGCTACTGGAAGCAGTAGATTTGCAGTACAGGCTCCAAACCCCAGTGATAATAGTACTGGCAATTAAAAAATAATACCATTAACAAAGAGATGACTTATCTGGTAGAACACACATCCTATTGTGCATGAGGTCCTTGGTTCAAACCCAGCACCACAAGGAAGGTGCTACGGTGCAGGGAGACACGTCAGTGTTGTGGTGTACCTCCCTCTCTGTATCCTCCATCTGAATGGAGAAGCACTCAGTATGAAGAAACCCATGCATGTGTGCGGCCCCGGCTCTACGATTCCGTATACAGATATGTCTGTCTTGGACCAGTGAGACAGCTCAACGCTATCCCAGATGCTGAGTAAGGCCCGAGGCTCATTTCCCCAGGCTGGGGGTGCGGGGAGTACAACAACTAAGAGGAAGCTGAAAGTGTATAAAGTGGAAGCCAGCCTGAATAGAGACAGGGAGAAGGAAGGAGGAATGCTGAAATAAAGAGGAAGCTAAGGAAACTGAGTTACTTCGACAAGTGACTTGTGAAAATTCATAGCACTGGAAGGGCAAGGCAGCCTTGGTGTGGGAGCAGATTAACTGCCCTGCCCAGGGGTCGGGCAGTGGCGCTCTCAATTAAGCAAACATAGTACTAAGCTCAAGGGCCCACGCAGGGATCTGGGTTCAATACCCTCATTCCCCACCTGAAGGAAGGAAGCTTTACAAATGGTGAAGTAGGTCTGGAAGGGCAAGGCAGCCTTTCCATTTTTCCCAATAAAGTGGAAAAAATGGTTGCTGGGAGTAATGGATTCATAGTGTTGGCACTGAGCCCCAGAAATAACCCTGGAGGCAAAAAAAAAAAAAAAAAAGAAGAAGAAGAAGAAAGAAAGAGGGAGTCTGGTGGTGGCGCAGTGGGTTAAGCGCGCATGGCACAAAGCGCAAGGACCGGCTTAAGGATCCTGGTTCGAGCCCCCGGCTCCTCACCTGCAGGGGAGTCGCTTCATAGGTGGTGAAGCAGGTCTGCAGGTGTCTGTTTTTCTCTCCCTTTTTCCTCTCTGTCTTCCCTTCCTCTCTCCATTTCTCTCTGTCCTATCCAACAACAACAACATCGATAACAACAACAATAATAACCACAACCATGTTAAACAACAAGGGCAACAAAAGGGAAAATAAATATTAAAAAATTAAAAAAAGAAGAAATAAAGGAAAGAAGGGAAAGAACTGCCCCCAAGTGACTGCAGACAGTCCTCAGCAAATCTTCTGACCTTCCTTCACACTGAGCCAGAAAGAGAAGGGTGAATATGGGATGGTCTCACTTATGTGGCAGAACTTAAGACACAAGAATAGAAAGAAAGGGGAAACATAAAGTAACACTTGGATTGGGTTGGTGTATTACAACAAAGCAAAGGACTCTGGGAAGGCAGGGTAAGGATGGGGGTGGTGGTGGGCTTTCAGGCCCTGGTCCACGATGATGGATCTAAGTTGGGGTGAGAGTGTTGATAACTTGATGAGATGAGAAATTGTACCCATGTGCCAATAATTGTGCTGTAAACCATTAGCCTCCCAATAAAAGAAAGAAACGAAGAAAGAAAAAAAAGGAAGAGAAGAAATTTTCTGGTCTTTTTTGCTCTCATACTTAATAAAGAGTCTGCTCACAAAAACATCTTATCTTTGTGGAATAATTTCCAATGAAGATGAAGAGTTTCAATATTGTTGTTGTTGCTGTTGTTTTTGTTGTTTATACTTCTGCTTTTCCCAGTAACACTGCCACATAAGGAAAGGGCCAGATCAATTTGAGGGACAAAAATATTCTGGCCCCAGACTGTATGGCCTAGCAAAATAAAGCTTTCCCCCACACACACACACACACAAAAGGTTGGTGTACAGAGCTTTAGTCTCTGTATAATGCTGGACAGAAACAGTGATGTTTTTTGGATTAGTTCTGTCTTCAAAAATAGCCTAGTTGTGAAAAGTCAGCACTGCGGCTGGGGTTTGGGTTCATGAGACTCAAAACCATAGCAAACAAACAAGCAATCCTGGGGCCTCGGGCATGTGCATCTGTTTCCTCTGGGCCTCAGAGAAGCAATTCTTAGTTGGAGCAGATTTCTTGCTACCTTCTTACCTGTCCCCCAGGACTCAGAGAACAAGAAAAACTGCCTACTCACAATCTTCTTCAGAAAGAGTATTTTGTTCTTAGATATTTATTTATTTATTTATTTATTTATTTATTTATTTATTTACATGTGAGAGAAGGGGAGAAAGAACCAGAGCATCACTCTGAACACATGCAACACAGGGATCAAACTCAGGACCTCGTGTGCTGAAGTCCAGCACTAACCACTGTGCAACCTCTGGCCACAGCAGACAAAAGATTTGTGTGCATCCTGTTGCCTAAGGCTAAGCTTCTAATTCTGCAGGTGCTGGCTGCAATCTTCCCCAGGGGCTAGGAAGCCAGAGCACACAGCTCCTGTTTCTCTCTGTGAGAAATATATTTCACAGCCTGTGGCATTTTGTGACAGAAGCCCAGACAGACTGAAGTAATGTTTATTTGACATCTTCACGTTCATTCCTTGCAATTACTGATGTGACCTTGGTAGATGTGGCGTGGAACTAGACCCTGTACTCTTACAGTCTTGTAATCCACTATTCATCACAAATAAACAGTGGAGAAAAATAAAATAAATAAAATACTTATGTGGTTTCTGTCTCCTGACTATGCCCAGCCTGACACATTGTTCACACAATCAAACACATTAAACGTTTTTCTTTCTGCATTAGTCACTACTAACACCACTGTAAAATCATTGATTTATTTCTACAACCACATGTGTGCAAACCTTTCATTGCTGTACCGTCTAACTCCACCTTGGCAAATTTAGCACAGTGTTAAAAGGTCAACATCTCTAGAAAAAATATATATATAAGAAAACTTAAGGGGTCGAGTGATGGTGCACATGGTTGAGTGTACATGTTATAGTGTGTAAAGACCCGAGTTCAAGCCCCCAGCCCCCACCTGCAGGAAGAAAGCTTTGCAAGTGGTAAAGCAAGGTTACAGGTCTCTCTCCCTCTCTGTCACCACCACCCCCACTTTCTGGCCAATAAATAAATAAATTTGAGTAAAAAAGAAAACTTAAAAGGAATTTCTAGACCTCCTAAATCACCATCATTTCAAGAAAAGAACTGTACTTTGATGTGACAGTTGAAATGCTTCCAATTATGTGTCCCCTCAGCAACTGTACATGTGAACGCACACACACACACACACACACCTCAAAAATATGCACAATTCCACAGTTCACAGGGTACCATTTTCCCCTTTTCTACTTCAGAAAGAGAGGATACAACAGACACACAGAGCGAAACACCACAGAGAGAAACAGAGAGGGGCTCCACCATGTGTGAACCTTCCCCATGTGCCATCCTGCCTTCATGTCATGCTGGGGCTCCAACCTGGTAACTCCCATGTGGTAAGCCAGGTGCCCAGCCTGGTAAACCATACTTCCCATCAGATTCAAATCTAAAGTGATGGCCTGCCTTCAGCTTACAGGTGAGACGAAAGTGCTAGGCTCTGACACAAAAGCAAAGGCGAGAGGAAGCCTTTCTCTGCCCATGCGGACTTGACTGGAAACTGAGGAACTGCACTGCGCTGTCATCGGTTAGTACTGCCAAGTTCCACCAGCCAGCCAGCCCAGGGCAGACATGGTCAAGAGCAACATGGAACTCAATTAGTCCTTCTCTAATTTATTTTTAGAGCACTACTTCCTTAAGTTCCAAGTCATATCAGAAGTGCACCCTCAATGTCCAGTGACCAGCACTGGCTCTGACAGCTGCTGACTCCACACTTTCCAGAAGTCCATCTGACACTTCCTAGTAGACCAGGGGTGAGGAACCCTTTATTTCTGCCAAGGGCCATGTGAATATCTATAATATCATTCACAGGCCAGACAAAAGTATCAACTTAAAGGCGGATACTTAATGTTGCTATGAAACAGAGCTCTGGCTGCCTTGGCAGAGCAGGAGCAAATGATTTCACGGTCGTCCCTCTCCCCTGTAGTAGACAGATGGCTGTGTAATAAATCCTGGTGTGAATCCCATGGCACAGCATCATAGCCCTGGAAAACCACCAGATACCAGAGGGAAAAAAAATCACTTTTTTTTTATGAGGTGCTGGGGAATGAACTCAAGACCTCATACATGCCTGATACAACTAAGCCACTTCTAGGCACAATATGAGAGAGAGAGAGAGAGAGAGAGAGAGAAGGAGGAGAGGAGGAGGAGGAGGAGGGGAGGGGGAGGGGGAGGAGGAGGAGAAGGAAGGAGAAAGAGAGGAGGAAAAAGAAGGAGGGGGAGGGGAGGAGGAGGAAGATGAGGAGGAGAAGAGGGGAGATATGGCAGTGTTGTTAAAATTTCGGAAGCTCCAGCTGGCCGGGCTAGCTTCACGGGCGGGTAACAGAGACTCAGGGACACATGGCTGGGCAGGGAAGCTGTATTTCTTTATTCAGGAACAACGATTCATAAACTAACCCAAACTAATCACCAAAACTCTCCTGCCTCCTTCTCACATGGCGGCGCCAAGAACTCTCTAACTCTGAAACTCTGGAACTCTGGCGGGGTTCCTTGGGGTGGGGACAAGTGGGCCCGTGAAACTAGCAGGACTGAACCAATTTTCTTGGCAGGGGGAGAGCTAGAACAACCCAATGTAAAGCATACAACATGGCAGCACCAATGGGAGCACCATGGAGTTTCACTGATGCCATCTGTGGTGCTCCCATGTGATATCAGGGTTCAAATTCAAGGCCTTATACATAGCACGGTGCATACTCTACCAAGTAAGCTATCTCCCAGCCCCAGAACTGACTTTATAATTCAAGAAGCTATTAATTCAGACTGCATAAGTGAGAAACAGAACCCTATATCAAGGTAGGGGCTGTGGCTCCGTTGTAGAGTTTGTGTCTTGGCATGCATGAAGTCCTGGGTTCAGTCCCTAGCACAGTGTCTAAATAAGAAAGACAAAAGCAAAGATTCAACAGAACATGGTAGATGATGGAGTGGTGGTCTGGTCTTCCTGTCTTTTTCCCAACAAGTCTCCTTAAATGTGACTCTCAAGGCATTCAGGTTGTTCCAGGTTGTTCTGAAGAATTTAGTTTGGTCTAAGATTCTTTGACAAGCCCCATCTCTCAAGGAGGATCCTAATTGTTTCTTTGTAAAATTCCTCTTGATAATCAATAGCTAGGAGTTTTTAAAATATTTATTTATTTGATAGAAATAGAAAGAGACAGAGATCAGCAGGAAATAGAGAGGGAGAGAGAGAGAGAGGGAAGGAGAGAGAGAAAAAGGGAGAGAGAGAGAGAGAGGGAGAGAGCAAGACCTGCAGCACTGCTTCACCATTCACACAGTTTCTCCTGTAGGTGGGAACTGGGGGCTTGAACCCAGGTCCTTGAACATTGTAGTTTGTGTGTTCAACCAGGTGAATCACTGTCAGGCTTCAAGTTAGGGGTTTTAATACAGGATTAATGTTTAATAGAGATGGCTTAGGACTGAAACACCAAGTTCATTGGAACAAGGTTTCGACTGCTCAGAATCTCAAGGTAGGGGAACCACAATGAATTCAGACCTCATTTTCTCTCTGTCCATGAAACACTTTCTCATGAGGAACAGTGACCCAAGAAAAGAGTACTAACATGGCACTGGTCAAACAGGGCTTAAAACACTGAAAGCAATTTGATATTGACCTGGGATATTCACATATCAATCACAACAGCAGCTCATAAGTCAATTCTTTGAACTTCAGGGAAAGCTGTAGCCCACTGTCATTGAGCAAAGGGTACTTACTACCTTGTCTGTGGAACAAAAGTTGACCCGTCACTGTGAGATGCCTGTGTGCCTCCCCACCCACCCCCACACACAACCTGACATGTGAAGCTCTAACTTTAGTGAAACCTGAAATGGACCATCAAGGAAGTGATTTAGGTTAAATGTGTTTCTAAAGGTGGGGCCCTGATCTGATCAGACAGTTGTACTTTTTCATTTTTATCTTTTTTTATTTATTTAAAAAAGGAGACATTAACAAAACTATAGGATAAGAGAGGCACAACTCCACACAATTCCCACCACCAGATCTCCGTATCCCACCCCTTCCCCTGATAGCTTTCCTATTCTTTATCTCTCTGGGAGTATGGACCCAAGGTCATGGTGGGATGCAGAAGGTGGAAGGTCTGACTTCTATAGTTGCTTCCCTGCTGAACACGGGTGTTAATTAGTCGATCCATACAACCAATCTGCCTCTCTCTTTCCCTAGTGGGGAAGGGCCCTGGGGAAGTGGAGCTCCAGGACACATTGGTGGGGTCGTCTGTCCAGGGAAGTCTGGTCGGCATCATACAGGCATCTGGTGGCCAGACACCTGTTCTTACAGAGACCCCAGAGTGCGCCCCCTACACTGACCACCCTGGACTCTTCCCCTACCCCCTGAGAGCATGCCCCAAGAGAAGAACAGATAGCACACACCAGAAACCGAGTCAGCAGGACCCTTGACCTTGACCTTATAACCTCCTGAAAATAAGTCATTAGAGTACACCTGGAAGAACTATAGACTTCAGGAAAAAAAATGTCTTCTCTGAATACATCTATGTTGGAGGTATAGTGGCTAACCTCACTTAGATACAATGGCATCTTTTAGCATGGTGACATTTCAACAAATAATTTACTATCTATCTTGTGTGATAGTTGTTCTGAGAGAGGCAACCCCTCCCCAAAGCTAAAATTTGAGGCTACTAAAATGTATTCATTCAGGGGACTGAATGGTGTAACTCGCTGAGTGCACACATTATCATGTACAAGGAATGGGGTTCAAGCTCCAGGTCCCCACCTGCAGGGAAGAAGCTTCACAATCAGTGAAGCTGGGCTACAAGTGTGTCTCATTCCTCCTACTTTTTCTTAATTTGTATTATCTTTTTTATTGATTGATTGGATAGAGATAATCGTAAATCGAGAGGCATTTGACAAGAAAGGGCATTTGGTTGACATCCTATTTGCCAGAATTTGCCGGTGCCAGCAAGAAAGCTCCCAGGTAAGTGCCCCAGAGCAGCCCTTCAGCATACAGGGTGCTGGAATCAAGCCAGTGTCTCCTGTACAAGTCCTGTTCCCCACCACTGAGCTATCTCCTGGCCATACAAAGTGTTCTGTCAGCTGTCAGGCTCAGGCAAAAATTAGTCATGAGCCCCTTCAAACATACCTAACAGGCTTCTTTTTTTAAATCTGTTTTTTAACCTTTACTTATTTATTGGATAGACACAGCCAGAAATTGAGAGGGAAAGTGGTTATTGAGAGGGAGAGAGACAGATGACACCTGCAGCACTGCTTCACCGCTCTCGAAGCTTTTCCCCTGCAGGTGGGGACCAGGACTAGAACCTGGTTCCCTGCACACTGTAATATGTGCACTCAGCCAGGTGTGCCACCACCCAGCCCCCCCAACAGACTTCTTAGCTTCTTCCAACATGAAGACCCAAATTACATTGACAATATTTTTACCTTTAGGCGCCTGATAGTTAAACAATTTTTTTCTGCTTTATATCTTCATGCTTTTCAGCCACAAAGTTGCAGATGGCATCTTGACACCAACCTGACTTCCCTGGATAGATGACCTCACCAATGTCCACCTCCTCAAAGTCCTACCCCACTAGGAAAAGGTAGAGACAGGCTGGGGGTATGGATGGACCTGCTAATGCCCAGGTCCAGAGAAGAAGCAATTACAGAAGCCAGACCTCCCACCTTCTGCACTCCATAAAGATCTTTGGTCCATACTCCCAGAGAGATAAAGAACAGGAAACCTTCCAATAGAGCAAAGGAGATGTGGAACTCTGTTCGTGGGAACTGTGTGGATTTGTACCCCCTCCCTCTTATCCTTAACAATCTTGTTGATCATTATTAACTCACTAATTAAAAAAAAAAAAAGGAAGCATTTGGGAAGCCCAAGCAGCTAATGCAAATTTAAAAAAAAAAAGTTTGGCTATTAAGTGCTTTGTTTCATCCCTTTGTTTCCAAGTTACCTTCTAGATTACACTTTGCCTTGATTATGGTTAAAACATTTATGTGTTTCCTGAGAACTCACAAACAGATGCTGAGGAATTCCCCCAAAGGAAACTAAGAAGTAGAAGGGAGGCCTTTCTGAATTAGAATTTTCGAGAAATGCACTAATCCTTATGCAGTTCAGCGAGGATTAGCAGCCTGTGTATCTGCATGTGAGTGTTTGTGTTTAAAAGAAGATGTGAGTGCAAAAAAAAAAAAAATCTGAGTCAGTTATTACTCTTTCTTACACTGTGATGAGACACAGACACTTCATAGGTTACCTGTGCTATTCAGCTATTTCTTCCTCTCACCACATAATATTTGGAGATTGAATGCACTTGTCTCAGATGGGAAAAGAATAATAATTGCATTGTGAGTCATGAAATCAGAAATGACATTAGAGCAGAAGAAGGTTATTTGCTCATCTTCTATCAAGGAAATTGCGTGGCTTCCTCAGTAGATTATAGAAAGATAGAGAAACTTGGTGCTAGGTATAGATTTTTGTTGGTTAATCTGGACATGAAGTGTTATTTAGGTTATACTATGTTTATGTGTCTTAGGGTAGGAGTAAATTAAAAAGTTCAGATTGTTCACCATATCCCACTTAAAAAAATTAACTTGAAATACTTTATAGCTGCATTAATATATTTACATTTATCCAACTGAAGCTGAACTCAAAAGTCATAATCTTTTTTAACAACTTTAAGGACTATAGCCTATTACATCACAGTGTTGTTGTTGTTGTTGTTGTTGTTTTATTTTTCTTTTCCTTAAGTGTTGCAGAACTGGAGCCTCACTCATGTGCATTTTTGCTGCTCCAAGTTGCTTTTGAACTCTTTTTTTTTTTTTTTTTTTTTTGCCTCCAGGTTTATTGATCAGGCTTGGTGCTGGCACTAAAAATCCACTGCTCCTGGTGGCTGTTTTTTTTTTTTTCTTCTTCATTTTATTGGATAGGACAGAGGGAAATTGAGAAGAGAGGGAAAGATAGGGGAGAGGGAAAGATAGACACTTGCAGACTTGCTTCACTTGTGAACCATCCCCCTGCAGGTAGAGATCTGTGGGCTCCAATTTGGGTCCTTGACAAGCCCTTGTGCTTAGTACTATGTGTGCTTAACCTGCTACGTCACTGCCTGGCCCTCTGCTTTTACATTCAGATGGAGAGAAAGAGAGAAGAAGAGATACCACAGTACCAGAGCTTCCCCTGGTGCCATAGCACCTTCCGAATGGAGCCAGGGTTCTAACCTGGGTAATGTGCATGGTAAAGCACACACCCTACCTGGTGACTTATCTCTCCAACCTCTATAGAGGTATTTTAAAAATCACTAGCTCAAGTAGATCAAATTATAATATTTCACCAGATAAATGTGATCCATGTTGGTTGTATATTTAGACATGGGTGTGTGTTGGGGGGGGGAACCCTAGCAGGACATAGAGTGTATTCTTCAAACTGTTTAAAAAAAAAAAAAAAGACAGATTCATCACTTTCCTGAAGGCCACAGTCAGGGCGCTTCCCTCAACATTAATCAATTTCATACCAGCTTCAACTTCCTACAGAGAATCTGACTTCTAAAATGATTTCTGACCTGCTTCTGTGGTCCTTGGAGATAAATTTCAAATCACCACTGGCTGTATTTCTTCCTGTCTCTTCACAAGCCCTCATGTGAGCTGGTCAAATATACTCCCCAGCTCTGCAGCTTTCAAAATCTTAAGTCCTTTCTTCTGTTCTTGGTTTGTACATTTTGTTTTATTTTATTTATTAAAATAAATCAAAGTAGCACATACTCATTGTGACAGGGGAGGTGATCCAGGATGTCACAAAGTGAAAGACACACTGCACCATCAGCAACTCTGTTCCCATCACTCGGAAACAGTCCATTAAATAAGCAGGTGGGCATTTCCCAAAATACTTTCCAAGTTCATATGAGCCAATGCAATAGTGAACTCAAACTCCCAAACGTGTTGGAGAAATCTCAAATATAAAGAAGTAGGTCTTATAAAATGCTGAAATCGGAGACAGGGTACTTCCTTCCTGGAATACTCTTTGCTATTGGGACAAGGTATAAAAACACAAAAGCAATGACATTTTTTTTTACTACCAAATTATCCCAAGTCTTTATTCTGTTCTTACTTTCCCATGTCAGTTATCAAAGATTTTTGATATCATTCACTTTTGCATTTCTTGAATTTTATGAGTTGATGTTACTTTGACAAATAGTAAAATAAACAGAGATGTAGTTTGATAAAGGGCACTCAGCTTCACGGGAGTTTGAGTTTATTTCATGCTACTTCTCTGAGTAATGTCACTATTTTGGACAATTGATTGGAGAGTAAAACAGGCTACTGGAGTTGCCTACAACCTACCCCTCTCCCCTCTAGTGCGGCTGCATCTCCATGTCACTCAGGTTTTTGCCTTTTTCACTACACGACTACCTCCTCTGCAGAGCTCTACTTTCTCAGAAGGACACCAGCCATCGGAATTAAGTTCCAATCTAAATTGTTATGACTTGTTTTAACTTAGTTACTTTTTTATTATTGTTGTTGTTATTGATGTCATTGTTGTTGGATAGGACAGAGAGAAATGGAGAGAGGAGGGGAAGACAGAGAGGGGGAGAGAAAGATAGACACCTGTAGACCTGATTCACCGACTGTGAAGCGACTCCGTTGCAGGTGGGGAGCCAGGGGTTTGAACTGGATCCTTACACTGGTCCTTGGGCTTTACGCCACGTGTGCTTAACCTGCTGCGCTACCGCCCAACTCCTTTAGTTATTTTTTTTTTTTTTTAAAAAAAAGCTTCCAAAGCAGGTCACATTCTGAGGATCTAGTTGACATATATTTGAGGACACAATACTCAAGCTCCCTAATGTCCCATTATTAAACAAACAGATGTACTATTAATCAAAAGCAGCTGGGGGCCCAGTGGTGGCACACCGGGTTAAGCACACATAGTACAAAGCACAAGAACCAAAGAAAGGATCCTAGTTCCAGCCCCCAGATCCCCAACTGGAGGGGGGGGGGCTTCAGGAGTGGTGAAGCAGGTCTGCAGGTGTCTCTCTGTCTCTCTCCCTCTCGACCTCCTTTTCCTCTCTCAATTTTTTTCTGTCGTATCCAATGAAAGTGAAAAATGACAGCCAAGAGTAGTGGATTTGTGGTGCTGGGACCTAGCCTGAGCAAAAACCCTGAAGGCAAAAAAAAAAAAAAAAAAAAATCAAAAGTAACTACCTATACTTACTGGAACGTTAACAAGGAAACCCAAGAGCCTGCTGACTTCCCAGGGTATAATTCTCAGAACAGAAGCACATACTCTGCTAGACTGACCTAAGTGAAGTAAATTACTATGTTTCTCAATGGTAACAGCCCACACCCGCCTCTCCCCACTCTCTGCCACACTTTGAGGTCCCTGGAGCAGGTGATATAATGCCCGCCAAGGCCTTCTTTTCTAAGCACAAGGACCTCACTGCAACGGAAGTCCCCCCCCCACCCCCACCCCCATAGCGTGAAGACTACATTGGCTTAAGGTACTAACATCTGTTGCCGTTTGCAGTCTTTTTTTTTTTTTTTAATTTTTTATTTAAGAAAGGATTAGTGAACAAAAGCATAAGGTAGGAGGGGTACAACTCCACACAATTCCCACCACCCAATCCCCATAACCCACCCCCTCCCATGATAGCCTTCCCATTCTCTAGCCCTCTGGGAGCATGGACCCAGAGTCGTTGAGGGTTGCAGAAGGTAGAGGGTCTGGCTTCTGTAATTGCTTCCCCGCTGAACATGGGCGTTGACTGGTCGGTCCATACTCCCAGTCTGCCTCTCTCTTTCCCTAGTAAGGTGTGTCTCTGGGGAAGCTGAGCTCCAGGACACATTGGTGGGGTCTTCAATCCAGGAAAGCCTAGCCAGCATCCTGGTGGCATCTGGAACCTGGTGATTGAAAAGAGAGTTAACATACAAAGCCAAACAATTTGTTGAGCAATCATGGATCCCAAGCTTGGAATAGTGGAGACTTTACAGCAATCTTGCAGATGGAATCTGCACAGCGACCCTGTAATTCAGGCAGGGAGACATTACTGGCCTCAGTTTGGAGTTGAGGGTGGAGTGTGAGCATAAAAATGCCACCTTCTGTCTGTACTTAGCTTAGCACCCCTCTCCAATCTACTGTAGCTACACCTCCATGTCTTCTTGGAGCTCACCTAAGGAGGACAAGAGGTTATCTCTTATCAGAGACTGGAAGGTGTGAATGGGAGATGGAAAACCATTGCTCAAGATATCATTCCAACACAGAGCCAAGAAATGAACATTGCACAGCAGAGGCTCAGGGGCAGAGAGGAAGGTTTGGGGCTGACTTGAGCCGAGCTGGCTGTGGGTGGGAAGATATACCAGGAGAGAAGGCTGAAGAGACTGCTGGTCTCTGTTCTTCCCAAGCCTTGGAGGTCACAGTACACAGCCCCCCATTTCCTCCTCAGGACAGGGGCAGGCTGACATCTACATAAAGCAGTGACACATCTGATATGTTCAAGGAAGCAGGATATGCAGTGGTTAACAGCACAAGCCCTAGAACCAGACCACCTCAACTTAAGTAAAATTTCTATCACATATTGGTTATCTAAATGAAGCGGTTCAAGGCCACATGTCATTTCCTTCATTTATAAAATAAAATAACAACAACAACAGCATAAAACTATATTGGAATGATTAAGTGTAAAACTTATAGAATAGTAGCTGGTATATAGTTAGCACTGGTAAATATTACCCTTAAAAAATCATTATGGGGCCAGGAGCTATTACACCTGGTTGAGTGCATTTGTTAATGAGTGCAATTGCAAGGACCCAGGTCAAGACAGTGAGGGGAGAGAAAGACAGACACCTGCTGACCTGCTTCACTGCTTGTGAAGTGGACCCCCCCTGCAGGTGGGGAACTGGGGGCTCCAACTGGGATCCTTACTCTGGTCCTTGCACTTTGCGCCATGTGTGCTTAACCCGCAGCACTACCGATTGACACCCATGGCATATATCTTTAATTTGCTTATTTTTAATACTTATTTAGTTTCATGAGAGGGTAAATGACAGAGAGATAGAGAGATCAGAGCACTTCTTAACTGTGGGATCTATGATGGTGCAAGAATCCAATCAAATCTGGGCTCTCAGACAAGGAAGTCCTGTTTTTTTTCTCTCTCTCCCCAAACTGTTTTGTTTGTGGCAGTGGCCCTGAATATTCATGATTCCACTGCTCCTGAGATGAGCGTTTCTTTTTTAATTTCAGAGATAAATATAGAGTGAGTAGAGAGGAAAGACACCACAGCATCCATGAAGATTCCCCCGGCACTATGATGCCCCCTGTGTGCTGTTGGGGTCAACCCAAGCCATCATGAATGGTAAGGTGTACGTTTTGCTAGATGAGCTATCTCCTGGTGTCCCAACTTCGTTTATCTTAAGAAAATACATCCTGTAACAGGAACCAATACATCTTCCATTAAAAAGCTTACAAAATGCCTTAAGCAAACACTACTTGTGACCTACCTGAAGCTCAAAATCAAAGGCAAAAGAAGGAAGTAAAGCTGCCCCTGCAGCCTGGATGGAGGACAAGCCTCTACTGGCTCTGAGGATGAATTAATTCCCTTCACTGGAAGCATGGAAGTTGTTCCCCATGCACCATTGACAGGAACTTATGGGTAGCATCTCTCTTCCTCGTATGAGTTCTGAGGTAAGTGATTAAGTATTGACCACAGGAAAAATAATTATGGAGACCAAAACATCACTGCCATAATGATGAGGTCATTTAGCTTGGTAACAAAGCAAAATGGGGGAAAATAATAATAATTTTCAAAAGCTCAATGAGTTTGCTGCTGCTGAACATATGAGTCAGACTAGTCACCCAAGTTATGGCATAGCTGGATGGGCAAAATCCTTTCATCGAATGCTGCCTGGACAACTAGATACATTCATGGAAATAGAATGAGCCTCAACCTCTACCTGACACCGCTCATAAACACTAATTCAAGATCGATCGTGAGCCCCAACTAAAGCTACAGCGAAAACTTCCAGGAGACACCCTAGGAGTAAGTATGTGTGATTGTGAGGCAGGTAACAATTCCATAGCTAGGACAGAAAATACTTATTATAAAGGAAGACGTGATACTTTGTATTTGGAATTAACGCCATAGTGGTGTTCATTAAGTTGTTCACAGAAGCGGCTGGAGATGTGGCACTGTGCAGAATTACAGGAGTAGTTTACGTAAGGCTTGGGGGTTGATCCCTGGCATCACATGTGCCTGAGTTGCCGGATCAGCTTCGCAGGCAGGAGACAGAGAGGACCAGGGACTCATGGCTGAGCTGAGAAGCAGTATCTCTTTATTGACGAGCGGGGATGTAGTTCAAAAAACTAATCTCTTCTAATCACAACACAATTCTGTCCTGCATCTCTCTCCTACCTCCCTCCTGAGGCAGAAGAGTCAGGAACAAAGGAAATACATACGATAGGGTACAGGGAGAAGGAAAAAAAAAAAAAAAGCACAAACCAGAGAGGACTAAACCAAATGTCCCGGAGGCAGGGGGCGGGGACCAAACCAATGTCCCGGAGACAGGGGGTGCCCAGCCAACAGTGGACATGCAAACAGAACACACAGCAAGCAACACAAAGCGAACCCAATGTGATGATAAAAACAGAAGGCTTCACAAGCAGAATCCAGAAGCATACCAACACTGAGTGACACTCTGGTTCATGCTCGCTTGCTTTCCTTCTCTCTCTCTCTCTCTCTCTCTCTCTCTCTCTCTCTCTCTTCCTGCCTCCCTCCCTCCCCCCCCTCCTTTCTTTCAATAAATAAATCTCTTAAAAGAAGTTGTAGGCTTTACATTTGTGGGGAGAGGCAGAAGGGTCTCTTTGGTATAATGGCACTGGAACTTTGGTGAAAGGTAAATATGCTGATTTTCACATTCACTTCAAGGTGAGACAACATGCCTAAAACCTTCTACCATTCTAAACCAGTGTTATGTTACCAAAGTTTTTAAAAGGAAAAACAAAAATGAGCACTTACCTGTATGTAAACTATACTTTAAGGAAAAGATTTGTGGGGGGGGGGATTGTGATCATATTGCACAAAATCTAATATTCACAAAAGGAAAATAATTAATAACAATTTATATTATGGTAAACAAGACCTAAATCATATCATGAGTTTGTAATACCTGCAAATAACTTTTATTTAAGTCTCTGCAAAATTAATACTTACTTTGTGAACTTGTAGGGGGGAATTCTGTCTAAATAGGTTTCTTTGATCTCTATGACAAAGAGATAGTGATTTCATATAGTGGAAATGTAATTGTGGTACTTTTGTTGAATAAGACTTTGTTGGTAACCCATGCCTTAGGGAAACAAACATCAACAATTTTATGAGCAGCTAGACAATGTTCATGGTCAGCATTTAAATGTGATTCTGAGCCTATTAAAAGTTTTCAGGTGTTGGGGGCTGGGCAGTAACTTTGGGTTAAGCACACCTGGCACAAAGTCCAAGGACCAGCATCAGGATCCCCGTTTGAACCTCTGGCTCCCCACCTGCAGGGGGGTCACTTCACTAGCAGTGAAGCAGATCTTCAGGTGTTTATCTTCCTCTCCCCCCCATCTTCTCCTCCTCTCTTGATTTCTCTCTGTCCTATCCAACAACAACAACAGCAATTACAATAACAACAATGGCAACAAAGTGGAAAAAATGGCCTCCAGGAGCAGTGGACTCATAGTGCAGGCACTGAGCTCCAGGGACAACCCTGGGGGGAAAAAAGTTGTCAGGTCTTAATTTGAGATTCTAAAATACAAAATAAGGTCAAATGCAATAAAGTCTAATGCATGTTTTTAATACATTAATTATTTTAATTTTTATCCTTTACTTTTTTGAAATAGAGACACCATAGCACTGATCTACCACCCGTGGAGCTCCCTCAGTGCCAGCCATGGTGCTTCCATATGATGCCAGAACTTGAACCCAGGGCCTCACATATAGTGAAGCACACTATGGACTAAGCTATCACTCAGTCCGATCATTGCAATCTTGTCATACAAAAACATATACAGAAAAATAAATTGGAACCTAACACTGGAATTCTTCTCTACCTCTTGATAGAGTTTCATCAGATAGTCTAAAGTGTTTGTACAATTTAACCTCTATCTCCAGGAGTCAGAAGAAACTAGTCAAAAGAGCTTAATTTGGGTGAAAATACATTAGAGAATTCATAGTCCATCCAACCTTTTAAAATACATAACACTAGGGTTCCCTAAAGACTGTGTTCTTTTTCAGTACATTTAATCCTGGTACAAACTCTTTCATCATGAAGACATACTTCCCACAGTACACATAAAAGGGAGGGCCCTGCTATGACCAATACACTGGTGTCACATCTGGTATTAGAGAGATACACCAGAGAAGCTGATACAGAGAGGGCACAAATTAAGTATTAGATCATCAGTATTCTCAAAATATACAAAGAAATCTTATAACTCAATAATTGTTGTTTAGTAAGTCTGACAGAAATGGTTAAAAGATCTGAATATGGGATGGGACGGGGCTGGACAGTGACAGACTCTGTTAAACACACATATTACTTTATGCAAGGACCCAAAACCAAGCTGCTGTTCCCCACCTGCAGGAGGGACACTTCATGAGTGGTGAAGCAGGGCTGCAAGTGTCTCTCTCTATCTAGCTCTATCTCCCCTTCCACTCGCAATTTCTCTCTGTCCTATCCAATAAAATAGAAAGGGAAAATGGGGGGTGGGATGGGGAATGGTCATCAGGAGTGTTGGATTTATAGTGCCAGCACCAAACCACAAAGATAACCCTGGTGGCAAAAAAAAAAAATTAAATATCTGAATATGAGCACCTCACCTATATAGAGATTTAGACAGATGTAGTAAATAAACATAAGAAGAGGTATCAATATTCTGAACCATTGGGGAAATGCAAATTAGCATGAATTACAACTGCTTCCTGGTTTCTCAGAGTTTTACGAGTCTCAAAAGTCTTCCAGTCTTAACAAGAGACATGGTGGTCACCAGAGTGACTTAAACATTTACCTACATAACCCATTCTTCTTCCATTTCCTTGACCACCAGAGGCCCTGCCCACCAATAGGCACAAACTCATAATGTCACTTCTTCCAGAAGCAAAAGTCTATCTGCCTACCTTGTGACCTCCAGAACTCACCCATCCAGTTCACCTAGTGAGTCATAATCTGAAGATCATTTCCCATCAGTTCTCTGCTGAAGACCTATAGCTTTGTCTCCATAATGAAAGATGGAGACTGGATGATCTCGCTCATAGGTGGAACTTAACAAGAACAGAGACAGCCTGCTGGTGGCACACCTGTCTGAGAATCAGCACTGAGGAAGCTTCACAAGTGGTGAAGCCGGGCAAGTATCTTTCTCTTTTTAAAATTTTTTTATTATCTTTATTTATTGTATAGAGACAGCCAGTCTACAAAGGGGAGAGATAGAGAGATAAAGAGAGATAGAGAAACCCTTTCCACCGTCATGCACCAGGACTCCAACACCCCCTCCACCCCTCCATCCTCAGAGGCTTTCACAGAATACACCACATCCAGGCCAAGCTTGACTTTGTGTTTCTCCTTTTTTGTACTTGTTTCTTTTAATTTAAAAAAATATCATTTATTTATTTATGATAGAGACAGACAAATTGAGAGGGAAGAGAAAGATAGAGGGGGCCACGTGGTAGTACCTCTGGTTGAGCACACTTGTTACAGTGCACAAGTACCTGGCTTCTAGACCCCAGTCCCCACCACCCGCAGGGAGAAAGCTTCACAGGTGGTGAAGCAGGGCTGTAGGTGTCTCTCTGTCTCTCTCCCTATCTCCCCCTTCCTCAAGATTCCTAGCTGTTTCTATCCAACAAGTAAATTAATATAATATTTCTTTTAAAAAATAAATATAATAATATAATTTTTTTTAAGTTGGAGGTGGGGCCCTCTCTGTGCTCAGAGAGTAATAACTCCCTATGACAATTAAGTAAGAGGCCACAGCCTCCCCCCTCCCCACACACACTCTGGATGTGAGCCTTGGCTAAATATCAGGAGGACTGGCTGAAGCCGGGGAGCTCACCCCCCAACCCCCTGGGCACCTCCCACTCCCGGGGACCCTGAGGGCTGGCTGTGCCCGTGGCATGCTCCGACCTTGCACAACCAGCCCGAAAGAGGAAGCACAGACAGAAAGAGCCGCAGTCAACACTCCGCAGAGCCGTTGCAAAACAAAACGGGTCCCTGGGGCCTTGGCGAGGCCATTATCTAAGTCCCCTTAGTCTTAGCTGTTCATCTACCTGGTGGGGGGAGGCTTAGAAGGGTGGGTGGGTCCCCCCGGGGGCCCGCAGGTCAGAGAGGGTTGAGACAGGGACATAGCCGCCCCCCCCCCCCGACTTGGGGCTTTTTCCTTGCATGCAAGTGGAGGGAGGGTAAGAGGCACCGAGGCCGCGGGAGCCGGCGAGCAGCCCCGGCTGGGGGCGTCCTGACCCAGCTCCCCGCGGGCGCCGCCTGCAGCCCGGCTGATCTGTGCAGAACTGCGCGGCGAGCGACCCCGTCTTCGCGCCGCTGACTCCACTTCCTCCCGGGCGGCGCACCGAGCACCCCGAGCTCCCCGAGCACCCGGAGCACCCCGAGCACCCCGAGCTCCCCGAGCACCCCGAGCACCCGGAGCACCCCGAGCTCCCCGAGCACCCCGAGCTCCTCGAGCACCCGGAGCACCCCGAGCACCCTGAGCTCCGAGCACCCCGAGCACCCTGAAGATCCCCAAGCACCCCGAGCCCGCGCCGCCCGCCGAACCCCCGCCACGTCCAGCACAGCCGTCGAGGTAAGCGGCGTCCGCCTGCCTAGATCTGCAGCCCGGGACCCCGGAGGCCTCCTGGCTCGGCCCGTCTGGCCGGGTTCGGGCCTTAGCCGGCCGGGCGCGGGTTCTATCCACTTGGGCTGGTAAACCCTGGCCTTGGGGGTCGAGGGGCAGGGCAGGTCCAGCAGCCCCATCCTGTGGGGCTCTGAAGGAATTCCAGGGGGGGGAATTTGGGGCCATCGTTGGGTTTAAGTGCAAGGCCTGTGAGAATTGGAGTGTTCGAGTCATCTTAGAGTTCCCCTCCTTTAAGACTATTTCTCCTCCTCCACCTCCTCCACCTTCTTCTCCCTCTTTCTCCTCCTCCACTTCCTCCTCTTCCTCCTTTTCTTTTCTCTTTTTATAAACTTCTCTCTCCCTCCAAATGGGTGGTCTTTTCCTTTTAAGATCAAATAGGGGGATGATGTGCATACCAGCACAAGTACCACAGTTTGACTTGGAATGAGTGTCCGGAGGCTTGCAGAAGACTTCAGAGCACCAGTACCCACTTCTCCCTAACCCCCATCACCAAAACCTGGCTCAATGCGCCCCTTATTTTCCAATTAGAAAGGTATTTTTCATTCTTAACTGCACGCTATATGTGTTGTGTCTTAGTCCACACACAGCTAAGTGGTTTTAAAAAGGACCCACAGGTAGTTGGGCGGTAGGGCAGCGAGTTAAGCACACGTGGCACAAAGCACAAGGACCCGCGTAAGGATCCCGGTTTGAGACCCCAGCTCCCCACTTGCAGGGGGGTCGCTTCACAGGCGGTGAAGCAGGTCTGTTAAAAAAAAAAAAAGGAACTACAGTAGCAAAAGAGATGAAGGAACAGAGGAAGGAAACAAAGGGAAGAGGCTCAGGGGTTTGCAGCTGCCTGGGATATTATTTCTGGTGGCATAATGTGGGTTAGACCTGGACGGGGTGAACTAGCTGCTGACCGAATGCAAACTCTAGATATGCATATGCAGAGTGAAGCCTGAGAGAGAGAAGCTCTGAAGGTGGTTTGCTAGCTGCGTGCTGGAGTGCACATGGTCAACCTGCCTGAAACACTTAACTAGTCCAATGAAAAGAGGATCTACAATCAGATCTCTTCTGTAATGTCTCCCCGGTGGCATTTCTTTTCTGCTTGATGCATTGTGAAAGGACTAAGAAATTCAGGGTCAGCTTCAGACCTTTGCTGCTTCATTCCCATTGGTGCTGATGCCTCTCTATCTGTCCTGGATACTTGGAAGACCTGGATTCTGGCTACAAATTTGGCTTTCATTGAAGGAGGATGGATTTGATTTCTGTTACTTTAACCTTTCTGGACCTCAGATCACTTATTGCAAAGTGAGAACAGGGGCAGCTGCATTCTGTCTGACTTGAAAACAGACATGGAGAAAAGGCTGTAATTCTGTGAATGTGTCTAGTGTGGAAGGCTGGCAGTCAGAGCTACTAACCACCAGGAATGAATGGAGAACATTGTGATGATGATAATAATTTGTGTTCCGTTTTGAAACACTCGTGATACCCTTTGCTTCTGAGAAGTTCTATTAAATAAAATAAAATAAAAACAGAGCTAATTTCTGGCCTGTATGTAAGATGGTGAGTTTCCATCCTGTAAGAGCTAAGTAGAGAATTGATGACCTCAAGCTTGGGCACAACAATATTAGGTTTCAAAATTCCACGATAGTTATTTGTCAAGGATTATAACTTTCTGATATGGGTTGCTAAATGATTTGATTACTTTGAATACTAAACTATTTGCTGGATGATGTAGGATTCACTAAAATTCTTTGTGTATTTTTAAACCTGAAAAATGTCACCCACTATTCTTGCCTTTTTTCACTTACAAATAAGAGTTCTATTTATTTCTATAATCCTACTTGTCTTTTTTCATTTTCAAATAGAAGTTCTATTTATCTTTGTATTTCATGTTATTGTTAGAATGAGCTACTTGTAAAAAAAATCCTCATCATAAATGTCTGTTATGTATTTGAATCTTCTTCAAACCATCCTGCTCTTCAAAAAAGCATCTTTTATTTATTTAGAACTCATCCTTTTGGGCTTCATTTATTTTTACAGCTAAATCACTTTAGCGAGTCAATACTTTTTTTTAACAAATTGAACTTGTATTCAATTTGTATAATCACACTTTTTGCAGTTTTAAAGGACCTTAAAATCTGTGTTTTAGGCAATAGAGTGATTTTAGGAATTTATACCTCAAAATGGACAGATTCTTATTAGCATGATATTTTAGTGTGACAAAGTGTATGTTTGCTATAGATTCTGTTATCCTAAACAGCAAATCATTTCATGTGGAAGCATTTATTGTGATTTCAAGTAGATATCATACATGTCAGGATGTAAAATATTAAATGATTGCTATAGCTCTGTGGTGATGTTCATGGTGTATTGTAATGTGAATGATCGTGAGAAATGTGATTTGTAGAGGAAATGGCTCTGTCTGGAAAAGAAGCCACTAGACTCTCTTGAGAAGAGAATAGCAGCACAAAAGAATGACATTGGTGGGCCTATTATCAGCTTAAGGGACAGTTGTACAGGCAGAATGACAGGGCAGTTTCTAGGGACTAAAAAATGTGATTTGCCACCACCTCATATCCTGACTGAATTCCAGGCACCATAGTCAGGACTTAAGAACTGATTGTTACATTTACAGGATATATTAGTTCCACTCCAGGGTTGTGCCATCAAAGTGTCTCAAGTTCCTGAGACCAGTTAGCCAGTTGGTACCAAGATGGACACAAGATCTGGCACTAACAACTCCAAAATAGCACATTTGCTCAGCCCAAGATACCCTGGAGCTTGAAGTTCTGACTGATTCCAAACACTTCCCCAACACCGACTGTGAATTGGAATTAATAACTATACTTGTCGCCATATTACTTTACATAGAGTTCTGTGTGAGGTGGAGAGAGAAAAGCAGAGAGAAGCAGAGAAACTCCAGAGTGTCTTCCCTGGTGTGGGGTTTGAACCTGGCATGAATGTAACCACACAGGGATCCTACTCAGTAAGCTATACCCCTAGCCCAAGAACCATACATTATAAGAGCTATTTTTTTCTTCTCTATCAGTTTAGCTTCCTCTTTATCACTAAATGGTATTAATAATAATACCGTATGAATATGTAGCTTCTGTGCCAGGTCCTATACCAATTTAGATGCATTGTTTTCTTTCTATTTGTTTATTATTGAATAAAGACAGACAGGAATTGGGGGAGAGAGAGAGAGAGACCTGCAGCCCAGCTTCACCATTTGTGAAGCTTTCCCCTTGCAGGTAGCAACCAGGGGCTTGAACCTGGGTCCTTGTGCACTGTAATGTGTGTGCTTAATCAGGTGCACCACTGCCTGGCCCCTGCTGTATTGTTTTCATCACTCCATATATCCCGGGGTTATGCTCTTCTTATCCCCCTTTTTGTCAGAGGAAGTGAAAGCACAGAGAAGGTGAGAAAGGGACACAGTGAAGCAGAACTCAAAAGAACCTGGGTGATACCAATACCAAAGTGCTGTTTAATGGATAAGGCTCAAATGGTGAAAAAAAAAAAAAAAAAACTTGGGTCCTTTCCATCAAGAACTTCCGGTCCAAGAGTAGAGGCATGAACAGGCAGTCATAGTCCTTCCTACACGTGACCACAGTCCTTGCAGTGGAAGCATTCAGGGCCCTACACCGCATTGGGTTGAGGAAGTAGGGTGAAAATTGGCAGCCAAGCAAAGAGCTTCTTGGCTTGTTACAATAGGGAGGGAGGTGTTAGAATCTGTGAGGGTTGTGTGCTGTTTATGCCTTTTGAGAAACTGGCGTGCGCTGTCAGGAACCATGTGTTTGCATTCTTATCTTTCTCATATTCTAGTCTCACTTGACAGCTTCCAGGCTGATTAAACCAATGAAGTAGAGAGTCAAATAGTTTTATTCTAATTCTGCTGGGGAATTTTTATGATTTGATAGCATATGACAGATTCATCAGTGAGATGGTTTGGGAGGGGGAGGGTAAATACCAAATCACACAGTAAATACTGTTTCTACAAATTGACTTAGAACCAGAGAGCTACATCAGATCAAACTGAAGGGCAAGTAAAGAACAATTGTATGTCCAATAAATATCAGAATCACTTAATGTCTTTTCTTTTTTGTTCGTGGGGAAGATTTTGTAGTAAAAATGATGATACCCAGTAGAGGGACAGATAGTTATAGAAATAATAGTCAGCCCAGATCTGTGAACTTGGGAGAACCTCTGCAGTTTCCAATGGAAGGAATGGGGACACTGAGCTCGGGTGGTGGGGACGATATGGAATTGTACCCCTGTTATCTTGTAATTTTGTATTCCAGTATTAACTCACTAGTAAAAAAAAAAAAAGATGATGCCTGATGCATATGTAAATTATATCAAATAATCATAAAGTCAGCATCTAGGTTTCTATCACCCAGATTAAGAAGTAGAATATTAAGGCTGGAGAGAGAGCTCAGGTCAGTAAGACACAGGACTTACATGCCTATGGGCCCATATTTGGCACCTGCATGCATCAGAGCTGAGTGGTGCTCTGATCGCTCATTGCTCATAAGAACAAATAAACCTCTTTATAAAAGTAGACTATTACCAATATATCTTCTGACCCCCTTCCAATTACATACTCTGTCTCCTTTTCCCCCCCTAGAAACAGTCATTATTTTGAGTGTGTTAAATCTTAAAGAAAACTTTATTTCTTTATTCCCTTTTGCTGCCCTTGTTTTATTGTTGTGGTTATTATTGTTGTTTTATTGATGTCATTGTTGTTGGATAGGATGGAGAGAAATGGAGAGAGATGGGGAAGACAAAGAGGAGGAGAGAAAGACAGACACCTGCAGACCTGCTTCACTGCTTGTGAAGCGACCCCTCCCCCTGCAGATGGGAAGCCGGGGGTTCGAACCCGGATCTTTATGCTGGTCCTTGCGCTTTGCGCCAAGTGTGCTTAACCTGCTGCGCTACCGCCCGACTCCCAAGTCTTAAAAACTTTTACAGCTCCGCACCTGCAGGAGGGGTCGCTTCACAAGCGGTGAAGCAGGTCTGTAGGTGTCTGTCTTTCTCTCCCCCTCTCTGTCTTCCCCTTCTCTCTTCATTTCTCTCTGTGCTATCCAACAATGATGACATCAATAACAACAAAAATAATAACTACAACAAGGGCAACAAAAGGGAATAAATAATTTTAAAAAAACTTTTAAAAAGCTGTATAGAACAGCAGAAACAACTTCCTTGCATAGTGAGTGACCAAGGTGGGAGCCTGGCCTCACTGCATCAGAGGAGACTTCAGTGCTGCAGTCTCTTTCATGCTCTCCTTCTGCCTCTCTCCTGCTCAGTCTCTCTAAAAAATAAATAAATAAATAATAAATAAATAAATAAATAAATATAATAGAAATCACATACAGCTGGGCCAGGAAATAGTTCTCCCGGTAGAGTGCACACTTTGCCAGACTCAAGGACCTGAGTTTGCGTCTCCCCACACCACATGGGACGTAACTGACAATTCAAAAATGTCAGTATCTGATCAGTTATAAAAGCATTTTAGGAAACTGATTTGAATTTTGTATGTGTATAGTTTGACATTTACGTAATGTCAAAAGAATTGAAACGAAAAATAAAAATGCTGAGAAATGAGGGAGAAAAATAAAAGACTCCCCATCAACTCAAAGCATGGTCACAGAGAGCCATGAAGTAAAATCAGCTTCCTATAAATAGTCAGAAGTGAGTTATAAAGTGCTAAGAGTAAGAACTATGGAAATAGCAGTGGCTTAGTCATTAATGAATGACCAAGACTCGTGAGAGACTAACTCTAGTCTCGGAGCTAAATAAAAATCTGACACTTAAGAACTACAATTTTTTCCCATATGACTAAGATTTTCCTTTGAATGTAGTGCTGGGGCCTCATCCATGCTTGAGACCACAACTCCCAGACCAACAATTTCACTCTTCTAAAGAGAAGAAGGGGGGAGAGGCAAGAGAGAGACACAGCACTGCTCCACCATGCCTGGAACTTCCCCCAGTGTTGTGGTGCTCCCATGTAGTGTCAGGACTTGAACCCAGGACCTTGCACGTGGTAAATCACACTTTACTGGATAAGTTACCATCCAGGACCTTAATGTCCACTTTAAATATAGGTCTAAAATATTTTCCAAATCCTCTTCTATTTGTGGGGGAACGACCAATGGACAGAAAAGACAGAGTTCTCTGAATTTGTAAAATATAATCTGGTGGGGAGATAGGCAGTAGGCATAGTAAAGACACACCTAAGGTTGAAGAGGGAATGTTATTGGTGATAATGATAATGGTTGATTATTATTATTATCACTTTGCATCATATGAAGAAGAATTTTACATGCACCGTCGCAGCCCTATGAGGTTGATCTCTTTTATTTTGTTTCTAAAGCAAAAACGTATAGATCTACCCAGGAGAAGACACAAAGTCAGACTGTGAACTTTAGCTCCAGAAATGAGAAGAGACCTGACCCCAAGTTGAGAGCACAGTAGAAACATGCATTTAGTTGACAACGGGATTTTGGATGGAGCTTAAAGGAATCATGTTAAGTAAGATAAGTCTGAAGGAGAAGGATGAGTGTGGGATGATCTCAGTCAGAAGTTGAACAACAAAATCAAAAGGGAGAACACTAAGCAGAACTTGGACTGGAGTTGGTGTATTGCACCAAAGTAAAAGACTCTGTGGGTGAAGGCAGGGGGGAGGGCTCAGGTCCTAGAAGACAGAGGCGGACCTAGAGGGGGTTGATTGTTATGTGGAAAATTGAGAAATGTTACACATGTACAAACTACTGTATTTTACTGTCGACTGTAAACTGTTTAATCCGCCAATAAAGAAATTAAAGAAAAAAAGAAAGAGGACAGTTCACCTGGTTAAGCAGACACTTCACTGTCTGGTAGGGTGAGCAGGCTCTAGGCCCCAGTTTTTTTTTTTGTTTTTAATTTTTTATTTATAAAAAGGAAACATTGACCAAACCATCGGATAAGAGGGGTACAGCTTCACACACTTCCCACCACCAGAACTCTGTATCGCATCCCCTCCCCAGATAGCTTTCCTGTTCTTTAACCCTCTGGGAGTATGGACCCAAGGTCATTGTGGGATGCAGAAGGTTGAAGGTCTGGCTCCTGTAGTTGCTTCCCCGCTGAACATGGGTGTTGACAAGTCAATCCATACTCCCAGCCTGTCTCTCTCTTTCCCCAGTGGGGAAGGGCTCTGGGGAAGCAGAGCTCCAGGACACATTGGTGGGGTTGTCTGTCCAGGGAAGTCTGGTCGGCATCCTGCTAGCGTCTGGAACCTGGTGGTTGAAAAGAGAGTTAACATACAAAGCCAAACAAATTGTTGACCAATCATGGACCTAAGGTCTGGAATAGTGCAGATGAAGAGTTGGGGGGGTCCTCCATTTTGTAGATAGCTAGTAGGCATATTTTAGTTATATTCCAAAGGGCCTGTGGCTATACTAGGTGTTTTTTTTTTCCTTTTTCTTTTTGCCCCTGAGCCTGAAATCTGATATGCCAGTGGATCCAAGTTATTATCTGGGGAGATGATGTCATGGCTGGAAAAATGACCAGGAAGTTGGATCAGGGAAGAGAGTAGCTCCCTAATATTGGGAAGAGGTATAAATATTGTTGACTGTAAACCCCATTGATTTGATGTGATCTGGGGCCCATAACATAATGCAGAGCCTGTGTGACCTCTGCATCCCTCTAGATCTGAGCTCACATTCTGTGGACATGAATAGGAACATTCCAAGCTGCCCC
This sequence comes from Erinaceus europaeus, assembly GCF_950295315.1. NCBI lineage: Eukaryota > Metazoa > Chordata > Mammalia > Eulipotyphla > Erinaceidae > Erinaceus > Erinaceus europaeus. Next base: position 62,392,274 of record NC_080167.1, read on the forward strand.
AGTATCTATCCATCTTCCTCAGGTGTAGCATAGAGTGTGTTGTCCATCCTCCCTTCAGAGGATGGAACATTCTCTACCATTGTTGATCCAGGTTGAGGGCAAAGTCCTATGGGGGCTGACAAAGGGGTCTATTTTGTTGTTCCTGATAGAGATGACCAGTAACAATGGAGAGAGGGATTTATTTGAGGTCTAGGCCCATCATCTCTGTTTGGGAATCTCAGGACTCCCCGACTAGGGCCCCAGCTGATGAGATGTAGGACCCAGTTTTTAAAAAGTATTAAAAGTACTTTATTTCTGTGGTCCAGAAGGTGGTGCAGTGGATAAGGCATGGGACTCTCAAGCACGAGGTCCCAAGTTCAATCCCCAACAGCACATGTACCAGAGTGATATCTGATTCTTTCTCTCTCTCCTGCTATCTGTCTCCTTAATAAAGAAATAAAATCTTTAAAAAAAAAAAAAAAACTACTTAGGGGATAGAAAGAGGGAAACTGAGAAGAAGAAAGAGGGAGTTTGAGAGAGATCCCATCAGCACTGCTTCACTGCTCCAGAAGCTTCCCCCCACAAGTGGGGGTGGGGACTTGAACCTGGGTCTTTGAGCACTATATTATGTGTGCTCTACCAGGTGTGCTACGACCCGGCCCCATAGGCCCCAGTTTTCATATGCGCCAGCTGCTCATCTGCATGGAGGAGACTAGAGGGGAAAGGAAAGGGACAGTGTTTCCTTATGTGCATGGGGTCTGTCCCTGGAACCTGACCTTCACATGTGTGAACCAGACCTGAAGATGCTTGATTTATTCACCCTCAGGCAGCAAAGACAGACAACCTTCCATAGTCATTCCTTCTTTTTTTTTTCTCTCTCTCTCTCTTTATTTTTTATTTTTATTCTTTTTGAGTCCTCTAAACTGGAAAGCAGTGGCAGAGCAGTAAGCCTGAAACCCACATCCTGCACAGTGTGACCTGCTGTCCCAGGCAGTGGCGGTTGTCGTTTCTGCTCTTCCTTCCCCGCCCACTCGTTCACACGCAGAGCGTGCTCTCTCGGCAGGCTTCCTTGTGAGCCAGAGCCTCACACCCGTGCAGACCTATTGCTCCGGGACCAACATTTTCCCACCTTCTTTTAAAATCTCAGATAGAGACGGACAGGCAGACGGAGAGGACGAGCTCCACTATTCACGGAGCTTCTTCTGGTGCTGAGACATTCCCATGTGGTACTAGGGTTGCAGACCTGGAACCTCATATATAGTGAGGCAAGTGTCTCCTGCCTCCAACAGTCCCCATCCCGAAAGAATAGAAAAGAAAAGAAAGAAGAAAGCAAACAAAGTGGCTAGGTGGTAGGGCGCCTGGTTGAGCGCAGGCATTACAGTGCACAAAGGCCCAGGTTCAAGCTCCTGGTCCCCACCTGCACTACGAATCCACTCCTCCTGGTGGCCATTTTTTCTTATTAGATAGGACAGAGAGAAATTGAGAAGGGGGGAGATAGAGGGGAAGAAAGATACCTGCAGGCCTGCTTCACTGCTTGTGAAGCGACCCCTCTGCAGGTGGGGAACTGGGAGCTGGAACCAGCATCCTTGCTCTGGTCCTTATGCTTTGTATGATGTGCATTTAACCCAGTGCATCACCACCCAGCCCCCGGTCTCACTTTTAATACAAAAAAAATCATTATAAGCATTTTAGAAAGTGTCTAAGGAGTCTTAAGTTTAACTGAGTACTATTGCTTGATAACAGTCATGAGAGTCAGATGTAAAAAACACTTCCAGAAATTATATTGAATTCTGTACCTGCTGGTTTGGCTCTTGGGGTTCTTGAAGTTTGGGGGTAACGCTTCTGTCGTGTTGTGTTGGCATATGTGCGTTTTAAGCCAAGCATTAATTTCCATGCCTGATTTTTTGTATGGATGGACTTGGTCTAAACCAATGTTTCTCAAGTGTGACTCTCTGAAGGCATTTTCATCAATTTCCCCTGACTGTTCGCAGTGGTCCTGAGTTACAGGAGTAGGGTACTCACTACCAGTTTCTTTTTGCCATGCCACAGTTTCGTATGCCATGGTGTCTGGTTTACTGCCATATATATTTGAATATGTGACCTAGTAATCATGTTTTTATAGACTTACAGAGAACTGTAAGCCAACCATGTCGAGAGAGAGAAAGTGCTTTCATTTCTCACCTTTCCATACAAAAACCACTCTGTTCTCATCCTTTAAAATTTGACTGCACTATACATAAAAACTAACTCAAAAAGGGCCCTCAGATCTAAGTCTAAAACCTGAAATTGTAAAAGTCTTTGAAGACGACATCGGAATAGATGTCAGGTGAAGTGATAACAGTGTTCACAGGGTCCTGATGATGTAGGGGGCAGAGAGACTGAGCTGGGGAGAAGGGGAACTGCAAAGAGTAGAGCATGTGCACGGGCGTTGGGAAGGGCAGAGTGACTCACCACACTGGGGACCTGGGGAGCAGGAGGCTGAGGAGATGGCCCCTGGTGTTCTGGGAAGAGGCATGGGGAGACCACCACCCAGCCTGTGTGTCAAGATATATATATCGCCCCCTTCCCTCTCAATTTCGGGCTGTGTCTACCCAATAAATAAATAAAGATAATAAAAAAAATTTTTAAAGAACTTTAACATTTTTTTAATATTTATTTATTTATTCCCTTATGTTGCCCTTGTTGTTTTATTGTTGTAGTTATTATTGTTGTTGTTATTGATGTCATCGTTGTTGGATAGGACAGAGAGAAATGGAAAGAGATGGGGAAGACAGAGAAGGGGAGAGAAAGATAGGCACCTGTAGATGTGTTTCACTGCCTGTGAAGCGACTCCCTTGCAGGTAAGGAGCCGGGGGCTCGAACTAGGATCCTTATGCTGGTCCTCGCACTTTGCGCCACCTGCGTTTAACCTGCTGCGCTACCATCCAACTCCTGTAAAATAGATGTTTTTTTAAAAAGGTATATATTGGAGGCCAGAGAAATAACATAATGGTTCTGCAAAAGGGGTGCGTGTGTGTGTGTGTGTGTGTGTGTGTGTGTGTGTGTGTGTGTCAAGGCTGAGCCTGGGCCTGGGCCTGGGCCTGGGCCTGGGCCTGGTGGCAGCAAGCACCCTTGCTCACCCTTTACTTGTCTGTCTGTGCTGCCTCCAAGTATCTTCTTGCCTTTATCCCCACTGCTTTCCCACTTCCTCCTGTGGGGCATCCGTTTCAGTTCCTCTCTTGTGGGAACTCTCCCACTTGAGATTTGCGTGTCTTCTGCCCAGCCCCCACTGCAGCCTGGGCCTCACCTCACCCTCCCGGCTCTGTTCTCCTCCTTCCCCAGGCTCTGATTTTCCCCACTCTGTGGTGACTTTCTCCCCGATTCCCAAGGCAGTCTCTCTCTAGCTTGAATTTTGCTTTTCCACAACCCAAGCTGGAGGATTTGCAGAAGAGGAAGTGGGAAGGGAGCCATGTTGTGGTTAGACCACGGGTGGGAGCCTTCATGGAAATGCCCTGCTGACAGACATCAGGAAGCATAAAAGCAGGGGCAGGGGTGCCAGATAAGACTCCTCTGCTTCACTCCAGCGCTATCTACAGAGATCAGAAACTAAGCACAGGGCTAAGAGAAAACAAAAAGCAAAGAGGGCCTGCCCCAAACATAGCCTGGGTCACGGCTCCATCAACTTTTTGGAGTGAATGTGCTGCCAACTTGACTTCAGAGAGTGGTTATCACGCCTCACATTTACGAAACTTGATGGTTTTACTTTCTATTTTTACCTGTTTGATTTTACGTATATACCTCTGTGGAGACAGTCTCACATATTTTTGTGTTCGTATGGACCTGCAGAACCTAATTTAAGTCGAAGATAGAATGATCATTATCTTTCTGTTACATTACAGGCAAGAGTGGACAGTTATACTACCTTGAAATCAATTGTTAGTGGGAAAGTAGATCATAAAACAAAGATTATAAGATGCTAGGAAGAATCATCTCTATTTCATTTTTGTGCTTTTGGTTCTGGTCAGATTATGAATCACCAGATTCTCTGATACTTGTGACTGTTTATTTATTGTCTCTTTTATCCTTACATCTGTACTGTTCTGCTCTAATTGCTCTCATTGTAGAAGTCTTTCATTTTCCCTTTCTTCCAAAATTTCATCTGAATTCGATTCTGGTGAGAGAGGAAGAGAGAGGCAGAGAGAGAGGCAAAGGAGAAGTTTCTTGCTTGGTTATTTTTAGATAATTTAAAGTTGCTATTTTTGAAATTTTCTTGCTATAAATTTTTTTTCCTAAGGCTTTATAAGTCTGTTTAATCTTTTCTTGCTTTTTCTATCTATATTACATTTTGAACTGAGGATATAGCCTAAATTATTTCTTTTAGGAAACTTACTGGGATTTCCTGGTATGATTAATTTTAACAAATATTTTAATTTTTGCCTATTTTTATTTGTTTTTAGATAGAAATAGAGGTAAAGAGAGAGATAGTGAAAGAGGCCATAGCACTGAAGCTTCCTTCAATGCAGTGGGGACCAGGCTCGAACTTGAGTCATACACATGTTGAAGCAGCACAGTATTCAAGTGAGCTACTTTGCTGGCACAAATATCTTGTTTTTACTCAATATTAGACTAGATATTGTTTAACTAAGTTTTAAATCCCCTGTATCTTTATTTAACTTTTTAACTAGACCAGTAGAGGAACTACTATTATTACAAAGGTCTTGATTTTTTATAAAGCAAATCTTTAGCATTCCTATCTGTAAAGCATTAAGTCTTCAAAATAGTTTATATAAATAAAAGAATAGGTTCTTGGCTGGAAAGTCTAGAGATGAATCAAAATGAATAATGCTAAATCTTTAATTGCAGTTGTTGCCACCAGGGAAATAAACTAATCAGCTGATAACAAAACACTCCCTGGAAAGTTACTGAGCAAAATAAATAAATGCCTTCCAGAAAAATTGTCATCAGAGCTGGAGAGCTAGCTCATCAGCAGGGCAGATGCCTCATGATACACGTGACCCAAGTTTAAGCCCTGGCATCACATGGAAGAGACAGTGACATCAAAAGAAACTTCTAGCTGTGATGTCTCTACTCTGGACCTCATCTGAATTTTAAAAGAAGGAGGAGGAGAAAGAGATGAAGGAGAAGAAAGAAAGAAAGAAAGAAAGAAAGAAAGAAAGAAAGAAAGAAAGAAAATTTTTAAAAGAAAACCAGAGTAGTGAAATGTGAAATTATGCATGTATAAGTCTCTGAAGAAAATAATTTTTTTCATTAGAAAATATGATGGTTACCACAGGGGAAGAGGAGAAAGGGTCAGACTGACCACAAATATGGTCCTAGGACTCTAGTGGTAGGTGTGGTAAGGTTTAAAAACATACACAGAGAGTTGTGAATCTGTATTCCCAAAAGGTTATATGGTAAATCGATTACATTTTAATGAAAAGACAAATAAGATCAAGAAACTGAGCAAATATCAATAAATTTTTTAAGTAGTCATCTCAGAACTCCCTGGTCAGGCACAGTATGTGCAGGATACATTGCACTGTGCATTTCTCATCAGGAAGAATTTCTTTAGAGTCCAGGCAAGGACAAGGACACTACCCACCTCAAACTGACCCTGGTGATGGCTCAGAAAGTAAAGTCACAGCTGGGTGCGATGGACAGGAGTCTCATCTCCCCCCCTTTTTAAAATTTTCTATTGAGGGATTAATGGTTTATAGTCGACAGTAAAGTACAATAGTTTGTACATGCGTAATATTTCCCAGTTTTCCACATAGCAATTCAACCCCCACTAGGTCCTCCTCTGCCATCATGTTCCAGGACCTGAACCCCCCCACCCCAGAGTCTTTTACTTTGGTGCAATACACCAACTCCGGTCCAAGTTCTGCTTAGTGTTTTCCCTTTTGATCTTGTTTTTCAACTTCTATGAGTGAGATCATTCCATATTCATTTGTTTCTGATTTATCTCACTTAACATGATTCCTTCAAGCTCCATCCTAGATCGGGTGAAGAAGGTGAATTCATTATTTTTTTATAGTAGCCCTTATAGTGGAATGGGGAGTGGTCGAATTGTGAACCATACTTTGAATAGAGAATTAGAATTCAAAATATCTATGGGTCTTACACAATCCTAATAATAACAAAGTCCAAACAATCCACTTAAAAACTGAGCAGAGGACCTGAATAGATAGTTTTCAAAAGGAAATAGACAGTGTGGCCAAAAGATGCATGAAAAAGGTGTTTCATTGAGCATTACTAAGCAACAGGGAGATGCCAAGCCAAACTACCTTGAAGTGGTGCCTCACACCTATTAGAATGGCTGTCAACAAAGTGATGCTGGAGAACAAGAGTTGGTGAGGATGTGAAGAAAAAGGGAAACCCGGGAGTCGGGAGGTAGCACAGTGGGCTAAGCACACGGTGCAAAGTGCAAAGACCAGCGGAAGGATCCCTGTTCGAGCCCCCAGCTCCCCACCTGCAGGGGAGTGGCTTCACAGGCGGTGAAGCAGGTCTGCAGGTGTCTATCTTTCTGTCCCCCTCTCTGTCTTTCCCTCCTCTCTTCATTTCTCTCTGTCCTATCTAACAATGACAACAATAATAACTACAACAATAGTAACTACTACAACAATAAAAACAAGGGCAATGAAAGGGAAAATAAATAAATAAATAAATAAAATTTTAAAAAAAGAAAAAGGGAAACTCAGTAGTTGTTGAAAGTATAAATGGTGCTGTTGCTATATGGAAAACAGTGTGAAAGTGTCTCAAAAGTTTCAAACACAACTATAATATGACCAGCAAGTCCACTTCTGGGTTTATCTCCCAAGATAATCAATGTAAGAGATCAAAAAATATATATATCTGCACACCCTTGTTTTAGGCAGTGTTGTTCCCAGTAGTCAAGACACAGGAATAACTTAGAATACTCATTAACAGATGAATGTGTAAGGTGTGATACACACACAATTACTCAGCTATGAGAAAGAAGTTGTGACAATATAGATGGACCCTGGAGACATTATGGAACACTAGCCAAACAGCAAGACAATCACTAAAACACTGTATGGTCTCAACTGTATGTGGAAGCTATGAAATCTGAACACAGAGTGCTGGTTTATGGCGGCTGGGTGGTGAGGGAGCTGCAGAAACACTGGAAGCTATAAACTTGTAACTAGTAGGTACGTCCTGGAGATGCCATACACAACAAAGTGATTATAGTCCGTGATGCTGTATCACAAACTTCCTAGAAGGGCCAGATAGTTCATCTGGTAGACTGCAGTCTTTACTAAGTATGGGGACTCAGGTTTAAGCTCCCAGCCACAACAGGGAAACACCGTACGTACAAAAGGGAAGCTCCACAGGTGGTAAAGTGGTGTTGTGGTGTCTCTCCTTCTCTTAGTATCTCTCCTCTTTCTATCTCCTTGTCTCTCATTCTATCTGAGAAAAAAAAAAAGAGTCCACTCAGAACTGTGGCATCATGCAGGTGCAAAGCCTGGGTGAAGCACTAGCATCAAAAAAATAGTTATATAGAGAGCAGATCTTTCTTTATTATCTAAAGACTAAAGACAAAAAATGAAATGAGGACTCTGCAATGTGATAGAGGCATTGGCTAACTCTGGTCGTAATCATACTGCACTGTCTACACGTATCAAATCAACATGGACACCCTGAATATACGCAATATTATGTCCATCATACCTCAGCCTCTACGTATGTATTAGCCTCTAGTTTTGCTAAGACATCTTCAAGTGACATTTATAAATGTGACTCTTAACTCTATTTTAAGTTATGAGAATAATCCAATATACAGACAATTTGGAAAATAGAGAAAAAAGAGGCTAGGACTTTACATTTGATCTAGTATTTTTTCTATGGTTTTTGATTTTCTTACATTGTTGGGATATTAAAATAGAAACTATCTTATACCGGATCAACTAGGAATACCAAAGGAGACCACCCGGACCGAAACACGACAGGACTAGAATGACCACAGAAACCCAGTAAATCACCCGTTCCAGGTGTCATCAGGATGCCGGCCAGACTTCCCTGGATTGAAGACCCCACCAATGTGTCCTGGAGCTCAGCTTCCCCAGAGACCCACCCTACTAGGGAAAGAGAGAGGCAGACTGGGAGTATGGACCGACCAGTCAACGCCCATGTTCAGCGGGAAAGCAATTACAGAAGCCAGACCTTCTACCTTCTGCAACCCACAATGACCCTGGGTCCATGCTCCCAGAGGGATAGAGAATGGGAAAGCTATCGGGGGAGGGGGTGGGATATGGAGATTGGGCGGTGGGAATTATGTGGGGTTGTACCCCTCCTACCCTATGGTTTTGTTAATTAATCCTTTCTTAAATTAAAAAAAAAAAAAAAAACACCAGAACAGTCTTGAGGAAGGAGGCTTTTCAATAAATGGTGCTGGGAAAACTGGGTTGAAAAAAAAAAAAGAAACTATCTTATATCCAACTTACTACATTTAAACATATTAGTACAGCTTTCCATACTTGTCATTTATAGAGTATCAATAATAACAGCAAGAAAAGTTGCATTATAAAAAATTAACTCTTCCTGGCATTGTTGGGTATATAGATTATTAATTTCCAGTAATAACTCAGTTTTATCTTTAAGAGAATTCTTACAAGGCTTCTAAATTTTCCTTTAATTAAATTTCTATGGGTTGAATTAGTGAACCAAAGAAAATGAACTTTTCCATAGTAATTAAACTTTTAACAAATCTCGCTCATAAATGAATAACCATAAACAAAGGAGTGTCTTTAAGGCTTGGAAAACATCTCACCACTGGTAATTATTAGGAGGCAGAATCCACTTGAGATTAAACAGAAAGGAATTGGAGACAAGGTCTTTGCCTGCAGACCAGCTAGGAGAATCAGGGAACTGTTTCTGACGTTCAGAGAAATCACACAAACCAAAAGTGCCAACCTTGCCTTCAGGATTGTTCTAGAGCAGTCGAACTTCTTCCAGTACATGCTACTTAATCTAAGAGAACAAGGACAGCTCCACTGCTTCCAGAAGATCCCGTCTTCCTGTGTGGCTTTTCTACTAGCTGGAATCTCCTCCTGTCACCATGTTTCTAGACTGGACCCAAATTGGAAGGGAGTATGGGAACTAGCACTTCTAGCTGTCCAGCTACAAGTAGTATTCCCAGAGTTTCTGATTCAACACCTTTGCAGCAGGGCCCAAGAATCTGCATCTCCAAGCGTCTAGGTGATGTTCACACTGCTGGTCAGGGGACCCCACACTCTAAGAGCCACGATTACAGCGTAATCCACAAAACCAAATCCAAAGACTGGCTTTGGCCTCACTAGGTAATTCAGCTGTATCCACCCGCCATGTGCTTCTAAGCTTCTGGTGATCTTCTCACAAGATACACACATTCAGGGAAGAAAGAAAGCCACAATAAGGCCACTCTCTCCACTTACAGACATTTCACATGGGCCAGGCTGAGATATTCCCATCCAATAGATTTCAAAACTGAAGTTATTATGGTGGCACAAGTTGTTTACTAACCCTTCACAGCAAGTGCTAGCTCAGCCCAGTTTTCTCTGAATCTGGTCTGAGCTGCTCTCCATCTCCTCAGGCTGCTGAGAGCAACTCATGCCAAGGGAATCCAGGCCCTCTCTTGTCTGAGCCCCGATTATTTTAGTTGTACCGTTCACATCGTGTTATATGGTGCTACGTGTGCGTCAGTCACCCTGAATTCTGAACTTCTTTCATTTGGACGAAGACCTGGGATGTGAATAACTGAATGTTGAGCCTGTGTTTTGGGGGAAGAAATCTGGTAGTGTGGCCTGTGACAGCTGCTTCTTGAGCTAATGAATTCATGATTTCGGAAATGAAAAATCATGTTGTAAACAGTGACCTTCAGTGCTTATAGGTAATTGAGTTTATGTGGAAATAGAGTAGGTAGCTGCCTAGTGTGTACATTTGTGTGGCCATGAATCTCTAGGTCATACCAGATGAAGGGAACAAGTGAGTAGTGTGTGTTTATCACAGTAGCAAAAAGCTGGTCCCTGCTCTGGTCACCTACACCTCCCAGGGCTTCTCCGCCACCCCTGCTCAGGGTTCCCCCTCAGAAGCTCATCCCTGAGCCCTGGGTATGACTCATGTGAATTCTTCCACAGTCCTGGGCAAAGAAGAGTCATATCTATTACATCATCTGGGGCTCCCCCCACTGGGTCACTGGTACTTCCCCAAAGGCTACTGGCCCCCGAGGTGACTTTGCTATCATCTTTCCTGAGGCCGGTGACCCTGTTTCCTCTTTGATCTCTGTGCACCCCACCCTAGGCCTGGCTTTTACTCTAAGGCAGCTCCAACAAAATGCACAGAACAGCTCTGCGTTCTTGGTTTCCTTCGAGGCCTCAAACCATACAGATGGTTTTTTGTTTGCTTGCTTTGGTTTGCATTTTAAGTTCTCTGGTTCCTTTCACCTCATGATGTCTTCATAGTCCCTGGAATTCAGTATTTCCCTGGAGGGAAAGGAAAGGGAGGGAAGGGGAGATGCTGGTCTGGAAATTGTTGCCTTTCACAACCAGCACTGCCTCTATGTTCCTCTCCAAAACCACGGTCTTGGATGTCCAACCTCAGTCTGCCTACTACACACTGGCCTTCCACATTCCCAAGGGGTTAAAGATGACTGCAGATCAGGGCTGGGTGATGGTTCACCACCTTGAGGGCATATGTTACATTGCTCAAGGACCCATGTTCAAGCCTCCAGCCCCCACCAGCAGAGGGGGAAGCATCATAAGTGGAGTAGTGCTGCAGGTATCCCAAAATGAAATAAAATAAAATAAAATAAAATAAAATAAAATAAAATAAAATAAAATAAAATAGAAATGACTGCAGATCAAACTGCAAGTCAAACTCACTGAGCCCTCAGATCTAAACCAGGCTGTTTCTGCACTTCACATGTACGAATTTCGAGAATTCTCACTTCGACCCCAGGAGGTAGCTTATCATCACACCCTTTTTACAAAGACAAGAAAATGTAGGGGCTTGAGTGAGTTGTCCTGGAAGCACAGCAGTTGTAAAAAGTGACAGTACTGACTGTAGATTCTTTTTTTTCTTTGGGGGAGGGGAGTTCTTTGAAATTCCCCAGCTTGAGGCCTACCTCAGTGAGCCCACATATCACAGAGGACGTGGGAACAACACAGCTTGCATCCTAGCTACTTACGAAACGTGGTTTTGGAGAAAAATTTTAGCTGATGTTATTTGGTTGCTGCTTTTTGCTTGCTTTTTTTTTTTTTTTTTTTTTTTTTGCCTCCAGGTATCTAAGCTGATGCTCCTTGCCTACAATACAAATCTACTGCCCCTGCAGGCCATTTATTCCAGTTTGTTGTTGTTGGATAGGACAGAGAGAAGTTGTGAGAGGAGGGGAAGACAGAGAAGGAGAGAGCAATAGACACTGCTTGTGAAGCAACCCCCCTACAGTGGGGAGCTGGGAGCTTGAACCCGGATCCTTGTGCCGGTCCTTGCGCTTCATACTACGTACGCTTAACCTGGTGCAACACCATTTGACACCCCCCCCCCCATTTGCTTCCTTTTTAAGGAATGAATCATCTTGAATATGAAGGGGTCCAAATTTAGTTCCATTCTTATTTACAAATAGAAAAATGAGACGAATTGTCAGTTGCTTCTTAGGAAGAAAAAAGGAAGTTCACCAAGAGACCCAGGAAAAATTAGATTGTCTTAAAAAAAAAAAAAAATCTCACATGGTGTACCTCAGATATTTCAGATGTAATTTTTTAGTTATTTATTTAGAGATTTAATATTGATTTATGAAATTATAAAGCAATAGGGCTATATAATTCCATATAGTTCCCACCACCAGAGTTCTTGTCTCCATCTCCTCCACTGGAAACTGCTGAAGTTCTCCCAAGGTCAGTGATACAGGCTTGTTCTATAACTATCTGTCTATGTGTATATTTCCCCCCCCCTTTTTTTTTTTTTGCTTTCAGGGTTATCGCTGGGCTCGGTGCCTGCACTACTACAAATCCACTGCTCTTGGAGGCTGTTTTTCCCCTTTTGTTGCCCTTGTTGTTTATTGTTGTTGTTGGATAGGACAGAGAGAAATCGAGAGAGGAGGAGGAGATAGAGAGGGGAAGAGAAAGACAGACACCTGCAGACCTGCTTCACTGCTTGTGAAACTACCTCCCTGCAGGTGGAGAGCCGGGGGCTCAAACCAGGATCCTTGCGCTTCCCGCCGTGTGCACTTACTGAACCCACTACTGCCTGGCACTACTGCCCGGCCCCCTTTCCCCCACTTTTTAACAGTCCTGCCTTCACTTCCTTTCTAGTTCACTCCATACTTATTACCACTTCCAGGTGTCTTTCCCTTTTTCCTCTTCTCTCTCAGGTAATCGCAACTGTGTCTGGCTGCCTCTGGTGTTTTCCAGATTCCTTTCCCTTTCATTGATGCTATGAAATCAAGATTCCTAGTGACAAGTGCTTCGGATCCTGGTGGAATTTGGGGTTCAGAGCCCTCTAATTATCTTCTCCTATCGTTTAGCGCCCCCAGGAGTATGAACCAAAATTCTTTTGGGGGTGCAGATGGTGAGAATTCTGGTTTCTGTAATCACTTCACTGCTGGACTTGAGTGTTGGCAGGTAGATCCATACCCCCAACCTGTTTTTTATTTTATTTTTTTTTTACTATTTATCTATTTATTTTCCCTTTTTGTTGCCCTTGTTTTTTATTGTTATAGTAGTTATTGTTGTTACAATAATATTGATTTTGTCATTGTTGGATAGGACAGAGAGAAATGGAGAGGGGAGGGGAAGACAGAGAGAGGGAGAGAAAGATAGACACCTGCAGACCTGCTTCACCGCCTTGTAAGCAACCCCCTGCAGGTGGGGAGCCTGGGGATCGAACCGGGATCCTTACGCTGGTCCTTGCGCTTTGTGCCACGTGCACTTAACCCACTGCACAACCATCCGACTGCCCCCAACCTGTCTCTATCTTTCCCTAGTGGGGTAGAGCTCTGGAGAGGTGAGGTGAGGTTCCAGGAGGCATTGGTGAGGTCAGATGCAAGTTTTTCCATGGCAGGCATTGCCCTGATACATTCTGGACACACAAATAGTCCAAGAAATGAACCTTTCTAAACAGAAAGGAACAGGACAGCAGGGCACAGGCAGATTGTGTTCATCAAGGCAGAGCTCATCACGCTGGATCATTATTTTTACCAGATGCCTCCATCCATTGGGGGTCTGGGTGCCAGGTGCAGACCACCGATGCAAAACCAGAAGATTCGTCACTTCTGAAAGAAGCAAGAATTGGTTGATAGTTCCCCTTTTCTCTGTAAGTCACACCACATATAAGTTTTCTGCCAGCAAAAACATCTGGCTCATATCCTATCTTGAAAAACAGTCAATAAAAGAGAGCAAACTACATTTCTAACAGGAGAGAGTTGGTGGAGTGATGGTGTAGCAAAGACACAGGACAGAGGCGGGGAGCATTGAAAGTAACCTTGGCAGAATCCTGGGTGATGGAAATTGTTTCATTGTGAACTGTGTGAGCCCAACCTTTTCTGTCTGTGGGTGTTATCTCTGTTTCTCACTCACTGCTCAGGGCTCCTTTGGGCTTCCACCCTCAACTTTCTTCCAGAGATAGCCAGTGACTTCTGTGTGGTTATAGCCAGAGGTCACTTCTCAGTTGGCGTCTTGAGAACGTGGAGCATGTTTATTACTTAAATCATCAACATTTTTGTCTTCTGGGGAGTAGAAACTGCTGTATTGAAAGTGCAGAAACATGTCAAGACCGAACAGGACAGTTGCTCATAGTGGCACAGATCATTTCCTCTTAGTGTTACAGAAAAATGTGTCTTTATTTTCTACGAACCGAGAATTGGAAGGTTCTAAGACACCACAGAGCAGACCAAAATACTCAGCTTTCCATCACCCAGGCCCATATGTAGTCTTGCCCACAATATCATTTTCAGGCTTGTCGAAAACATGCCAACCTCTGATAACCACCGTAGTTCTCACAAAGTCTTCACAGTTTGGTTACTTTTTTTTTTTTGCAAGTTTGTATGCTTTATCTGTATTTCACATATTCACATGAGTGAATTCATCTAGTTAGTAACTGATTTCTTTTTTTTTTTTTTTACTTATTTCACAAGTATATTATTTTCACAAATATTATCACTTCCAGTTCTATCCATTTTGTACAGAAAAGATATTATAATCTCTCTTTTTAGTTGCAGAGTAGTATCTCAATAAATATATTTCCCCTGACTTTTCTATTCAGTCCTCCAACGATGGGCATTTAGGTTACTGCCATATTTTGGCTTATTGTGACGATTACAGTAGTTGAGCAACCGTACAAGAAAGCTGAGCCCTCCTGGCTATAGCCAAGGGTCACATTCTGCTCTGTGACTCAGGCTTTACAAGCGCTCGATGTAAACATGCATGTGTTTGAGGAAATGAGTTGCCTTTATTTTTCCTTTTGGTTTCAGGGTTTGTTGATGTTCTGCAGTAACCTATGGTTTTATTTTCAGTTAGAAACAAGCTGCAAACTGAGCTGTTCAGCCCCAGAATAGAATTGTGGAAGATTCAACCCTCCCATGTCTATATATCATGGGAGATCAGCCCAGGGTGACCATGGGCTGTCTTTTAGGTAAAGCCTGGAGCATGTGCTCTGCTTACTCCTAATTCCCAGAATGCAGTAAAAACGCCTTATTCGGAGCTTGGTGGTGGTGGTGCACCTGGTTAAGTGCACATGTTACAGTGTGTAAGGACCTGGGTTCAAGCCCCCAGTCCCCTGAAGCAAAGCTGCAGGTGTCTCTCTGTCTCTCTCTCTATCTCCCCCTTCCACTTAATTTCTGGCTATCTCTATTCCATAAATAAATAAAGACAATAAAAAAAAGAAAAAAAGAAACAGGGAGTCGAGCTGTAGTGCAGTGGGTTAAGCACAGATGAATCAAAGCACAAGGACCGGTGTAAGGATCCCGGTTCGAGCCCTGGCTCCCCACCCACAGGGGAGTCACTTCACAAGCAGTGAAGCAGGTCTGCAGGTGTCTATCTTTCTCTCCCCGTCTCTGTCTCCCCCTTCCTCTCCCCATTTCTCTCTGTCCTATCCAACAACGATGACAACAATAATAACTACAACAATAAAACAACAAGGGCAACAAAAGGGAGTAAATAAATAAAATAAATATTTTTTTAAAAAGAAACACCTTGTTCTCACTACTCCAGCAATGAACAAAATTATGGCTTTCAGTTTTAAGGCTTGTTTAACAAATATCCCTCCCACAGTCCTGGAATTTAAAAATATATATATATTGTAATGATATCCCCATACTGGGATACTATGAATTCTAATAATCACACGGGACTATCTTCCTTGTACTTGAAAACACTGGTCTTTACTGCCAAGGCAAAATGAAAAATAGAAGCCACAGTGTTTGGACCTCCCCCACCCCTTCATCCTCTTCCCCTCTCAACTTGGAAGGCTTGAGGAGATTCGTTTATAAAACTATCAGATAATTTCTACTTCAACCTGTTTGTTAAGCAAGATGCCCAGACCCACACAGAGTCTGCCTCCCCTTTTCCACGTAGACTGGGAGCTGGGTCTCAAGACCATGGCTGGATACAGACCTGAGTTTGGAGGGTGTGCACTACAGCATAACTTCTATGAAGACACAAGCCTATTCAGAAGTCTTTAGAGATACTAGTGTCAAAGATTCTCCCTTGGGGATTCTCCTTGGGGATGAAAGCCAATTTCTGTCTGGCTTTCTGTGCTGCTCTGTGTGCCTTTGCCTCCTCTCGTCTTTCTTTCTGTGTCTTTTTGAGTATGTGTCATCTCAAGTCAGGTGTCTAAGTTTGTGTATTTTTCCAGCGTGCTTTTCTTTCACACACTTCTGCTCAGACTCTTTTGTCTTTGTCTGGGTAGCTTCTCTTCCGGGTAAAGCATGAAAGAGCACAGTGACGAGAGGATGGACTTGCTTGAATCCTAGTTACCATATGTTACCTGTGTGACCCTAGGTATTCAGGCACTCGAGCATAAGCTGAAAATTCTAGCATTAAATGATCTACTCTACATGGAATCCGTGAGAATTAGGTAAGCTAGCATATCAGCAATGTGCAGGATAGTTATATTTTGTACATTGTTTTTACCTGCCTCTATTTTTCATCCTCTTCTTCTATTTCTTTTTCTTTTCTTTCTTTCTTTTTTTCTTTTTTCTTTTTGGAGGGAGACTTCTTTTCTTATTTAAAATTCAGTTCTGTCTGAATTTTTAAAAAAAAAAAAAAATGGTTATCCACCCCCAGCTTTTTATTTTGAAGAGTTCAAAAAATAACAAAACAAAGTGAGATTGTTGCCATGGAAACCCACATATGCGCAGATCCATCAGCTGTTTACATTTTACTACACTTGCTCTATTTTTCTTTTCACCTTTTATCTCTTAAGAACAGAGAAGGTATACATTCTGGTTAGTAAGTGGAGACAGAACATAAACAGGGAAAGACTTACTTTCCCAGTAGATGAGGGATGATCGAGGTAATGAGGGAGCTGTTTAGAGCAGATCTAAAAAGCAATGAGGAACAAGCCACTTAGTGAGTGGGGCCCAGGTGTTTGAGACAGAGAGCACCCCCAAGATGCTGTTCAGGGAACAGCTGGGAGGCCCAGTGGCAGAGAGGTAAAGATAAAAATCGCAGCGGCATAGGGCAGGCAGGGTGGGGCGGTGCAAACTTGTAGTTGAATCTGTGAAATAAAAGGTATGGAAGCTAGTTAGCACTCTGGAAGTTGACTGCATATGATAGTGGATCATCCAGAGGGTGAGTATAGAGGTCAGAAGAAAGGCTAGACCAGGTAGATGAGAGAAAAAGAGTTGCAGAAGCCAAAGGGAGAGACCAGTAGGCAGGAGGGATAGACCCAGGCTCTCTGGGGCTGATCTTTCACAATTCCAGGAGACACCCTTGTGCATTATAACATGTGCACTGAACCTAGCGCCTAGGAGGCATCCTTTAAAGCAGTAAGCATCCCAGAGACCACAGGTTCAATTCCAGATACCACCATATGTCAGAGCTGAGCAATTCTCTAGTGTCTGTCTCTGTGTGTGTCTCTTCCTCCCCCACACCCCCCCCATTAAAAAATAGAACCAGGGCTGGGTGGTAGCGCAGCTAGTTAAGTACACATAGTGCAAAGCACAATGACTGGCATAAGGATTCGGGTTCGAGCCCCCTGCTTCCCACCAGCAGGGGGGTTGTTTCACAAGCTATGAAGCAGGTCTGCAGGTGTCTGTCTTTCTCTCCCCCTTTCTGTCTTCCCCTCCTCTCTTGATTTCTCTCTGTCCTATCCAACAACAACAACAGCAATGGCAGAATAACAATAACAACAACAACAAGGGCAACAAAAAGGGGAAAATGGCCCTCAGGAGCAGTGGATTCATAGTGCAGGCACCGAGCCCCAGCAATAACCCTGGAGGCAAAAATAAATAAATAAAACGGTGGGGGGGGGGTTTGTGTCAGACGATTGGTAGTGTGCTGGGTTAAGTACATATGGCGTGAAGCACAAGGACCAGCTCAAGGGTCCCGGTTCAAGCCCCCTAGCTCCCCAACTGCGGGGGGGCTGGGGGGTCTCTTCACGGTGAAACAGGTCTTCAGGTGTCAATCTTTCTCTTCCTCTCTCTGTCGTCCCCTCCTCTCTCTATTTCTCTGTCCTGTCCAACAACAAAATGGAAAAAAATGTACTTCAGGGAGCAGTGGATTCGTATTACAGGCACCAGCCCCAGCAACAACCCTGGAGGAAAAAGGAGAAAAAAAAAAAACAGGAATAGGAAATCACATGACAGTGGAGAAGTTTAAGTTGCAGTTTTCCAAAGAAATAGCAGAGACCACGCAGCCTTTCCTCCAGCATGGTTACTCGAAATTAATAGTAATTATTGCTATCGACAGTTTAGAAAAAAGTTTACTATAGACTCACAGCTCTCCATGGAAGGCCTCATCCTTCTTCTGTGGTATCTTACTCCAGTGGTACTTCTTACTCAAGAGCAAGACCTCACAGGATACAGTAGGGTGTGCCATGGCTTCCAGAGCCCCCGGGAAGCAACTGATCAAGTTCAGGCAGAACCACACAGCCATCAATGCAGGGTCCCTCCCAGCTGCTAGCCTGATCCTAGGGGTGGAGCCAGGTGACCCTATGCTAGAAGCATAGTAGGGTCTCCTTCAGATCTACATGGACTTAAAAGATGGGATCTTCAGCTCATGCACCCAGCGTTCTTTGGGGTCCTGATGAGGTAAAGGTAACGTTGTCATCCCATTGTCCCACTCCAACCTCTGAGACCACCAAGCAGAAAAGAAAGCTTTCATGGAAGCCACATTAAAAGCATATTACTTCTAAACTCAACAAAAAGACAACAAATAACCCCATCCAAAAATGGGGGGAGGACTTGGACGGAATATTCACCACAGAAGAGATCCAAAAGGCCAAGAAACACATGAAAAATTGCTCCAAGTCTCTGATTGTCAGAAAAATGCAAATAAAGTCAACAATGAGATACCACTTCACTCCTGTAAGAATGTCATACATCAGAAAAGGTAACAGCAACAAATGCTGGAGAGGGTGTGGGGTCAAAGGAACCCTCCTGCACTGCTGGTGGGAATGTCAATTGGTCCAACCTCTCTGGAGAACAGTCTGGAGAACTCTCAGAAGGCTAGAAATGGACCTACCCTATGACCCTGCAATTCCTCTCCTGGGGATATATTCTAAGGAACCCAACACATCCATCCAAAAAGATCTGTGTACACATATGTTCTTGGCAGCACAATTTGTAATAGCCAAAACCTGGAAGCAACCCAGGTGTCCAACAACGGATGAGTGGCTGAGCAAGTTGTGGTCTATATACACAATGGAATACTATTCAGCTGTAAAAAATGGTGACTTCACTGTTTTCAGCTGATCTTGGATAGACCTTGAAAAATTCATGTTAAGTGAAATAAGTCAGAAACAGAAGGATGACTATGGGATGATCTCACTCTCAGGCAGAAGTTGAAAAACAAGATCAGAAACGAAAACACAAGTAGAACCTGAAATGGAGTTGGCATATTGCACCAAAGTAAAAGACTCTGGGGTGGGTGGGTGGGGAGAATACAGGTCCATGAAGGATGATAAATGACATAGTGGGGGTTGTATTGTTAAATGGGAAACTGGGGATTGTTATGCATGTACAAACTATTGTATTTACTGTTGAATGTAAAACATTAATTCCCCAATAAAGAAATAAATTTTTAAAAAAGCATATTATGTCTTACCTTCCTCTTCTTCTAGCGTTTGCCCTTCTTCCGTAGCCAGTCAACAGCGTCAGGTTGAGCCTGATGTAAAGTTTTGAGACCTCCTTTGAATCTGGAGAGGTGGCAGTCATTGACTATGTGGGTCATAGTCTGTCTGGAGCCGCAGGGGCAGTTCGGGTCGTCTCTGGCTCTCCAGCGATGGAACATAGCGGCGCACCGGCCATGGCCTGTTCGATAGCGATTGAGGAGGGCCCAATCATAACGTGCTAGGTCAAAGCCGGGTTGACGCTTGCAGGGGTCTGTGATGAGGTGTTTGTTCTTTACCTCAACTGACTGCCAACTCTGTTTCCAAGAGTCTGGAACAGAGAAGTTCAGTGTAGGCGTAGGGGACCAGATTGGGTGACGAGACGTCAAGCGTTGGACAGGGTGGGCGAAGGTATCCGCGTATATTGGCAGGTCCAGTCGAGCGTAGACGTGGGAAATGAACTTAGATGATGCCGCATCCCGACGAATATCTGGCAGGGCGATGTTGCTAAGAACTGGCAGCATGGAACCAGGGTGGAACGGATGGTGCCAGAAATTATCCTCATGGAGGAATATAATTTGGAATCGACCAAGTGGACATGGGGGCTACGGAACCATACTGGGGCACAGTATTCTGCAGTGGAATAGCATAATGCCAGAGATGATGATCGTAGTGTGGAAGCGCTCGCGCCCCATGAGGAGCTGGCCAGTCTTGCAATGATGTGATTCCTCGCGCCCACCTTTGCTGCAGTTTTTATGAGATGTTCGTGAAATGACAGAGTGCAATCGAGAGTAACGCCAAGATAGACTGCCAGATTCTCGTATCGCCAAGCTGCACATTAAGCTCACGCGAGGCCGAGGCATGGTGTAGATGGAAAACAGATGATACCGTTTTTGCAGTGCTAGGGATTAGTCACCATTTTTTATAGCAATCAGATATCAGAGACATGTCTTTCGTGAATGTTTCCTCGAGGATGTCGAACTTGGATGCCTGAGTTGCACAGCAGATGTCATCGGCGTAGATGAACTACCTTGAAGAAGTTTCTGGGAGGTCATTGATGTAAATATTAAATAACGTAGGAGCCAGAACAGAGCCCTGGGGGAGGCCACTTGAGACAAGTCTCCATCTGCTAGACTTGTCACCCAGATGCACCCGGAATCTTCTGTTTTGGAGAAGAAATGATATAGTGTTGGCCACCCATGGAGGCAGGCATCTTGAGATCTTGACTAGGAGACCACGGTGCCAGACCATGTCATAGGCTGCTGTGAGATCAACAAAGACAGCACTCATCTTTAAATTCTTCTGGAATCCATTTTCAATGTAAGTTGAGAGGGCCAGGGCTTGTTCGCAGGTAGATCTTCCTGGGCGGAAACCAGCTTAGGTGATAGGAATTTCTCTGTAAGAGGAGAAATACGTGACAGAAGCAGCCTCTCAAGGAGTTTGTAACACACAGAGAGGAGAGGAATTGGTCTATAGCTGGCGGCCAGTGTTGGGTCTTTCTTTGGTTTCAAAACTGCTATTATCTTCGCATGACGCCAAATTTTGGGCATAGATTCAGATTCCAAGATGTGGGACAGGAATGAAGTGAGCCACTTCTTTGCCGCGGGGCCCAAGTTAAAAATGAGTCCTGGGGTGATGTTATCATAGCCAGCAGCTGTTCCCGGTTTAACCCTCTTCAAAGCGTCTTCCAGTTCAGACAGTGTAAAGGGAGAGAGTTTTGGAGATGGACAAGATAAATGGAAGTGGGATGACCACTCATGGGAAATTTCTCTTTTCCAGACTGGGTCAATCTTAGCACGTCCAACTTGAGTTAGGTGACTGGCCACTGAGTTTGGAGATACGGGAGGATGGGAGACGGGAGAGGGTTAGCTACCGGTACCCAGACAATGAAGAAGCTTCCAGGCCTTCCTACTTGAGTGGGTGAAGTTCAGACTTTCCGTGAGTTGTTGCCAGCGGGCTTGGCGTGCTGCATCCAGGGAGGCAATGAGATGGTCAGCCACATCTGGGTCGCCCGACTCATCATACTGCTTTAGTAGTTGCTCGCATTCAGCATCAAGACAAGGCGTATAGTTAGCACGTCTCCCACGAGGAATGGCTTGGGAA
Source organism: Erinaceus europaeus (assembly GCF_950295315.1). Lineage (NCBI taxonomy): Eukaryota > Metazoa > Chordata > Mammalia > Eulipotyphla > Erinaceidae > Erinaceus > Erinaceus europaeus. The sequence continues at coordinate 62,413,595 of NC_080167.1, forward strand.
GCTGCTTTGAAGATGGCTTGGCGGAAGCGCCTGTCTTACCTTGATCAACGGTGGTAAAGGCTGTTTAGGATGCTAAGAATTAATCTCTGGACTTAGCAACATGAAGGTCATGTCTCATTTTGGCAAGTTTGGTGATACAGTAAAAACACGTGTCTACTTGGGGTATGTCTTGGTCAGTTCAGGCTGTTATAACCAAAATACCACAGAACAGGTGGCTTCAACCAGAAGCCATTTCTGCACAGCTATTTCTGGCAGTTCTGGAAGCTGGGGATTCCAGGGGCTACCTGCAGGCAGATTGCGGTCTGGCAAGGGTCCTCTTCTTGGTTTGTAAATGGCTGTTCACTCAATGTCCATGGCAGAGAGAAGGAAGGAGGGAGAAAAAGGAAGCCAAGAGAGTCAGCCAGTCCAGGCTTCATAAGGATGTTAATTCCAACATGAAGGCTCCACCCTCATGACCTTGTTACTTCCCAAAGACTCCATTTCCAGATACTATGATGTTGGGGACGAGGGATTCACCATAGGAGAACTGCTGGGCTGGGTACAAACATTCAGCCATGGAAAGGAAGAATCAAGAGAAAACAGAGAGAAGTGGAAGTGGGAGACAATGAATAGAATGAACAAATGCACAGAAGCTTCATGTAAGACCTGGGCTGCACACAAGGCAAGCAGCACTCCATCTGAGTGAACTTTTTTCCTGGTGCTTGAGAATTAACATCCATACACCTTCACATCAGAGATAAATTTAGAGATTCAACCCCATGGCTGAGAAAAACTGAGACAAGAATGAGCAAATGGGAGTACATTGAATTGAAAAGTTTTTGTAGGACGGGGTAACAGTGTAATGGCTATGCAAAATGACTTTCCTGCCTGAGGTTCTGAAGTCCCAGGTTCAATCCCCAGCACCACTATTAGCCAGAGCAGAGCAGTGTTTGTACATCAAAAGAAACAACCACAAAGATTAAAAAAAAAAAAAGACAGCCTAGTAAATGACAGAAGATAGTTTGCATATTACATATCTGACAGAGGGTTGACATCAAAAGTATATAAGAAGTCATACAACTCAACAACAATGGAAGCAACCCAAGGGTAAAAGATCTGAAGAGACAATTCTCCAAAGAAGACATACATATGGCCTACAGACATATGAAAAAAAAAGAAAGCTCAACTTCATTTATTACTGGAGAAACGCACATCAAAACCACAATAAGTTAAGACCTCAAAGTGATGAGAACAGTCTATACCAAAAAGAGTAAAAAACATGTAAGTGCTGGTGAGGATGTGTAGAGCAAAAGAACGCAGTGCACTGTTGGGGGAAGGCTGACTGGTGCAACCCCAGTGAAAAATGATCTGGAGAGTCCATAAGGAAAAAAAAGGAAAAATTGGAAATTCCTTGCAATACTTCAGTACCATTCCTAGGCACATAACCAAAGGACATGAAAACGCTAATTCGAAAGGTCACATGCACACCTATGTTTGTAGCTGCATTTTAACAGTTGCCAAAATATGGAATCAGCATAAATGCCCATCAGGAGTATGAAGTTACAGTTAGGCCCAATGGACTCAGCCATTTTAAAAGGAGACATTATAGGGGTCAGGAGGTGAAATACCTGGCTAAGCGCACATGTTATAGTGAGCAAGGACCCAGGTTCAAGCCCATGGTCTCTACCTGCAGGGGGAGAGCTTCACAAGTGGTGAAGCAGAGCTACAGGTCTCTCTCTCTCTCTCTCTCTCTCTCTCTCTCTCTCGCTTTCCCTCTCTATCTCCTCTTCCCCTCTCAATTTCTCCCTATTTTTCTACCATCACTCTGTGCTGATTATTATTTTAAAAAGAGAGAGATTATGTCATTTGGGACAAAATGGATGGAGCTCTGGAAATGATTATGCAAAGTAAAATAAGAAGTGAAGGACAACTACCAGATGGTTTCACTCATATGTGAAATATAGTTAACTAAAAATAATAGCCTAATTGACTCTTAAATTCTCTGAAGACTTTGATGGTTATTGGAGGGAATAGATTAGTGGGGGCTAGGTGGAGGGTTTCATTTGATGTAATGACAGGAATTTTGGTAGTAGATATGTTGGCATAGATATAGATAACTATACTCCTAAAGTCTTATAATATTGTAAGCCAATGCTAAAACAATTAAAAGCTTGTCTGTCTTTCCTTCCTATGTTTTCCCCTCCTCTCTGTCCTATCTAGCAACAACAACAGCAATGACAATAATAATAAGGGCAACAAAAATGGGGAAAGTGGCCTCCAGGAGCAGTGGATTCGTGGTGCAGGCATGGCTTCCATTGACAAATGAGTGAAGAGAATATTCTTTATTTTCCTCTTCAAAAAAATCCTAAATTAGGTTGTCACTTTGGTTTGATGTTACAGTTGTTCCTAGCTACGAAAAAAAAAAAAAAACGCAAAAAAAAACCATTTCCCCATTCCTTATTTAGGTACTCAAAATAAAACAAAAAGGGAACTTGAGAAAAATCTTGAGATTTAAAACTCTTGCTGTTGCAGATCCAAGTGAAACTAGTGTGCAGTTTGCCTTCCAGAGATCTAGAAAAGTCAATTCTGACAGATGCAAGGCAGAATGTCGAGTTCCTAGGAGCTGGCCTTGCTTCCCTGAGTCTCAGGCAACAGAGTCGTACTGACCCTTTTTTCTGGGTCTTTTCAGTTGCTTGCTCTTCACCTCCCCTGGAGCTGGACCTCCAGAGGACAGTGCTCAGCTCCACACCATCTGCGTTCACTCAAAAGCTATGTTCTGTCTCTGTGTGAGACTTTATTGTAATATGTTTTAAAGACTTTTCAGAGCCCCACCTTAATGTTTAAGTTGGTGCAATAAATCTTTCATGACTCCTTCTTCACTGACAACTACTGTTTCGTCTTAGCTTCTGCCCTCACAAAATTGTTAGCCAGTGAACGTTGTGTCCTAACTGTGTGTGTGTGTGTGTGTGTGTGTGTGTGTGTGTGTGTGTGTGTGTGTGTGTGTGTGTGTGTGTGTGTTCGTGTGTGTGGTCATTCAGGAGACTTGTAAATTCACTCAAATTTCCTTTGTGACTGACAGTTGTTTTAGTCTCTGTTGTCTGTAAGTCCACAGCAATTATCCCATTAACTTAATAATGATTTGTCAGCCTATTCCTTAAATTTTTTTCACTGATTTTTAGGTGTGCCATTCACAGCCTAGTAAGTTGACCTAAGAGATTTCATCTTTCTTCATTTAGTTTTATTTAAGGTTATGTGTAATTTTAGAGAGGCTTCTGTTTCCTGTGTTACGTTACACAGAAGCCCTGACTTCCCTCTACCCAGCAAACATTGCAAGAATCTTTAACCATACGTTGTTCTGTGAACCACTTCCTCTTGATAAGGGCTTTCACTGCCCTTTGGGAAAAAAAATTAAAAAGATACTACACTGAAGAAATCAGGTAAAATTCAATCATCTCACACACTGGTTACTTGATGGTTGTCACCTTATGGACTCTGTATGTAGTACATATTCCACACTAAGAGTGATCACTGACATAGAAAATGTAAAAAATAGTTTTCCTCTTTTGAATCTGCAATTGTAATATATATACTGACTTATTCTTTTCTTTAAAGTGTTATATTAACATTCCTAGTCATTTCTTATTTTGTTTTACATAACAATCACTTTAAACTGATAACTAAAAAATTTTTTTCAAACAATAAAAATGCCAACAGAATCCCAGCTCTTCAAATCCTTTTTCTAGTTAATACTAGTTAGATTTTGGGAATGGTTATCTAATTATGAATTCAAAACACTATTCACCTGCACTAAGAACTATACGAGAATGGTTGGGGTAGATAGCATAACGGTTCTGCAAACAGACTCTCACACCTGGGGCTTCAGAGTCCCAGGTTCAGTCCCCCACACCACCATAAGCCACAGCTGGGCAATGCTCTGGGAAACTAAATAAATGATCATTTTAAAAAGAAAAGAAATACATGAGAGGATAGAGGGTAAAAAAAAGAAAATAATAATCTATCATAGTGAACATTTCACAGTATAGACAAATGTTGGATTAGTATAATGAACAGGTAAAACTAGTGCGATATTCTATATTAATGACACCTCAATATGCATTATAAATAAATAAATAGCCTCATTGAAAGGCCACAAACATCTTTCTTTAGTCATTTTCAAACTGGAAAGGTGGACAGCAGCACAGATAATCTGGATATTTGGTCTGTGGCACACCAATGGGGAGAATCAAAGCTCACAGAGGAATGGTGCCAGAGGTTGGTGTAAACCTAGAGCAGTGTCTGAGATCAATAAAGATTTTTGTCTATCGTGTAATCTCAGACGATCTACTTAATTCCTGATTGCCTCCGTTTCCTCATCTGTTAAAGGAGGAAAACAAATGCATTCCATTAGTCAGTACACCAAAACACAAGGGCAGGCAGCCTAGCCTAGAAGGAGACCTAACAGTGTACTGGTGGTTGTTTGATCTGAACGAGGCAAGTGAAGGTGTCAGGCTAGTGTGAGAGTGTTTCTTCCCAGGCACGTGCTCTCTGGGTTGGAGAGAACTCGACTGGAGCCAACCTGGGCTGCTGCAGGAGACCAGGAACTTGTAGAGGAGCAGGAACACAATGTGTCTTTATTATCAGAGACAATGCTTTTATCTATTAGAAACAGAAGTGGCAAGTCTGAAAAGGAAATGGCTAGGAAAAGGGGAGGAGAAAAGGAAAGAGCAGGAAGGTAGAAAGCTTCCGTAGCAATGGTTGCTAGGGTTTTAACTGGCGAGATTAATGTACCCTGCAGGCAGGGTAGGTCCCGAGGTAGAAAGAAGATAGATCAGGCAAGACAAATGATTATGTAAATAGACCATAGTGTCAGCAATGGAGAATGGAGCAGAGGGGCTGCCCAACATGAAGGCAGTGGGGAGATTCCTTCTGCTTTCAACCCACAGTCATGCACACACCAACAGTGGGGTTGGTTTGGTTGGTTTTCTCCAAAACTTTCACCTTTCCAGTGGAAATTTGAAAAACAATTGTAACCTGTCTCAGCTTCATCAGCTGGCTCATTTTAACAGTCAGAAAGCCATTGAATGCACCTTTTTTGTCGTTGTTTCATTTTTAAAATATCACCAACTGTGGTCCGGGAGGTGGCACAGTGGCTAAGTAACTAGACTTTCAAGCATGAGGTCCTGAGTTCAATCCCCGGCAGCACATGTACCAGAGTGATCTCTGGCTCTTTCTCTCTCTCCTCCTATCTTTCTCATTAATAAAATAAATAAAATCTTATATAAAATAAGATAAAAATATCACTGACAAGAATCCTATATTATAATGCTTATTGCTCTACAATCTTCTGTCATTGGTATCAACAGCTCAATTCAAGTTAAGCTTGTGTATGACTAAGAGCACATCTGAAAGGATGAGCATGGCCTGGGGAGACAGCACAATAGTTTTTCAAAAAAGGCTTTCGTGCCTTAGACTCCAAAGCCCCAGGTTCAGTCCCCAGCACCACCATAAGCCAGAGTTGTGCCAGTCTCTGGTCTTGGTGTCTCTCTCCTTCTCCCTCTCCTTCTCCCCCATCTGTCACTAAAGTAAAACAAATGAAATATATATTAAAAATTAAGGAGGAACATCACAGCAATTCAGAGCAGACCATCTACCACTAATGTAGTGCTATAAGGAAGCAGACTTGACTAATGTCAAGCTTATAAAGATGCAAACAGGGGCCGGGAGATAGCACAGCCACTGCACACCAACCTTTCATGCCTGAGGTCCCCATCACCACTGGAGGCCAGAGCAGACAGTGGTCTGGTCTCTCACACTCATTAAAAATACATAATTTTTCATGTAAATAACGCCAGGTGTTTCACTGCATTCATACTGCTGCCCCTGAATAAACTTTCCACTAAGCCAAGTGTTAATAATCACAGGAGAAAAATCTTAACCGTTTTATTTTATGCAGAAGTTGTTAGGACCACCTGTTTAAAACTTATAGGAAAAAAAAAAGACCTTCTCAATTATTATCTTTTTAATAAAGATTTTGTTTGTTATAAATTTTACTAAAGGTGTTATGCTTTTTAAAAAACATTTTTATTAGTGACGTAATATTGATTTACAAAATTATAAGATAACAGAGGTGTAATTCCACACCTTCCCCACCAGCAGAGTTCTGTGTCCCCACTACCCTCCACCGGAAACTGTGTTAGTTCTCCCAGGGTCATAGATATAAGCTGACTATTACTTCTATAACTATCCATCTATATTCATATATACTTGTCCATTTTTTCTTTTTGTTGAGCTTTCAGGTGAGTTTTTGTTAATCAGGAGCTCAAACTGAAATGGCATCTACTTCATAGCCACGCCTCAAGATGTTATGCTTGTATAAGTAAATCTTTTAGTTTTAAGTTATCAAATAAGCCCTTAGTCCAGTATAATTATACTCAAGACCCGGTTCATAGCAAGAAAGTGTAACTTGCATAAAGAGGGGAGTACTTGAACGTGCACTATGCTTGTTTTTCTTCTTGCAGATTAGAAAATTTAAATCTACACATTTAAAAATTAAAAAATATTTGTTGGGAGGGGCTGTCCTGGTAGAGTGTATACTTTGCCATGTGTGACTCAAGTATGATCCCCCAGCACCACATACAAGGCAGTTTCATGAACAGTCAAGCAGTGCTGAAGTCTCTCTCACTCTCTCTCTCACCTTTTTTTCCTTCCCTCCATCCCTCCCTCTCTGTCTCTTTTTCTCTCTCATTCTGTCTCTACCTGAAATTAAAAAGAAAGAAAATGTCTGTCAAGAGAGGTGGGATTCCATGAGCAGAAAGTTTGGGGAGATGAATAAGGAGTAAAAGGGTTATCAACACACATAATTTATTCTCTGTTTTTAAACCAAGTGCAAGCAGAAGCATAGAATGCTATCTAAATAGCAAAACTCTTATAAATATAAATTACATATCATAGTAATACAGATACCCTGTTATTTTACCTTAAGTTAGATTATAAATCTGTCTATGGGGTTATGGTTGATTAGATATGAAATGTGAATAAAGGAGTAATTAAGGTAGAAAACGTAACTTGTACTTACTAAATAGTGATTAACTCTCTACTTGGAATACTGACTTCACATTAAATTAAGAAGACAAAAAGCTTTTGATAATCTCATTCAAGTGCACAGTAACTATCAGTCTTTCTTGAATCAAAAATATGTATTTTTTTGAGTTGGAAAATTGACTCAAGGCTAACTAGATATGTGTTCCAGAGAAAGCTTTGTGATTATTAACAAAACTAATCAGTGTAAGTGTCAATATTTACTCAGGTGGGAGACACTTAAGAGAACTAAAGCTGAGGAGAAGACCCCAAAACCCAACATTAGCAGTAACATCCCAGAAGCTAACTTTCAGTCTCCCTGATAGTGACAACTTTAATGTGGGGACCTCTGAGAGCCAGCCACCCAGTCCTAGAATGTCACGTCTCTCAGTACAACAGAACCCGTGTCCTGGGTGTGGCAGGGGAAGGACATAGCCTGAGACCTGCACTCACACTCACTACTTCCCAGCATACTGGAGAGTTACTTAATCTCCGTGAACTTTCAACACAGCAATTGTGAACATGAAGATGAAGAAAAGCTGAAGCTTCCTTAACAACAGCTCCCAATCTGGAAGAGAGAGACAAGAAACAAAGACATAGATACAGACACAGACACACCCTTGTTCAGTACTGAATGCTTCTTTCTTTTTTAATAATAAAGTCTTTTTATTTATTTATTTATTTGTTATTGGATAGAGACAGAGAGAAATTGAGAGAGAAGAGGGACATAGAGAGGAAGAGAGACAGAGAGACACCTGCAGACCTGCTTCACCACCTGTGAAGCGACCCCCTTGCAGGCAGGGAGCCGGGGGCTTGAACCAGGATCCTAACCGGTCCTTGGGTTTTGCGCCACATGCGCTTAACCCGCTGCGCTACCACCTGACAGTACTGAGTGCTTCTAATGAGTACCATATTCTACCCTGATAAAATGTCACAACAATCCTGTGAAGTAGGTATTATTCTCCCTATTTTACAGATAAGGAAATTAAAGCCCAGAGAAGTGAAAGATCATATCACAGTTACTACTGGGCCCAGGATCTGTTGAAAAGGTTGCCAAGTGCAGTGGACACCAGGCCTCTCTAACTGGGTCTGAAGACACCACTGAAGTGTTGACATGAAACTTAGGTTTTGCGTGATAAGTGAGATTTCATGAAGGGGAAGTAGACAGGAGGAAGGTATTTAAAGGGAATGGCCATTACAAAGTTTTGGGGGTTTTTTGCCTCCAGGGTTATTGCTGAGGTTCAGTGCCTGCATTACAAATCCACTGCTCTCGGCGGCCTTTTTTTTTTTTTTTCCATTGAGAGAGGAAGGGAAGACAGAGAGGGAAAGAGAAAGACACCTGCAGACTTGTTTTACCACCCCTGAGGCAAACCCCTGTGCAGGTGGGCAGCCAGGGGCTAAAACCAGGATCCTTGAGCTACAACTATACGCGCTGAACCATTATGTGCCACTGCCCAACCCCACAAAGACTTTTTAAAGTAAGTCTGTTCAGAGACTGCCAATGACAAGATCTGAGCCTGAAAAGCAGGAGGGCAAATGATGGAGGACTTTAAAAGACACGTTGAGCATATGAACTCTTCCCCATGGTCACTGTGGAAGGAGAGCAGCACATTTAACTGTGTATTTCAAATTCTTAGTGGTTTGATAAGAGCATGAAGATGAGGCTCTCATGGGGCTAAAGATCTGTGTCTTGACAGTAAGAATGAAGGAAAAGAAAAGCGCTCACCAGAAAACCAATGAGATTTTCAGCAGATTTGGATGGGAGTGTCAAACACTAAACCAAGGCTTGTAAATAGAACTAGCAGATGAATCAGTCAAGGTAGGGCATGTGGGAAGAGGTTGCCTGAGAAGGGGAATACTGCTGCTGATGTTGGTGCCGTGCAATGGACTGCTTTTAGGCAGGACTCCAGACAAGTAAAATAAAGTCTACCCAGATCTGGGTCCAAAGTCACAGCTGGGGATAAAACCTCTTTTCACAGTGACTTAAATATAGGAAGTCAACTTTGCTACAGATATATGTCATGTTGAACACAAATTGTAGTATTTATTGATTTTAAATTTTTTAAATATTATCTTTATTGGGGGCCAGGCAGTGCTGCAGTGGGTTAAGTGCACATGGCACAAAGCACAAGGGCCAGTATAAGGATCCCAGTTCAAGCCCCCAGCTCCCCACCTTAGGGTAGGTTGTTTCAAGAATGATGAAGCAGGTCTGCAGGTGTTTGTCTCTCTCTCCCCCCCTTTCTGTCTTCCCACCTCTCTCAATTTCTCTTTGTCCTATCCAACAATAACAGCAGCAGTGGCAACAATAACAACAAGAGCAAAAGAGCAACAAAATGGGGGGAAAATATGGCCTCCAGAAGCAGTGGACTCATAGTGCAGGTACCGAGCCCCAGCGATAACCCTGGAGGATATATATATATATATATATCTTTATTTATTGGATAGAAATTGAGTGGGGAGAGGGAGATAGAGATGGAGAGAGACACCTGCAGCCCTTCTTCACCACTCAGAAAGCTTTCCCCCTGCAGGTAGGGACTGGGGCCTCAAACCTGGGTCCTTGTACATTATAACATGTGCACTCAACCAGTTATGTCACTACCCAAACTCTGTATCCCATTCTCTCCCTTGATAGCTTTCCCATTCTTTATCCCTCTGGGAGTGCAGACCCAGGATCACTGTGGGATGCAGAAGGTGGAAGGTCTGGCTTCTGTAATTGCTTCCCCGCTGAACATGGACATTGACAGGTCGATCCATATTCCCAGCCTGTTTCTCTCTTTTCCTAGTGGGGTAGGGATCTGAGGACATGGGGTTCCAGGACACATTGGTGGAGTCATCTGCCCAGCAAAATACTTGAAGTTTAAATAGGAAACATATGTGTGGAGAAGAGAAACTATTTAAGAATTAAAACCAAGGCTTAGAATTTTGAGCTTTAAGGAAATAACCATTTAAGGCAATTCCTTTGCTGTTAAGGAAACCGTGGGAAGCTCAGTCTCCCAACCTGTCCTCACCATCACCTCCTCCTCCTCAAACTCACCGAATCTGATAAGATACTGCTCTAGTGTATTTTAATTGACTGTTGTTCCCCAGACACAAAGCGAACTCCAGAGTGACTGAGTGACGTGCTCAAAAAAGCATGTTAATTCCCAATTGTGATGTGCACATCATTTGTGTTGTAATCCGTTGCTTCACGAAGGCTGCTCCACCCTTGTTTGGGGCTGTCAGCCTAATAATGAACCCTCAGGGTTGGGTGTTTTTCCTTGCTCTGTCACTGTCTTGAATCTTGACCTTTGACCTTTCACAAATACCATACATACACACAGACCCCACCAGATATTCTTATGGTCTGTCTGCTCACACACTCACAGTATGTCTGTATCACATAGATGTTTCTACACTCTATGAATATGTACATAGATGGGGGGGGAGAGTGAGAGTTGCTCTGTCCATTCCAAAAATAAGATTTTCTGGCAAGGAGGGTATACTTATAGATGACTGAATTTAGGAATTAACCCAAAGTTAGATTAGTAGTAGCCTCTAACTGGGATGTCATTATTTTCACTGAGACTACCTCTTTTTTTTTTTTTTTTTTTTTTTTTACCAGAGCACTGATCAGCTCTGGTTTACAGTGGTGCAGGGGATTGAACCTGGGACTTCAAAGCCTCAGGCATGACAGTCTGTTTGCGTAACCATTTTGCTATCTACCCCTTCCCGGCTACAACTTCTTTAAATGGTGATTCATTCAGTGGTGTGTTTATTTATGACTGTAGATTTATAGCACAATTGTTTTTGTTTTTGTTTTTCTGCCTCCAGGGTTATTGCTGGGGCTCGGTGCCTACACCACAAATCCACTACTCCTGAAGGCCATTTTTGTTGCCCTTGTTGTTGTCATTATTGTTATTGTTACCATTGATATTGTTGTTGGATAAGACAGAGAGAAATGGAGAGAGGAGGGGAGATAGAGAGGGGGAAAGAAAGATAGACACCTGCAGACCTGCTTCACCACTTTTGAGGCAACCCCCCCTGCAGGTGGGGAGTCGGGGACTCGAACCAGGATCCTGATGTCCTTGTGCTTCGTGCCATGTGCACTTAACCCTCTCCACTACCTCCTGACCCCCAGTTGTTTGGTTTTTTTTTTTTAACAATTCAGTATCATCAGAGACTGAGAGAGACCTCAGCCAGCACAGTGCACACCTCTCCATATATGAGGCCCTGGGTTTGATTCCTGGCACCATAGAGGAGCCCCGTGGATACATGAAGATCGGGGATAATGCTGCGGTATCTCTCCCATCTCTGTCTCTGTGTCTCTCAAAATAAAAGGATGAGAAAATTGTCCTGGGGAAGACCTATGGGTGGTAGTATGGATCCACACAAGAGCCCAGAGCCGCATAAGATAATTAAAAATCCTTACCAACAGTCTTCAGAAGTGAATCCAAGGAGAGCGTCCACAGAGACTACAGTAATGTGCTTTGGTTTAAGTTCTTTTTCATGGTAGGTGCTTGATCCATGCTGGCAAGATCCTAACTAACCTTGATGATGTGTACAGACTGAGAAGCTAAAACCTTTGGGTCCAATAGGTTTTTCTTTTTCTTTCTTTCTTTGGTCTTTTATATTTATTTATTTATTTTCCCTTTTGTTGCCCTTGTTGGATTTTTTATTGTTGTTGTACTTATTATTGTTGTTGTTATTGATGTCGTCATTGATGGATAGGACAGAGAGAAATGGAAAGGAAAGGGGAAGACAGAGAGGGGGAGAGAAAGATAGACACCTGCAGACCTGCTTCACCACCTGTAAAGCAACTCCCCTACACGTGGGGATCTGGGGGCTCGAACCGGGATCCTTATGCCGGTCCTTACACTCTGCACCACATGCGCTTAACCCACTGTGCTACCTTCTTTCTTTCTTAATCTTATAGTAGCCGGCAATGAACTCAGAGCCTCATACATGACTTCACTGAGCTGCCTCCACCTCCAACTTTTGATTTTATACTAGTTTAGAAAAAAATAGAAATGGATACCAAGGCACTGCTTCAGCACCCATGGAGTTCCATTGCTACTGCCCTTGCTGTCCCAGTGTGGTGTCCCAGGCTCCAGTGGGGTTCTACCCACTGAACCACCTCCCAGGCCCCTCAATAGGTTTGTCTGATTCATCATTCAGCTTAGTTGACTTTCAGTAAGTCATTTGTCATCATTGTAGTGCTATTTCAGTCACATAAGAGAAAGCACCAATGACCAGATTCCTATTGTTAGCATTATCATTGGTTCCCACTGAGTTTATCCTAACACTGGTTGGCAATTTTTAGACCAGTAAATAAATCCTTTTCCCACTCTGAAGGTGTGGGACTATGTGAAAGCCTGGTAGAGCTTAGGGGAGCTCTCCCATCCTTGTGATAGAGGTCTGGAAAGACACCCCACTTGTCAATCTCTCCCCTCTAGGGATGGAGCTAAGAGGGAAATGCTTTCCGTGACTCAGTGTCCCCTTATTAGTCTCTCAAAGCTTCACAAAAGCCTGCATCTTCTCACACTTAGCTCACTCCCCTGCTAGCAGGCCAAATAACTGCCTGCTTGTAAGTTCACTCAAAGTTCACTATGTTCACCCAGAGTTCACTATGTTCACCCAGAGTTCACCATCCTTTCATCCTTTGATCACACACATAAGCATACTCCATCACAAGCCTTGCCAGCACCCTGGCAGTAAGACCCCCCACACCTATTTCCTTGTCTTTGATATCTATGATTTACATCAAGCTTTGTCCTTCTCTGCTTTATCTCACCTTACTGGTTTGACCACTATGTTTTTCTTAATACCTTTGGATAATTAACATGCCTTGCATCATGGAAACTAATTGCTTTGACCTTTCTGTATCTCGTCAATTCTTGTCATTCCTACCCCACCCCACCCCACCATAGGGGTAGCTGACCTTTTAGAAACCTGTAATTTCTGATATATGTGAAAAATGTCCTTTGTTCTGTTTGCTATAAAACCCTGTGCTTGCCCCAAATAAAGTGGAAGTTCATACCTGAGTTTCTCCTGGCACCTCTTTCTGTTTCACATAGTCACTAGAACCAGTGACGAGAGGGCCAGTGGCTTACCTCTGTTGTGAGGCCACCCATGTGAGCACTGGTATGAAGGGATTCCTTTTCTTGGGGAAAAAAATTGATCTCTTAATACTAAAAACTTTTAGTGTTAGGAATAAGTCATCTGAGGGATTCCTTTACTTTGTCACATTACTGTACTGTATAACAGTGAAATGAAAATTTGCATGGACAGTCCTGGGATTAACATCTATTCTGTTCATCTATTCTGTTCATCTCCCCTTACTGGAATAACAAATAACCTATAAAATTTTGAATACCAGATTGATTTGTTTAGGGGGCAGTTTGTGAAACAAACCATAGATATGCTATTGACTTGAATACTTCCTTTCATCCATTTTGTAGGTAATTTGAAGAAGGCAGCATATGGTTTCAGATACTATAGCCATTTGGGAGAGGATAAAGTCAGGTGTGAGAGGATAATGCCAGGTGTGAGAGATAAAGGCAGGTGTGGAGGGATCCTTAGCACAAACTTCCCTCCTGCACCTGCAGCTCTCTTTCCTTCTGACTGTGTTAAGTGCCTCTCAGCCAAAAACCCACATGAACTAGAATGAACACCTTCCTTTCCTCAGTGATGCTGTGTTTGAGTCCTCCCTAGTTTTTAGGTTTGCTCACACATACGCACGCCTGTAGTGACTGCCTTATCTGTCTCTTCTAGGCCTGCCTGTTCACCCACCTGTCTTGTGTGGGATGACCCTGGACACTTGCTGAATGGCTTCCTTGCATTCAGACATGTGCTTCCTGCTCCAGGGTGTATGTACACCTGATTCATTCAGGCTGTTGGCTACTTAGGACTGTGCTACATCCTAAATCTCTCTTGTTTTTTTAAAGACTTTGTTTTTATTATTGATTCAATAATGATTAACAAGACCATAGGATAAGAGGAGTACAATTCCACACAATTCCCACCACCAGAGTTCCGTACTTCATCCCTTCAACTGGAAGCTTTTGTATTCTTTATCCCTCTGGGAGCATGGGCCCAGGATCATTATGGGGTACAGAAGGTAGAAGGTCTGGCTTCTAGACCTTCTACCTTCTGCATCCCAGAATGACCTTGGGCCCATACTTCCAGAGGGTTAAAGAATAGGAAAGCTAACAGGGGAAGGGATGGGATACAGAGTTCTGGTGGTGGGAATTGTATGATGTTGTACCCCTCTTATCCTACGGTTTAGTCAATGTTTCCTTTTTTATAAATAAAAAAATTTTTTAAAAAGAACATCTGGCTTCTATAATTACTTCTCCACTGGACATGAGTGTTGGCAGGTCAGTCCATACTCCCCGCCTGTTTCTATCTTTCCCTAGTGGGGCAGGGCTCTGGAGAGGTGAGATTCCAGGACACATTGGTGAGGTCATCTGCCCAGGGAAGTCAGGTTGGCATTATGCTAGCATCTGCAACTTGGTAGCTGAAAAAGCATTAAGATATAAAGCAAACCAAATTGTTTAATAATCAGGAACCTAAAGGTAAGAATAGAGCAGGTGAGATTTGGAGTCTCCGTTTTGGAAAAGATCCCAGTTCGAGCCCCCGGCACCCCAACTGCAGGAGAGTTGCTTCACAGGCAGTGAAACAGGTCTTCAGATGTCTCTTTCTCTCTCTCCCCTCTCTGTCTTCCCCTCCTCTCTCGACTTCTCTGCCCTATCCAAAAACGACAGCAATGATAATAATAACAATGATAAACAATAAGGGCAACAAAAGGGGAAAAAACAAATAAAAATGGAAGTACCTTATAATCCAATGATCAGGCATTTATACAAAGGACATTCAAACACCAATTTGAAGGACATATGCACCCCTGTGTTCATAGCTGCATTATTCACAGTAGCCAAAGAGTGGGAGCAGCCTAAATGCCCATCAACAGAGGACTAGCTAAAGTGTATATGGGATATATACTCCATGGAATACTACTCTGCAATACTGTGTCCTTTGGGACAAAGTGGATGGAACTGGAGGTGATTATACTTAGCAAAATAAATAAAGAGATGAAAGACAGCTAGCAGATGGTTTCACTCATATGTGGAATCTAGAAATCGATACACCTGAACTTGGAAAAAAACAGAAGCAAACAAACTGTTTCTAAGAATTGTGAGAATTATAGTGGTTATCCGTGAGAGGTGGGAGGGTGGGGACACAGAGCTTTGGGGTGGTGGCTGTGGTGTGGAGCTACACATTGTAATCTTACAATCTTGTAACCTACTGTGAATCACAAATAGAAAAAAATTAACTGTTACAGTGTTTTAGAGCACTCAGAACTCTCACAAATCCTCTGCAACAAACACACCTGGAACATGAAGCATTGATCCCCTGTGTCAAGCAACGTACTACAAATTAGTGCTGGAGGCAGACTAGTAACTGTGCATTGTTCATTTCCTTTTTAAAGTTTTTTTAATCTTTATTTATTGGATAGAGACAGCCAAAAATTGAGAGGAAGGGGGAGATAGAGAGACAGAGAGACACCTGAAGCCTTGCTTCACTCCTTGTGAAGCTCTCCCCCTGCAGGTGGGGGCCTGGGGCTTGAACATGGGTCCTTGTGCATTGTAACATGTGTGCTCAACCAGGTGGACCACCACCCAGACCCTGAATTTCCTAATAAAACCTTGTTAGAAGTGCCAGGAAGACAGCAGCTGGTTGTGCCTCACAGGGCATCTTTCCTTGGCATAACACGTCCATGGGTCCTGGGCTGTGCACATAATGGACGTGAGCCCTACCCATTGACTAACTCTCTGGCTCCCTACCCCACTGTATGGAGACACTTTCCCTCTATTGGACAATTACTTCCTTTTTCTTTTTCTTTTTTCTTTTTGGCTAGGCAAAAAAGTTGTAATATTTAAAGGAAAAAAAAGTGCTAATTACCATCTCTAATCACTTGACAGTGTCACCATTTTAGTTCTGTTGGATCGTCACAAAAACTCATGACCATTTTTGCATCAAAAAACACATCATGACTTTTCCAACAGCCCAGTAAGTGTTTGTGACCATTGTTCTTCCAAAGAAATGTCCCAGAAACATAGTAGTTTCACAGTGTGAGAAATGCATTTTAGAGAGACTTGCCTAAAACAAGTAATAACTTAATTCTTCTTCTTCTAGCGTTTGCCCTTCTTCCGTAGCCAGTCAACAGGTCAGGCTGAAAGCTGTCAGGAGCTGCTTGTTGCTGGCTTTGAAAGTGACTGGGATCCATGTGGATTCAGTCGGCTAGGAAGCATCGTCAGTTTCCCCAATGAACTTAATAAATACATTTCACACAAGTGCCCAAGGCACAGATTTTTCTAAGAAAAGTGAATTCCTAAATGTCCCTTTTGTCCACCTGCCCTTCAAAAAAAAAAAAAAAAAAACTACTTTAAACTAGAAAGAGGATGACTACTGGTCTGAGGCAATCCCTGGGAGTTGGTTCAACCGTAGGCCAAGCAAATTGGAGGTGTGGACTTTCACATTGAGGTGACTGAACCTTTCCACAGGCTCTTTCTTGCTGCACTGGCCCATGGATGGGGCTCTTGGCTAGAAGAAAGAGATGAGACAAGTATTCAGATGAAGCTTTTAGTAGACTGTTTACATTTGGGTTTCTTCTTTTTTTCAGATGGGTGACTCAAATGAAGATATAGACCAAATGTTCAGCAATTTGCTGGGAGAAATGGATCTCCTGACCCAGGTAAATACCCATGTGAACTTTCGAGTTGGGGGGAAAAGGGTGGGGTTCTCAACTTTGATTTTAATATGTGAATAGTGTCTTTAGAAACAAGACTGGTGGGGGTCAGGCAGTGGTGTACTGGCTTGAACACACACATTCCCCTGAGCAAGGACCCAGGTTCAAGCCCCAGTCCCCACCTGCCTGGGTGGGGGAGGGGTGGAATAGCTTCACAAGTGGTCAATCAGTGCTGCTGGTGTCTCTTTCTCTCTCCCTATCTCCTCCACTCTCAATTTCTGTCTGTCAAATACATGTAAAATAAAATAAATCAAAGTAAAAAGCAAAGACTGGAGATTGACAGTATTCTATATTCCTGATGTAACTAACATTGCGGCCTTCTCTGGGACCTTTTTACTTGACACCCACTCTGGGTTCTGTTCTTTCTTGTGTCAAGTGGGTGGAGTCATAAGCATCCTCAGCTAATACAGTTCTCATGTGATTTGGGCATAAAAAAACAAAAGGCCACACTTCATCCTTGGGTCTAAAATCTATTCTTCAATTTGACCATTATCAACTGCCCTTGGCGATTATTGACTGTTTTCCCTGTCGCTGGACATGCTCCTGTTCTGACCCTAGTTGTGAAATGGGTGCCCTATTCTAGACTTTGGGGTGTGGCTGACATGGATTAGATAAGCCATAGGTACCCTCATTTCCTCAAATCAGCAAAAACTAGAAGGAACTAAAATATCATGATGTAATTGTTAAGTTTTTTTTCTACTTTGAAATAATTTCAAGCTTACAGAAAATTTTTTAAAAATTAAAAACTCCCGTTTGCTTTTCCCATATATCTCATCAGCTAACACATTACATCACTTACATTCTCTCTCGTACACATCGTGAAAAATATTTAAGATCAGAGACAGAATACCAATGACATATAACAAAATAAGGAGAAACTATTTAGAAATATATATATGGAGAAGTAGTTAAACCATTATAAGGAAGAGTATTTTTTAAAAATATTTATTTATTTCCTTTTGTTGCCCTTGTTGTTTTTATTATTGTAGTTATTAGTGTTGTCGTCATTGTTGGATAGGACAGAGAGAAATGGAGAGAGGAGGGAAAGACAGAGAGGGGGAGAAAAAGACACCTGCAGACCTGCTTCACTGCCTGTGAAGCGACCCCTCTGCAGGTGGGGAGCCCGGGACAGAAGTGCTGGAACCAGGATCCTTATGCAGGTGCTTGTGCTTTGCACCACGTGCACTCAACTCACTGCGCTACCGGCGGACTCCCAAGGAAGAGTATGTTTTTGCATGTGTTATATGGGTATATGTGTATTTTCACACATAAGGCCTGGAAACGGATACATGTATTATCTGTACTGTGATCTCTCTCTGCCTCTCTTTCCCTATTTCTCTCTCTGTCTCACCCTCCATCTAAAAAGAAAAAAAGGTGGGGGTCCTCGGGGGGTTGGAATTGTGTAGGCATAGAGCCCCAGCAGTAAGTAACCCTGGTGGCAAAACTAAACTGACATCCAAATGATCACAGTCATTTAATATTTCAACGTGCACGTTTCTGCACACCGGTTAAAATCATTTCACCAGCCATATCAGATGTATCATGGAAGAAATGCTCCCTCCCTTGTTCCATGTTGTCTTTGTCTAACTTTATTCTCATTAAAGAAACCCCTTTCTTCACCTCCGGCTCCCCACCTACAGGGGAGTCACATCACAAGTGGTGAAGCAGGTCTACAGGTGTCTGTCTTTCTCTCCCCATCTCCCCTCCTCTCTCCGTTTCTCCTGGTCCTATCCAACAACGACAACAACATCAACAACAACAACAATAAATACAACAACAATAAAAAAAACAAGGGCAACAAAAGGGAAAATAAAGAAATAAATATGAAACAAGTTTTAAAAAGGAGAAAGGAAGGAAGGAAGGAAGGAAGGAAGGAGGGAGGGAGGGAGGGAGGGAGGGAGGGAAGGAAGGAAGGAAGAAAGAAAGAAAGAAAGAAAGAAAGAAAGAAAGAAAGAAAGAAAGAAAGAAAGAAAGAAAGAAAGAAAGAAAGAAAGGGAGGAAGGGGGGGTCTGACAGTGGTGCAGTGAGTTAAGCGCATGTGGCGCAAAGCGCAAGGACCGGCGTAAGGATCCCGGTTCGAGCCCCCGGCTCCCCACCTGCAGAGGGTTCGCTTCACAGGCGGTGAAGCAGGTCTGCAGGTGTCTGTCTTTCTCTCCCCCTCTCTGTCTTCCCCTCCTCTCTCCAGTTCTCTCTGTCCTGTCCAACAACAAACGACATCAACAATGGCAATAATAATAGCCACAGCGAGGCTACAACAACAAGGGCAACAAAAGGGGGAAAAAATGGCCTCCAGGAGCGGTGGATTCATGGTGCAGGCACCGAGCCCAGCAATAATCCTGGAGGAAAGGAAAAAAAAAAAAAGAAAGGAAGGAAGGAAGGAAGGAAGGAAGGAAGCCCTTTCTCAAATCAAAAATTTGAAAAAAGAGAAAAGAAAGAGGAAGAAATGTATGTATTAATATTTTGTTAGTGTGTAATTTCTTTCTTTAAGGAGCACAGCGAATTTAGAAAAATTATTTGGTTACCAATTTTTTTTCTTTTTTGCTTGCCACCCCATGCATAGTTACTCTAGCAGCCCCCCATTGCCCTGGCAGTGTTTGCATGTGCCTTCTGCTTTTGGGAATGAATTGCTGGGTTGCATTTACTGCCCCTCCCCCGTGTTTCCTTGGTTCTCACTTGGCGTGGGTGAATTATTTTCTTTACTTCTTGATAAATGCTTTACCCATAATTTAATGTAGATGAAGACATAAGATGATTGATTTCCTTCACAAATTACGTGCCAAGCCAAATGAGAATCAAAGGATTCGTTCACCATCATAAGAACCACTCATGTTTACAAATGGGTAAAAAAAAAAAAACTTCTCAAGATATAAACAAAGTGTTTTTGAAGCTTGAAATTATGTGTAATAACATTTATTTATTTATTTATTTATTTATTTATTTATTGCCACCAGGTTTCTTGCTGGGACTCAGTGTTAGCACTACAAGTCCACCTCTCCCAGAAGCCATTTCTTCCCCCCCCCCTTTTATTCTATTTTATTTGATAGGGCACAGAAATTGAAAGGGGATCGAGAGAGAAACAGAAAGTTCTGTGAACCTGCTTTACTTCTTGTAAAGCTTCCCCCACTGCAGGTGGGGAACGAGGACTCGAACCTCATCTTTGCACATGGTAATAATGTGCCTTCAACAAGGTGTGCTACTGCCCAGCCCTTTGGTAATTTTTAAATTATATAAGAAATCATTTTTTTTCCATTTAAAAAAATGTCCTAGGGCGCCAGGCAGTGGCGCAGTAGGTTAAGTGCACGTGGCGCTAAGCATAAGGACTGGCATGAGGATCCTGCTTTGAGCTCCTGGCAGGGGAGTCACTTCACAGGTGGTGAAGCAGGTCTGCAGGTGTCTCTCTCTCTCTCTCTCCCTCAGTCTTCTCCTCCTTTCTCCATTTCTTTCTGTCCTAACAACGACGACACCAATAACAACAATAATAACTACAACAACAATATAAAAGGGCAACAAAAAGGAAAATAAATAAAATAAAATAAAATGTCCTCTAGGATGTTTTACGTTCCTTTCTTTCTTCCTCTGGTAGTTCAATTATACGAATGTTACTTCTTTTGAAATTATCCCATATATCTTTGTTGTTGTTTTCAGTGTCTTTCAATCGCTTTTTTTTAGCTCTTTTACTTCTTTCTTAGTTTTCTCTAGTTCATCCTCTGCCTGGCTAATTCTATTTTCTGCTTCTGTTAATCTGCTTTCCCTTCCCACAGCTTCATAATGACCCTGGGTCCATACTCCCAGAGGGATAAAAAAATAGGAAAACTATGGGGAGAGGATGGGATACGGTGTTCTGATAGTGGGAACTGTGTGGAGTTGTACCCCTCTTATCCTATGGTTTTTGTCAGTGCTTCCTTTTTATAAATAAAAAAAAAATTTTAATGTCACAAAGTGAGCAACTTATCTCTGCCCTCATTTCTTTGTTGGTGGTTTACTAGCTGAGAGTAACAGCATACCAATTTTACTGATAATGGCAACAACTTTGATCCTGAAAATACCGAACGTACTCTTTCTTTGACTTAGTTACGCATCTGTAGAATTGCTTATATTGTGTGCATATCTCAGATACATCACTACAGAACATTCTACCTCCTGTTTGTAAAAATTAAATATTTCGTCTTCAGTGGATGTATCTTATTTCAAGATGTTCTTTCTAGAATATTTTCTAAATCATAATTTTGTGGAGAGATAAGTCACATGGATAAAGGTAAGAATATAATTTTTAAAGAGCATACTTTTTTTTCTTTTTTTTTTAAACCAAATCACTGTTCATCTCTGGCTTACAGTGGTGCAGAGGATTGATCCTGGGACTTTGGAGCCTCAGGCATAAGAATCTCTTTGCATAGCCATTATGCAACCCACACTAACCCTAAAGAGCATGTTTAATGAGAGGGTGTATGTAAACAGAAAGTAATTGTTTACTTAGTTATTAAAATGTGCTAGAAAAGAAATGTCTGTACTGTAAATAACTTTTGGGGGTGGAACATGTCTTCACAGAGTTTAGGAGTGGATACTCTTCCTCCACCAGACCCTAAGCCACCTGGAACTGAGTTTAACTATACTGTGGGCTTCAAGGATTTAAATGGTAAGCCTAACAATTTCTTAAGTCATTTGAAATCATAGTGATACCTAAAGTTTATGTGAAGCTATAATTTGGAAACAAAATTAGGGCCAGTGAAATAGCTCATTTAGATAATGTGCTGCTTTGCCATGTGTGCAACCCACATTCAAGCCCGGCCCCCACTGCATTAAAGGAAACTTCAATGCTGACTTCTCTTCTACTCCCTCTCTGTCTCTATGGAAGGGGAAGGGAAGGAAAGGGAAAGGGAGGGAAGGGGAGGGGAAAACAGGGGAGGGGAGAGGAGGGGAAGGAAAGGGAGATTAGAGGAAGCTGGGCATCATATTAGTATGATTTACTAGCAAGTCCTGGAATTCAGATCATGTTTTCTTGTCTTTGGACCCAATGGAAAGACAAGAATATATTTTTGTCTCTCATGAAAGGAAATTCCATTGTGCATGTGTATAAGGTCTCAAAAATATTTTAATTTTCTAAGAAGAGACCTTCTTTCTGATCCATCCTCCCACTCTGTGCCTTTTGATGGGTGAGCTTAAGCGATTGACATTTATTGATATTATGGACTTAATGTATTGTAGTGCCATTATTTAACAATTTTTTATTTGCTCTGATATATATATATGTACACATATGTGTATACATTATATGTACATATAATGTGTATACATTATATATATATATACACACATACATATATATATAATGGTGATGTTCTTGTGTATAAGAGGTCTTTTAGAACCTCTTTCAGGGCAGGCTTGGTGATGGTTGCCTCCTTTAACTGTTGTCTGTCTGAGAAGGTTTTGATCCCTCCATCTAGTCTGAATGAAAGTCTAGCAGGATATATTATCCTTGGTTGAAACCCTTTTTCATTTAGGGCTCAATAGATATCTTGCCACTCTCTTCTGGCTTTTAGAGTTTGAGTGGAGAAGTCTGCTGATAGTCTTATGGGTTTTCCCCTGTATGTGACTTTTTGTTTTTCTCTTGCAGCCTTTAGGATTCTTTCTTTATCCTTACTTCTTTTCATTGTAACTATGATGTTTCTTGGTGTCTTCAGGTCTGGGTTGATTCTGTTTGGGACTCTCTGGGCCTCTTGAATCTTAATGTCCTTTCTGTTGTTCAAGTTTGGGAAGTTTCCTTTTATTATTTTCTCTAGAATGTTTACTTCCCCTTCCTCTCTTTCTTCCTCTGGCAGGCCAATTATACAAATGTTGCTTCTTTTGAGATCATCCCATATGTCTCTGTTGTTGTTTTCAGTGTCTCTCAATCTCTTTTTGAGCTCTTTTACCTCTTTCTTTGTTTTCTCTAGCTCATCCTGTCTGGCTAATTCTGTTTTCTGCTTCTGTTAGCCTGCTTTCCTTTCCCTCAGCTTCTTTCTTCAGTTCAGTTATAGTATTAGCTTGTTTTGCTAACTGACCTTTTAGTTCAGCTATTTCAACTTTCAGTTCTCTAATTACCTTGAGGTAGCTAGTATTTTCCTTGATGGTTTCATCTGTTGTTTCCCTAATTTAGCTATCCTTTTCCTCCATAGTTGTCTTTATTTCTGTGATTATTAGGTTTACTATTGCTTGCATACTTTTCTTATCTATGGTTATTTCTGACTGATTTGGAGTTTCTTCTGAGCTCCTGTCTTGATTCATTGTAGTAGCAGTTTTATTTGCTCTTAGTTTAACCTTTTTTTTATTGATGTGTTTTTTATTTTTCTGTTCTTCAGTTGTTGTATTTTGAGTACAAGCCACACTATACTAAATACCTTTATGACAAATGCAGTCACCAACCTCAGAAATTACAACAATGGTAACTGAAGCAAGGATTGATGCAGTTTTACCAATACCAGTTAACCACACAATGCCTCCAGTCCAAGAAAAAATAGCAACCAAATCCAAATGAACAAGAAAGAGAAAGGAAAAAAGGGAAAACAAGAATAGACAATTATGCAAATCTACTGTCCACTAAATTCTAGGGGTAGCAAGAGGAGAAAGGGAAGTAGAGAAGAGACACACACACAGAGTCCACTCTGAGTAAGATTTCTTCCCCAAAATAATTCACAAACAAGTATCAGTGAATTGAGAAAGCAGAAGAAGGAGGAAGGAAGAAAAGAAGACAAGAACAAGAAAAAATAAAGAACAGTGAAAGGAAAGAGGTTTTTTTTTAATTAGCTAAGAAGATGGGAAAAGGGGAGAGTGGATGGAGGAGGTAGAGTGAAACAAGTTCCTCTCACAATCGATAGGACAACCAGTCACCCTATCCAGCAGCTGCCTCCAAGTCGTCATCTTGGCTCTACCCCTCCAAGAAGAGAACTTCTTATAACTCAGCCCCTGTAGGGTTAAGTTACAGTAGTATAAGAAAATGTAAATAAAGAGATAATCTTTCAAGGATGTCCAGGAACTGCTCATTTCATGGTGACTGATAATATGTGAGAGCTTACAAGCATATTTTATTTCTGCATACATTTGTTCTACTTCACATTTTTGTTCCTAAGAAAATCCACTGTTTTATTAACGATATCTCTCTTGTTGAGCACAGAGACAATGCTTTGCTAACATGTTATTCAAATTACTACAATGAATCTTGAGGTAATTGCTTCCAAATTAGTAAGGGTTCACTGCAACTCCTGAAGAACAGTATTTTCCATAGACTCGCAGAGCCTACCAGAGGAATGAAAAATAAAACAACAGCATCTGTCTCCCTATCCCCCCATCCCCACCTATTTACAGCTAACACTCAAGTGTTTTTCTTAAAATGATCGGTTTTGGAGCCAGTCAGAGTTAACTCTTAGTAAAGTTCACACATTACCATGCATAAGAACCCAGATTCAATTCCCTGAAGCCTCACAAGTGGTGGATCAGTGCTAAATGTCTCTGTCCCTCTCTCTTTCTCAGATTTTATTTACTCTTTAATAAGAAAGATAAGAGGAAAGAAAGAACCAGACAAAACTCTGCTACATGTGCTGCTGGGGTTTGAACTCAGGACCTTATGCTTGAGAGTCCCGTGTTTTAGCCACTGTGCCACCTCCTGGACCACTTTGCCCTTCTCTAACCCACTCCTATTTCTCTCTGACTCTTATTATAAAAGAAATGGGAAAGAAAGCAAAAAAAAAATAATAAAATAAAGGTTACTGGAAGTATTGGAGTTGTGTAGGCATCAAGCCCCAGCAATAATCCTGGTAATAAAAAGAGAAAAAGAGAGAGAGATGATTTTTTTTTCAAGTCCAAAATCCCTGTGATGATTAATAACAATGTACTTTTCCCTCTCAGAGTCCTTAAATGCACTGGAAGACCAAGATCTAGATGCCCTCATGGCAGAGCTCGTAGCAGATATAAGTGAAGCTGAGCAGAGAACAATCCAGGCACAGAAAGAGTTGGGTCAGAACCAGCATCATCCGACCTCTCAGGAGGTCTCCAATTACAGTGGGGCAGCGTCTCTTGGTTATAGAACGAACACTGCTGCAGCTAGTGGCAGCCAGTATGAAGACCTGCCACCTCCGCCAGTTGACCCAATGCTTGACCTTCCTCTTCCACCTCCACCTCCTGAGCCTCTCTCACAGGTAAATGCACACAGCCGGCCAGAGCTGGCAGAACCAACTGATGGTTACATTCACTGCTATCCAAAGCTCAAGTTACTAAAAAAAAAAAAAAAAAAAAAAAAGGAAAGAAAGAAAGAAAAGAAAAGAAAAAAGAATAAGAACACCAAACATATTTATTGCAAAGCCAGAGGCATCCATAAATAAAAATTATTGGTGTGTGTAAGCATCATATTAGGGGCCTAATCGGGGGTCTTTGTGTTTTTGGCTAAAATCTATATTGGTGTACAGCATTTTATGGTAATACACAACCATTGAGGTAATGTTTTATTACATTGGTATGAACTGTGGAAGTGACTTGTGCGTCTTTATGTCCATAGCTTAGCCCAACTTAGCTATAAATAATGTTTCAGTGAACTTGGGAGTTCAGTTTTCTGTCTGGGACTGTGATTTCATTTCCTCTGGATAAATATCTAGAAGTAGGATTGCAGTATCATGTGGTAGTTAGATTTTTAAGTTTTTAAGGAGGCTGCAGACTGTTCCATAGTGACATATCGATGTACATTTTCATCAATAAGGCACAAGATTTCCCTTTCCTCGGTACCTTCTCAATACCCAAAATCACTTGTCTTTTGATAATAGCCATGCGAATCAACAGAGTCTCTGAATGTGGAATCCATGATTTCAAGAAGGCCATGACTCCCTGAAAGAAAACTGATTTGACTGTAAATTATTAACCCCCAATAAAGAAATAAAATTTAAATTAAAAAAAGAAAGAATATTGGGAGTCAGGAGGTAGTGCAGCCGGTTAAGTGCAGGTGGTGCAAAGCACAAGGACTAGCATAAGAATCCCGGTTCGAGCCCCCAGCTCCCCACCTGCAGGGGAGTCGCTTCACAAGCAGTGAAGCAGGTCAGCAGGTGTCTGTCTTTCTCTCCCCGTCTCTGTCTTCCCCTCCTTTCTCGACTTCTCTTTGTCCTAGCCAACAACAACAACAACAATAATAACTACAACAATAAAACAACAAGGGCAACAAAAGAGAATCAATAAATATAAAAAAGAAAGAATATTGATTTCACATATGAGACTATTCGGGCTTAATTATTCTCAGCATATCTCTAAAGGGGTTTGTGGTTCCAAAAGATTATAAGAACCACTGATTAAATAAAAAGGATGTCTGTTTTCAAGTAATTAGAGTGTAATCAGAAAAGATCACCACTAAAAATAGATCGCTTTTATTATCCTAGTCTTAGATTATTACTACAAAAAATAGATGGGCATTGAGCTCATAAGATGTTTCACTCTTTTCTGCTTCCTTTTGTGTGCTTGTCAGTGGGTTTTGTGGTCTTAAAGCTGACAGTTGGGAGGGCTAGATGGTAGCAATTGAGCACACATACTACAGCGTGCAAGGACCTAGGTATGAGCCCCCACTCCCTACCTGGAGGAGGGAAGCTTCACAAGTGGTGAAGCAGGTCTGCAGGTGTTCTCTCTGTTTCTCTCTGTCTCCCCTTGCACTCTCAATTTCTCTCTAGCCCATTAAACAGAAATGATCGTTGAATTTAACTTTGGTGGAGCTAAGAGCCCCTTTATAAATCTAATGGAAACTAAGAATCACCGATGCAAAATAGATCAAAAAGAATGCATGTAAATTAGCAAGTGAGATCCAAATGTAGATTTGATATAACCCATTTTGAGCCAGACAAATATTTCTGTGACCTAAAATGTGTGTCTTGTTGGAGTCATCGTTTCACTTTTTAGTCGCTGTTCTAAAGGTAGTGGGTAGCTGTCCTCTGTATTTTGAGCTGGAAGTGTTTTAGTGCCTGTGAGAGGCAGAAAGCACTTGGTCAGTGCTGTTTGAGCAGGCATGGAGCTCCACTTGTTCTGTATTTGAACCTAGGGCCTTATGCATGCAAGGTGGGCACTCTACCACTGAACTATCTCCCTAGCCCCAAGATTTTTGTTGCTGTTGTTCATATTCTGAAAGCCAATTGTGTGATACTGCATGCCTCCAATGACAACCTTTTGTCAAGATAGAATAGTTAGAATGGCCTGAGTACTTGCTGGTATTCTTTCATGGTCTGTGCTGATCGTCTTGCTCTATTACAGGAAGAAGAGGAGGCCCAAGCCAAGGCTGATAAAATCAAGCTTGCACTGGAAAAACTTAAGGAGGCCAAGGTTAAGAAGGTAAACTCTTTTTGTAGATAGCTAATAGGCTTATTTTAGTTATATTCCAAAGGGCCAGTGGCTATATGGAGTTTTGGTGGTGGGAACTGTGTGGAGTTGTACCCCTCTTACCCTATGGTTTTGTATTTCCTTTTTTTTTTTAATATTTATTTATTCCCTTTTGATGCCCTTGTTGTTTTATTGTTGTAGTTGTGGTTATTGATGTTGTTGGACAGGACAGAGAGAAATGGAGAGAGGAGGGGGAGACAGAGAGGGGGAGAGAAAGACAGACACCTGCAGACCTGCTTCACCGCCTGTGAAGCGACACCCCTTCAGGTGGGGAGCTGGGGGCTTGAACCCGGATTCTTATGCCACTCCTTGTGCTTTGCACCACCTGTGCTTAACCCACTGCGCTACCCCTACCCCCCCCCAACTCCCTTAGGTTTCCTTTTAATAAATAAAATAAAATAAAGAAAAAGAAGGTAAACTCTTGCATGAGGAAGTTAAATCAATAATATTTTATTAAGTAATGATTAAAAAAGAGAATCTTGAGTAGTACTTCCCAAATAATTGGACTGTTGTAGTTATTCTTTCTTTAACATTACTGAGCTTGTCTTTGATAAATAAGGGACTGTGTTAGTATTAACTTGGTGTTTCTTATATCCTTAGTAAATACAGGACTTTTTTTCCCCTTGACTTACACATGGTTTTCCCTGGGAGCAAGAAAACAGGAGTAAAATTATAACCTTCAAGAAAGGAAAAGACTCTTGAGCCATCTATTGCACAGACCCAGGGCCCTCTCAGCTCTCTTTTATGAGATTTCTGTAGTGAATCTCTACCCCCAGGACTGACTGACTGACTGACTGACTGACTGACTGACTGACTGACTCTCTCTCTCTCTTTCTCTTTTCACACCTTCTTGGATTCTGCTCATTCAGTACTTGGCTAGTAGCAACTGGCACCCCCTTGGGCCTGTGAGACTAGGATCAGAGCGAGGTTGGCCTTGGCCTCCCTTCAGAGCTAGGATGTCCATGAAAGCTTTGTCATCTTTCCTATCCACTGGGGCAGTGTTCAGCATAACTGCCTCCCTAGATGACCAGGGTTCGATAACTTTTCCAGATACCTATATATTATTTCATATCAGAAACACACGTATTTAACCTTATTAGAAGTCTGGGCTGGGGAGACAACATAATGGTGATGCAAAATGATTATCATACCTAAGGCATCAAAGGTCCCAGGTTCAATCCCCAGCACCACCATAAGCCAGAGCTGAGCAGAGCTCTGGTTTAAAAACAAACAACTTCCTTAAACATCTATATGTAATACAATTGTGTTCATGATAGTTTGGTAAGTTAAGAGATGTAATGGGGCTCAGTTCCGGATGCCTTTGCATCTCTTGAGACTCAAGCACTTTTGACTTATAATTTGGGTGAACTGTTCGCTTCACGTAGGGCTTCAGACTTTGTGTCTCCACAACACTTCTCACTGGTTCCTTGAACCAATGACTCCTTATCTAGGAGTCTTTCCAGTTACTCTGTTCCTATTTGTACCGATATGTCTGCATTTCTTTACATCGTCCTTGTACACACGATGGAATCCTGTGGACAATTTGCTGAAGTTAGATGCCGTCGGCTGTCTTGATTTTTCTCCTCTACTGTACTCACTTTGGTCAACCCTGGGTCGATGCAGCTTTTCTGCTGCTTGGGGCCTGGACCCTCAATGTATTTTCAGCCGATCCCAATAAGTCACCCACCCACCCCCACCCCCACTAACGTAGAAGGTCACTTCTCCCTGGCCCTCTTTGGCACATCCACATTCTCTCACTTAGTGCCATGGGTCACTACTGCCCATTATTCTGAGAAAACAGAAGTCATTGGAAGTAATCTCTGGGATGCTCCCAATATATGTAGCTGCTATTCTGCCCAGGTCTGAGATGTGGGCCCCCTGTCTTCTCCATGCTGGTGTCATGTTTCTAAGACTAACCTCCCTTCTCCTCCTCCTCTTTCTCCTTCTTTTTAACCTCTCTTCTTTTTTTTAATTATTATTAGTGAATTAATATTGCTTTACAAAATTATTACAGGGGTACAATTCCACACCGTTCCCACCAGCCGAGTTCTGTTTCCATTCCCTCCATTGGAAACTACAGCAGTTCTCCAGAGATCACAGATACGGGTTGACTATTATTTCTATAACTATCTATAATTATATATATTTGCCCAGTTTTCTATGGTCCTCCCTTCTCTTCCTAAGTCACACCTACACCGGTTACTACTTCTGAGTGTCCTTCCTTTTTTTCATTTTCTTTGTCTCTGTCCTGGTGGAATTGGGGTTCACATCCCTCTGGCCATCTTGCCCTAACATTCTCCCCTCTGGGGGGGGTGGATATGACCAGCCTCTCTTCTTGCCCCTCCTCTGCTAGATGCCACAAGGACATCCCATGTCACACAGCCAAGTCAAAAGCCCCTAGTGGCCTTGAGCCCTAGTGGGAAGGCTTCTGGCTCTCCCAGCCCCCCCCCCTTAAGGCACCCCCATCGGACAGACAGACAGTCAGGTCCTCTGGACACACATAAAATCTGTGGTGGGGGAGGTGGCATTTAGGAAGAACCTAAAACAGGACCAGGTGGTGTTGCACCTGGTTGAGCACATGTTACAATGTGCAAGGACCCAAGTTCAAGTTCCTCGTCCCTACCTGGCGTGGAAGAAACTTCACAAATGCTAACGCAGGGTTGCAAGTCTCTGTCTTTGCCTCTCTCTCTCTCTCTCTCTCTCTCTCCCTTTTCCCCTCCCCTCTCAATTTCTCCCAGCCACTGCGGGTAGGGTGGCGACCTCCCAGGTAATTGTGGGTGTGGTGGGGAGCAACCAGGTCACTGCAGCCACGGGCTGGAACGTCTAGGCACTGAGGGTGTAGGGGGAGCATTTGGGCGGCCGGACATGGCGAGGGTGCATCCGGGTCACTGTGGGCGAGGGCGAATAGGTCAGCGCACTGTAAGCGAGCTGCGCACATCCGGGCCACCTGAGTCATGGCTGAGGGTACATCGGGGGTCCCCCCCCTCCGGAAGCTGAGCCACTGAGTCGTGGCAAAGAGGGAGAGGACACAGGTCTGGGAGGCCGCCTAAGTCTGTTTCGGTGTCACTGAGCTGGTGAGAATTTGGAATGTGTCTGTTCCAAGTGTGATAGACGCTCCATGAGGTTTTGTTGGTGTTTTTTTTTAAATCATTTTATTGTTTAACTTATTTATTATTGAATAGAGAGAAACTGAGAGGGAAGTGGGAGCTAGAGAGACAGAGAGACCCCTGCAGACCTGCTTCACCACTCATGAAGGTGGGGGGGCCAGGGGTTTGAACCTGGGACCTTGCACATTGTAATGTGTGCGCTTTTTAATCACTTTATTGGGAGGGGGATAGTGACTTACAGCACAGTTGTTGACACGTGGGTACATTTTCTCATCTCACCATGACAGGTGTCTGCAGAACACTCTCCCAATTTGCGTCCTTTCCCCCCCACCCCCGCCATGCACCAGGAGCCCAAAGCTCCCCCTGCCCACCCTCCTTCCCCAGAGCCCTTTTGCTTTGGTGCAATACCCCATGAGGGTTTTAACAGGGGCTACTCTGGTTATTGGTTTATTTGTTTGTTTTGTCTGTGGGTTTTAGCGATCATTCAGCCTTTTTTGTGGGAGAAATTGGAAGGAGAGCGGTCAAGAGCCCAGTGGCCTGTGTTCCTCTCTAGAAAAATACCTTCTTGACCTGTAGAAAGATGTGCTGGGTTGATGCAATCACAAAATAAATGACAAGTGGAAATGGCTTTACAGGGTCACTCACTGTGACCATTGGAGATAGAAAAGAAAAAAGTAAAGTAAAAAAAAAAAAAATGAAACTTCCCTTAAGCCATTCAGTTGTACAGGGAAGATCACGCTGCGTATATTTTCAGAAGGAGAAGGAAAAAGAGAAGTTGCATTTTGGATTAAAAGATCGATCAGCTAGCATCATCAGCCTGTTCACTTCATCTGGAGTTGTTTGTTTGTTTGTTTTAATATTTATTTTCCCTTTTGTTGCCCTTGTTGTTTTATTGTTATAGTTATTATTGTTGTTGCTGTTGATGTCGTTGTTGTTGGATAGGACCGAGAGAAATGGAGAGAGGAGGGGAAGACAGAGAGGGGGGAGAGAAAGATAGACACCTGCAGACCTGCTTCACCGCCTGTGAAGCGACCCCCCTGCAGGTGGGGAGCCGGGGGCTCGAACCGGGATCCTTACTCCTGTCCTTGCACTTTGCACCACCTGCACTTAACCGGCTGTGCTACCGCCAAACTCCCTTGTTTTGTTTTTTAAGGAGTGGAGAAAGCAACTATTCCCTGCTGCATATCAAAGCAAGAGAATTTTGCTATAACTTAGTTGGGTGGAAGTCTTACAGTTAAACACAAAGCACGACCTACCTTGATTTAACACACACCAAAAAAAAGATGTACAGCAGAAAACCGTTGTGTTCAGGGCAGAAGGAGAGCCAACTGGGAAGCCAAGTGATGTTTGTTCCGGCTTCAGACACTACAAATGGAGTTCTTATAAAATTCAGGTGTGGCACAGAACGTTAAGAGCTGAGACCCATTCATTCCGTAGTAAAGAACTAGGCAGTGCTCAAGCGTAATCCACAGCAGGTGGGTCATGTCTGTTGGAAGTATTTTGCCAGTAAGTATTCTGTGGAGTGCTGAAATTGTTTTGTATTACAAATGGTGCGCACAGTTTGTGATATAAAGCTTGGGGGACTGGAAACATAATTGGACTTATCTATTAATTTTGTATGTTTATTGTAAAGCTTGGTGACACAGGAGAACAATTTCATTTCTAAGTTTTATTACAGCAGCAAAACAGTGGTAAATGATTATGAACTAGGGCATTCCTGTATTTAAGAGCTTGCAAAAGAAAAAGGAAGGAAACTTTAAAACTGTGAGCTATTTACTAGGAAGCACTAGAAAGGTGGTGGCTTTATTTTTTTTTCTCTTGAATCATTTTTCTTCCAAATCATATTTCTGTAGCTATGAAAAATATTCAGTTTGCTACATCAAAGGACTGTGATTGCGTTTTGGTGTTATTTATTTATATAAGTTACTTTTTTTAGCAGGTAAAGGGGGTGATAGAAGCTGTTCAAAATAGTAAATAAGATTTCTTCCTGCCAAAAGTTACCAGCCTTCTGTTGGTTTTTAATTTTTTCTACATTTTTATAATTATGAATATTTACAACTACATGGAGATTAAAATAAGTTTGGAGAAAAAAAAAAAAACAATAACAACCTTTCACCCTTGTCAAATTATGTTGTTTAGCTTGTTGGCTCTATGTAAAAATAAAGCACCTGGCTTATACTTGATTTTCTCATAAATTCCTTAGTGGAAATAAAATGCAGTCAAACACCGTTAAGCTTTCCACCAAGAAGATTAATTCTTCTAAGCACTGATATGTTTAGTGTCTCTAAACATGTAGCTACATTATAGCCGTAATTCTCAGCACAGGGAGCAGGTCTGTCTTCCACAGGAAATACATCACAGTAAAGACCTAGGGTTTAGGGAACTCTTTCTACTGTCAGGTGAGCACAGTTTTGATACCAAGGCACTTGAGCCTATCATTCAAATGTATCCAAAGGCAAAAAAAGCATCTGTCCCACTGGAGGTTGGGATACAGATTTTTCCCTGGGAAAAAAAGACCGACAGCAAATGAGTGACTGAAAATGTTGTGGTATATATACACAATGGGATTCTACTCAGTTATTAAGAATAATGAACCTGGGGCCGGGTGGCGGTACACCGGGTTAAGCACACATAGTACAAAGCACAAGGACCAGTGCAAGGATCCTGGTTCGAGCCCCCAATTCCCCACCTGCAGGGGGGTCACTTCACAAGTGGTGAAGCAGGTCTGCAGGTGTCTTTCTCCCTTTCTGTCTTCCCTTCCCTCTCTCAATTTCTCTTTGTCCTATCCAAAAAAAAAAAAAACATTTGCCAGAGGAGCAGTGGATTCATAGTGCAGGCACCAAACCCCAGGGATAACCCTGGAGGTAAGAAATAAAAATAATGAACCACCTTCTTCACCTCATCTTGGATGGAGCTTGAAGGAATCATGTGAAGTGAGATAGACCCGAAAGAAAAGGATGATTTGGGATGAGTGATCATGGACAGAAATTGAGAAATAAAACATAAGGGGAAACACAAAGTAGAACTTGGACTGAGGTTGATATATTGCACCAAAGGAAAGCACTTTGGGGCAGGTTCGGGGTAGGGGTGTGTTCAGGTCCCGGATCACAATGGTAGAGGAGAACCTAGCCTAGAGGTGAGAGTGTTTGGAAGAAAACTGAGTGATTTTACACATGTATCAACAGCTGTATTTGCTGTAAATCATTAATCTCTTCAATAAAAAAATATTTTTAAGTGTTCTGGGAGGTGGCACAATGGATAAAGCATTGGACTCTCAAGCTGGAGGTCCAAGAGTTCAATCCCTGGCAGCACAGTTACCAGAGTGATGTCTGATTCTTTATCTCTCCTCCTCCTCTTTTATGAATAAATAAATAAAATCTTAAAAAATAATAAAATAAAAAGTATTTCTTAAAAAGTCTTTAAGGGGGCGCAGGTGCTGCCTCATCTGGTTAAGTGTACAGGGACCCAGTTTCAAGCCCCTGGTCCCCTCCTGCAAGTGGGAAGCTTTACAAGTGGTGAAGCAAGACTGTAGGTCTCTCTCTCTTCCTCTTTTTTTTATTATTATATTTACTTATTAGAGACAAAGAGAAATAGAGAAGGAAAGGGGAGATAGAGAGGGACAGAGACAGAGAGACACCCGCAGCCCTGCTTCACCATTTGCAAAGCTTTCCCCCTGCAGGTGGAGAACCGGGGCTTGAACCTGGGTCTGTAACATGCGCACTCAACCAGGTATGCCAACTGGCCCTTTTTCTCCCTCTATACCTCCCCTTCCCCTCTCAGTGTTTCTTTGTCTCTACCTATCCAATAATAAATAAATAAAAAGATTTTATAAATAAATAAATAAAAAGATTTTTAACATAGTCTTTAAGGAGGCCAGACAGTGTTGCACCCAGTTGACCACACATACTGCCAACCGTAAGTAGTGACTTTTTTTTAATGCAGTCCACAGTGATCAAATCCAATACCTTCTACATGCCCTCTGCTGCTAAGCCACCTCCCCAGCCCAGGTTTTTATATTTTTATAGAAGATAAGGGACCAGGCAATGCACACTGGGTCGAGCGCACATGTTACAGTGCGCAAGGACCCTCGTTCAAGCACCTAGTCACCTGCAGGGCGGGAAGCTTCACAAACAGTGAAACTATCCTACAGGTATCTCTTCCTGTCTCCCTCTCTACCTCCCCTTTCTCTCTCAATTTCTATCTCTAGCAAAAATAAATAAATAAATAAATGTTAAAGAGAGAGAGAGGCTTAAGCACTGTTTGAGCCTCCATGAAGTTCTTCTTGTCTTACACTTGATGTCCGTATGTGGTGCCAAAGATCGAACCCAGGACCTCCTGGGAGAAAAGCATGTGCTTCGTCTACTGAAGTACCTTCCTAGTCACTTCTTAAATAAGAAATCTCATCTGGGAATAACCAGGACCAATACAAGGCGAACGTGCTAGGCAGAACTTCTCTTTCACTATTTCCCTTTATGAGAGAGACTAGAATTTCTTTTCAGCTATTGTGTTTGTCTGTTTTGCATTAATTAGACACTGGTTTACAATGTTGTAAGATTCCAAGGCTATGACTAGAGCAACTTGCTCCACACACCACCAAAGGAGAACAGAAACACAAGGCAGGGGACTAGGAGTTTCCGGTTGGTGAAGCTGCTTTTAGGCTTCCTCTGCTGAGTTTGTGTGCTTGGTGTGCTATATTTGCATGGCAGGCACCGTAGCCTGGAGGGAGAGCGGTGACAGTCTACAAAGGAAAAGATAGCATCTTGCCAGTAAGCTGCACCTTCCTGGTGTTGCAGTCAGAGATGCTCTGTCTTGACTGACTTCAGCTAGAACTGAGTCCCTCTTAAATAATAAAAGCTGTGATTTCAGTAAAGAATATGACTGGGAGTCTGGCAGTAGCGCAGCTGGTTAAGCGCATGTGGCGCAAAGTGCAAGGACCGACATAAGAATCCTGGTTCGAGCCCCCGGCTCCCCACCTGCAGGGGAGTCGCTTCACAGGCGGTGAAGCAGGTCTGCAGGTGTCTGTCTTTCTCTCCCCCTCTCTGTCTTCCCCTCCTCTCTCCATTTCTCTCTGTCCTATCCAACAACAATGACATCAACAACTACAACAATACAACAACAAGGGCAACAAAAGGGAATAAATAAATAAATATTTAAAAAATATATATATGACTACAGGCCTTCCCAGAAAGGCTCATGGGAAACCTTCTCTTAAATAGAACTGTAATGTGTAAGAAACTGACTCGGTGGTACGTTTCCACTGATCCTTTTGAAGACTGGATACATAGCATCATTGTAACCCGTAGCTCCCATAAAATCAATTAATATAGTTTAAAAATGTACTGCAAATATAAAATAAATCACAGAAAAATTCAAACTCCAGAGGCATGAATTCAAGGATTAGTTCTGCTCTATTGTATCGGAATCATGGGGACCAGAAATTGTAATGACTTTGACAAGTAGTCTGAGAAAAGTCAGTGAAATCTTCTGTCTTTAGTGAAGATGAGTAGAAAGGTTTTCCACTAAAACCTCCAGATTTGGGGTTTTAGCAGTTTGGCTTTGAACTGAATACAGTAGACTTATTTTTTAAATGTATTTGTTTGTATATGAGTGAGAGAAGCAGAGAGAGAAAGCCAGGGCTTTCTCCAACATGTCATGCCAGGGATCAAATAGGGGCCTCATGCCCACAAGTCTAATACGTTATGTAAGCAAAGATCTGATCTGCTTAGCATTTTGTTTTGTTTCATTTTTTTAATATGAGGAAAAATTTTTATTGGAGGGGATTAGTAGTTTACAGTCAACAGTTGTTGGTACATATGTAAAAATTCTTAGTTTTCTGCCAAACACTAATCCCCCACCGAGGTCCTCCTCCACCATCAGCACCAGGACCAGAAACCTACCCCCCATCCAGAGTCCTTTACTTTGGTGCAGTCCACCAAACCCAGTCCAAGTTCTGCTCTGTGTTTTCCTTTCTGTTCTTATTTCTCATCTTCCGTCCATGAGTGACATCATCCCATATTCATCCTTCTCTTTCTGGCTTGTCTCACTTCACATGATTCCTTCAAGCTCCATCCAAAATGAGGTGAAGAAGGTGAATTCACCACTTTTAATAGCTAAATAGTATCCCATTGTGTACATAGACCACAACCTTCTCAGCCACTCATCTGTTGTTGGGCACCTGGGTTGCTTCCAGGTTTGGCTACTACAAATTGTGCTGCTATGAACAGATAGATATACACACATCTTTGGGGATGGGTGTGTTTGCTTCCATAAATTAAATCCCCAGGAGAAGAATTGCCTGGTCATAGGGTAGGTCCATTTCTGTCCTTCTGCTTTCCACAGGGACCGGACCATTTTGCATTCCCACCAGCAGGGCAGGAGGATTCCTTCCAAGAACTGTTAGCTTCTTTAGTCCAATATGAGTCTTGAATTGCAATAAGGGGCCTAACTTGTGCTAAGTTATGCAGGAGACTGTATTATAGAGATCCAGGCTTGGTTTTCAATCAAGAAATACTTCTTGGCTTCAGGATGAGCCTGAACAAGTAACAGAAACATGTCCAGGGAGCAGAAAGTCGGCATTTCTTTGCTTCTCTTTCCTTGTTTTCTGTCTCCTCAACCAGAAGGCAAAATCTGTGATGGCCATAAAAGGAGTTTGTTTATTGTGTGCTTTTCTGTCTTTTTTTTTCATATTGGGGAATGAAACCAAGGTCTTAAGCATGTGTAATAGTTCTGTTGAGTAACCTCTCTGGGCCAATCTTTTATTCATTCATTTATTTATTTATTTTACCAGAGCACTGTCCAGCTCTGTCCTATGATAGTGCAGAGGATTGAACCTGGGATGTCTCAGAGCCTCAGGAATGAGAGTCTGACTGCATACCCATTATGCTATCTCTCCTCTGGCCACAAGGCCGCTTACATTCATTCTTTTTTTTTTTTTACTTTATTTTTTTTTATCTTTATTTACTTATTGGATAGAGATAGTCAGAAATGGAGAGGGGAGAGAGAGATACCTGCAGTCCTGCTTCACCACTCGTGAAACTTTTCCCCCTACAGGTGGGAATCGGGGGCTCAAACCTGGGTCCTTGGGCATTGTAACATGTGCACTCAACCAGGTGTGCCACCACCCGGCCCCCATTCATTCTTTATTCTTTAGAGAGAAAGCAAGAGAGACAGCTCAGCACTACACTACACTAACCATAGCTCCCCTGGTGCCACCCCTGGTGCTCCCACGTAGTGTCAGGGCGTGAACCCAGGTTCCTGTGCTTGGTAAGGAATACTCTCTACTGGGTGAGCTATCACTCGGAAGCTCTGTCCTATCTTTAGTGTCTTGTTGGTATCCGAACCCCGAGTCTCCCGTGTGAAAGGTGTGGCGCGCTACAGCTGAGCTACATCCTCTGCCCTTGCTTTTCTGTGAGTTGGTTTATCCTCCTCCATAGTCTTAGCACGTTCCAACGAGGACTTAGCAGGGGAGTGAATTCACCTCAAGTGAGTTCACAGGATTTGTGATTGCTCACGTTCACAGAAACACTAGCGTCTTTCAAACCCCAGTCTTCAGGGCCTTTTCCGGCTGCTGACACTGACAGGCCACTGTGTGGCTTCCTCCTCAGCTTGTGGTCAAGGTGCACATGAATGACAGCAGCACCAAGTCCCTCATGGTGGACGAGCGGCAGCTGGCCAGAGACATTCTAGACAACCTTTTTGAGAAGACCCACTGTGACTGCAACGTCGACTGGTGTCTGTATGAAATCTACCCAGAACTACAAATTGGTAAGTCCCGTGCCCAGCAACGAGTGGCCCTCCCAAATCCCGTGGCTTTGCGTTCATTCTTTTCTCTTTTTTAATTTTATTTATTTATTTTGGATAGAGCAAGAGAGAGAAATAGAGAGGGAAGGGGGTGAGAGAGGGAGAAGGGAAGGAGCGAGGGGGGAGCTGCAGGACTTTCACAACTCAGGAAGCTTCCCCCATACAAAAGTGAACTGGGGGCTTGAACCCCGGTCCTTGCACATGGGAGTATGTGCACTCAGCTAGGTGCACCACCATGCCACCCTTTCTTTTTTCTCTTTCATGGGTCTTACTCTGTTACTTGAGAAGAGTTTGGTGCAAGTCCATTAAAACGTCTTCTCTGTCACTTCCCAGAGTCAGACTCAGTGCTGGCCTCTCCGTTTCTTTGTTGGGGGGCCCACAGCTTGGGACCCAGAAGCCTTATTCTTACCAAGTCTCTAGGGCCCCCACAAGGAAGAGGAAGTGGCAGGTGGATACTTCATAGGGCCTGCTTCATAAGCTGAGCAGATTATAGAAGGAACTAAGTAGTAGTCACTTCAGGTCTCTGTAGAGTTTTGTTTGTTTGCTTGTTTGGGTTTTTTTGTTTATTTGTTTGTTAACTCTAGTGTGACTCTGAAGTAGACTTCACATCACTGTTCACTTCCTCTTGCCCCCAGCCTGCTAGCCTGATGTCTGACTCTTTATCTAGTGGGAGAGGCTCAGCACGGGACTGGGTGGTGGCACACCTGGTTGAGTGTACATGTTATAGTGCTCAAGGACCCAGGTTCGAGCCCCCGGTCCCCACCTGCAAGGGGAAAGCTTTGCGAGTGGTGAAGCACAGCTGCGGACATCTCTCTCTGTCTCTCTTCCTATCAACCCCTTCCCTCTCAATTTCTGGCTGTCTCTATCCAATAAATAAATAAAGATTAAAAAATAAAAGAAAACATTACAAAAAAAAAGGAAGAGATTCAACCCCGATAGCAAAGTGTAATTGATAGGAATTGGTGGAGCAAAGCAACAACAACAACAGCAATAATAATAATAGATTAAAGAAAAGAAGCCATTAAAGCAATACACTTTCTCATTCCTTTTTTTTTTTAAATCTTTGGAGGCTCGGTGCTAGTACCACAAATCCACTGTTCCTGGCACCCTCCCCCCTCCATTTTATTAGATAGAGCAGAGAGAAACTGAGAGAGAAGGGGAAATAGAAAGACACCTGCAGACTTGCTTCACTGCTTGTGAGGTGACCCCCCTGCAGATGGGGACCCACCCTGGGCTGGAACTGGGATCTTTGTACGGGTCCTTGTGCTTCGTTCTATGTGCACTTAACCTGGGGCGCCACTGCCTGACCCCCTCTTTCTCATTCTTAATTTCACTCACAGAACGTCTTCCAGAAATACTGGTGGGTACAGTTACCTATTTTAGGAACTTTAGGTGTTTGTTTTATTTTTCTAGAGGAAATTACCTACCCTGAAACAAGTCCTCGAAGTTCTCTTCAACTCGCTACGTCAAACAGAGAAATGAAAGCCTCCTTCTATATTTAGTTTTGGTTCAGACATTCATAGACTGTTTTGAGAGTTTAGGGAATGGTGTTTTAGAATATTTTGAACTCAAAATTGCACTCAAAATTGTTTAACCAGTCATTGCTTAGTTATCTGACAGAGAGAATGCTTACCTCTGTTTGGGACTATTAAAAGTAAAAGTAATAATAATAATAATCTTATATGAAAAAAAGTGCAATGGTAGGTCATCATTCTCACTGCATTGTAGGCTTTGCCACATCTTCTTAATGGAAACTAAGTTGAAGACCTGAAATAGTCCATCTAACAGGGATATAGCCATGTGGCATCAGTAAGAATTAGCAGTTTCTCAGGCTGGCTGTATGGATTAACCTACGAACATTGATGTCCAGCAGAAAAGCAATTGCAGAATCTAGAACTCCCACCTTCTGTACCCCATAAAGAATACTCCCAGAAGAGGAGAAATGTTAGAAGAAGATGACCAAGAAGGCTCTGAATCTCCGGTTCCATCAGCACCTGGAGAGAGAAGGGGGGAAAGGGAAGGACAATCAGTAATAGGTGTAGGTATGACTTAGACAGGAAGAGAAGGCAGGACCATGGGAAACAAAAGAGCAAATATTGATATAAGTATAGATATCTATAGAAATACTAGTCAACCCCCCTCGGTGACCTTGGGAGAATTTCCTGCAGTTTCTAATGGAGAGAATGGGGACACAGAACTCTGGTGGTAAGAATGGTACAGAATTATACCCCTGTTATCTCATAATTTTGTAGATCGATATTAAATCATATATACGTATAAATTAGAAGTTGCAGACATCAAGGAGAAGTATGATGCACTATGTTTAACTTGGTACTAACTAACATTATCTGTGTAGGGAACCCTAATATCTTGGGTCTGAAAAAATGCTTTCTTTCATTTCATCAGAAAGGTTTTTTGAAGACCATGAAAATGTTGTTGAAGTCTTATCAGACTGGACAAGAGACACAGAAAACAAAGTGTTGTTTTTAGAGAAGGAAGAAAAATATTCTGTATTTAAAAACCCACAGGTAAGATAATGCCTGTACTGTTGAATGGTGTATAGTACAGAGGAGTCTCCGCTGTGACCTGTGTACTTCCCACATCACTCATCATCTCAGAACGGATCACACAAGGGGTCCTTTTGAATAAACACAAGCTCAACCTTTAGAACATTTGCAGTAAGAGTCCTTTGAGGGATGCAGAAAGAAAAGAACGTCTTTTCTTTGGATTCAGTATCCAAGATGGATCTGCTGAAGAAAATCCCGTCCCGTTCTTACTTCTGTTTGACAGCATTAATCCAGTTCAGTTGTCGTATCTTTTTGCTTGGTGAGTCCTGGATGCCTCAACTTTAGAAATACTCTGTCCTTTGGTGTTCATGTTTGGTTCTTGTTTATGTGGAATAACAAATGGGAACACCTGAGGGAAATACATAGCTTGTTTACCCTAGTTCCACAGGCTGTGTAATAAAAAGGATATTTAAAAAGGGCTTTTTCTTAATGTCATATGTAAAAGGGTGTCACATAACTGTGGAGTTTTACCCTTGTAGACTCCAGTCAACTAAGTGCAGAAGAGTCATTAACTCTTTCTATAAAGTCAAATCATGTTCACCACGGACAAGATTATTGGGGACATCTAAACACATTTGTATTTTGAAGGTGAAAAGAAAACCAAGGCCAGGCAGAATTGTATCCAGCTGAGTACACATGTTACCATGCACCAGGACCTAGGTTCAAACCCCCAGGCCCCACCTGCAGGGGGAAAGCCTCATAAGTGATCAAGCAGGTCTGCAGGTGTCCCTCTTTCTCTCTCCCTCTCTAGATCCTCCTTTCCTCTCAATTTTTTTCTTTCTCTATCCAATACATTTCTTAAAAAAAAATCCAAGTCCCATTGCACTAGAAGAGAAAGTAGGATATCCCAGAACACTTTCTTCATAAAAACATGCTCTTTGGGAGTCGGGCTGTAGCGCAGCGGGTTAAGCGCAGGTGGCGCAAAGCACAAGGACCGGCATAAGGATCCCAGTTTGAGCCCAGCTCCCCACCTGCAGGGGAGTCGCTTCACAGGCGGTGAAGCAGGTCTGCAGGTGTCTATCTTTCTCTCCTCCTCTCTGCCTTCCCCTCCTCTCTCCATTTCTCTCTGTCCTATCCAACAATGACAACAACAATAATAACTACAACAATAAAACAGCAAGGGCAACAAAAGGGAATAAATAAATAAAAATAAATACTAAAAAAAAAAAAAAACATGCTCTTTTCTCCGTACTGTGCTTTTCTCTAGGGTGTTTAATGGCAGATGGACAACAAAGCTATTTAGTACACTTGCTTGTGACAAATAGCAAACAATAAAAAGTGCAAAGCTTTCAAACCGCAGCTACCATTATGCCGTGCATTAGTACCTACATTAATGAGGATACCATTGTCACAACCAACCTTAATGGATTGGTCTCTTGATGAATGCTGAGCTAAAAGACACAATCAAGGTAGAAAGAAGTAATTGGGAAGTTTATTACTAGCAGTAAGCAGTAGAGACAGGGAGACAGCATTTGCAAAGCACTGCCTCTTCAACCTTGGTAATTGGGGAGAATTTACTGGTCCTTGGGAATCTGCAGGGAGGGAGAATCTACTACTTAGGAGACTGTATTCGTTTTGCACCTGCGTGAAGCTTAAGACGTACTTCTACGTGGTGGACAAGCTCCTTCTTGGACAGAGATGGTACTGGGCTCTCAGTCACAAGAGATACACTCCTTAGGGTACTATGTGTGCCCCGTGTGTGGGACTTGAGTCATCGCAAAAGCACCTGGCAGTGACCTGCTGGGCCTTTACTTTGGTGCAGTACACCAAACCCAGTCCAAGTTCTGCTCTTTGTTTTCCCTTCTGTTCTTATTTCTCAACTTCTGTCCATGAGTGAGATCATCCCATATTCATCCTTCTCTTTGTTTTTTTTTAAATCTTTTTTTTATTTCTTTATTGGGGAATTAATATTTTACATTCAACAGTAAATACAGTAGTTTATACATGCATAACATTTCCCAGTTTTCCATATAACAATACAACCCCCACTAGGTCCTCTGTCATCCTTTTTGGACCTGTATTCTCCCCTCCACCCCACCCCCCACCCCAGAGTCTTTTACTTTGGTGCAATACGCCAATTCCAGTTCAGGTTCTACTCTTCTGATCTTGTTTTTCAACTTCTGCCTGAAAGTGAGATCATCCCATATTCATCCTTCTCTTTCTGGCTTATCTCACTTCACATGTTTCTTTCAAGTTCCATTCAAGATGAGATGAAGAAAAGTGAATTCATGATTCTTAAAAGCTGAGTAGTATTCCATTGTGTACATAGATCATAACTTGCCCAGACACTCATCTGTTGTTGGACACCTGGGTTGCTTCCAGGTTTGGCTATTATAAATTGTGCTGCTATGAATATAGATATACACACATCTTTGGGGATGGGTGTGTTTGGTTCCATAAATTAAATCCTCAGAAGAAGAATTGCCAGGTCATAGGGTAGGTCCATTTCTGTCCTTCTGCTTTCCACAGGGCCTGGGCCAAAAGGTCCAACTGGTTCCTACCAGCATTCCCACCAGCAGTGCAGGAGGGCTTCTTTGCGCCAACAACCTCTCCAGCATTTATTGTTACTAATGTTTCTGTTGTATGCCATTCTCACAGGAGTGAAGTGGTACCTCATTATTATCTTTATTTGCATTTCCCTGACAGTCAATGATTAGGGGCATTTTTTCACATTTCTGTTGTCCTTTTGGACCTCTTCTTTGGTGAATATTCTGTTCATATCCTCCATTTGCTGCATTTCATTAGCTCTTTTGTATATTTTAGTTATTAGCCTTTAACCCGATGTTGTTCCCTTAACCAGAGCACTGCTCAGCCCGGTTATGTACTGTTGCCAGGCATGTGTGTATACCTGTGTTCAGAGCAGCGTGATTTGTAATAGCCAGAAGTCCTATGTGCTGCTCTGCTCCACCTCCCCAGCCCTGTAAACTTTACTTTTTATGCTAAGTTAACAAAAAAGAAAAAAAGATCCTAGTTAAGAATATATTCAGAGGGAGTTTATTATACAAATACAATCTAGAATTTTTTTTTAATTGACTAACCTTTTTCTCTACAAGTACTATCGGAAACAGTTCATTAAAAAGTACAAATTCTGGGGCTGGGCAGTAGCGCAGCGGGTTAAGCGCACATGGCGCAAAGTGCAAGGACCAGCATAATAATCCCGGTTTGAGGTCTCTTCACAAGCGGTGAAGCAGGTCTGCAGGTGTCTTTCTCTCCCCATCTGTCTTCCCCTCCTCTCTCCATTTCTTTCTGTCCTATCCAACAACAACAATAGCTATAACAACAATAATAATAGCAACCACAACAAGGGCAGCAAAATGGGAAAAATAGCCTCCAGGAGCGGTGGATTCATAGTGCTGGCACCGAGCCCCAGTGATAACCCTGGAGGGGGGGAAAAAAGTACAAATTCATCCTGTGCTTCATTTGGGTTGTTAATTTCTTTTAAAGTACAATTGCCAACATTCACATGAGCTAGTGGGTCTCAGTGTTGGCTAGAGCATAACCTCAGACAGACTCCGCTTCCTCATTTCAGGACTAGGACTTAGAGTCTGTACGCCTTGTCTTTGTGCCTCACTAAAGCCAG
This sequence comes from Erinaceus europaeus, assembly GCF_950295315.1. NCBI lineage: Eukaryota > Metazoa > Chordata > Mammalia > Eulipotyphla > Erinaceidae > Erinaceus > Erinaceus europaeus. The sequence goes on from NC_080167.1 coordinate 62,457,866, forward strand.
TCATGGAACTGTCTAGGAGCCATCCAAACGTTAGAAACTGTGCAAAGAGCTAATGTTAACCAGAGATAATACAAGGAAAAGCTTGAGTCTTTGAGCAGTTGATTCATTAAAAAAAAAAAAAAAAAAAAAAAAGGATGAGCATGTGGAATGTTTTCTCAAAGTTGGCTTGTCTGAGAACCCTTTGGTAGGGTTCATCTTAGCCATTTGGCTGACTCTGGTGACTATTTTTGGAAGATAAAGATTATTTGTCCCAGAGTTTGCAATCTCACTGAAGAAAAGGGACAAGTCAAATAATGAAAGTGTACCTTCCAGGTTTAAAATGAGAATGGTATAGGTAGAAAGTATGACTTGGTATGTTTTTGTACAGAAGAGCTTAGTCATCCTGAGACGTTTAATGGCTAGGGAGCTAGCATAGAGTTTCGACAGAAAGACCTTTGTGCCTGAGGTTCAATCCCCAGCAACAACAGAAGCCAGAATTTAGCAGTATTCTCATAAAAAAAAAAAAATTAAATAAAATAAAAATAAGAACCTGAAGGGGCTGAGTGGTGGTCCACTCAGGAGCGCACAGTGGAGAGACATCACCTCTCTTGCTGGTATCTCCAGCCGTTGCATTTGCCTCCTCGCTGACTGTGCACTGAGGGAGGAAAGGGAGGCTTCACTGCCACCTCCGTGACACAGTAGTGAGCAGTCAGTGGACAGTTGGGTTGCCTGGGCCCGGAGGCTCCCATGCTCTTTCAGACCCCTCTGTTTTCTCTTTCCAACATGAATCTGTGGTGTGTAGCACGTAGGTGACCACTTACTGACCTTGACGTCTCCTGTTTTATTTAGAACTTTTACTTGGTCAACAGAGGGAAAAAAGAAAACAAGGACACAATGGAGAAAATGAACGCTAAGAACAAAGAATCCTTACTTGAGGTAAGTTTAATTTTGCAGAATGGAAGACTAGAGAAGGCTGTTGCGGGTCTACTTTTTAAATTATTCCCTTTTGAGAACAATGGCAGATTTGAGACACACTGAAATTTTAACTTGGAGTTTTTAAATCGAATTATTACTAGATTATAGCTATTTGAATTAAATTCTTTGGTTTATAAAAAAAAAGTACAATTTTAGACAATACATCTTCCTTACTTTTGTTTAAAAAAAAAATAAGGGGAGTCGGGCTGTAGCACAGCAGGTTAAGCGCAGGTGGCACAAAGCACAAGGACCGGCATGAGGATCTCGGTTCGAGCCCTGACTCCCCACTTGCAGGGGAGTCGCTTCACAGGCAGTGAAGCAGGTCTGCAGGTGTCTATCTTTCTCTCCTCCTCTCTGTCTTCCCCTCCTCTCTCCATTTCTCTCTGTCCTATCCAACAACTACGACAACAATAATAACTACAACAATAAAACAACAAGGGCAACAAAAGGGAATAAATAAATAAAATAAATATTTAAAAAAATAATAATAATAAAAAGGCTAATTTATTTTTATGAGAGCAAGAGAACAGAGCAGTGCTCGGCATATACAAGGCTGGGTATCAAACCTGGCCCCTCAGGCATGCAAGTCCTGTGCTCTACTGTGGTGAGCTGTCTCCATGGCCCTATTTGTTACTGACATGTTCCACCTAAGTTAGATGCAAAGACAGCTATTTTTTTTTTTAACAGTGCACTGCTCAGCTCTGGTTTATGGTGGTTCAGAGGACTGAACCTGGGACTTTAGAAGCTCAAGCAGAGTCTCTTTGTATAACCATGCTATCTCCCCTACCCCATCCAAATCTTCTTTAGAGTTCTATGGAGGCTAAGTGGTGGTGCATCTGGTTAAGGGCATATGTTACAGTGTGCAAGGACCTGGGTTCAAGCCCTTAGTCCCCACCTGCAAGGGGAAAGTTTCATGAACAGCAAATCAGTATTGCACGTCTGTATTTATCTCTCTTTCTATACAATAAATAATAAGTTGTTGTTAAAATAAATAAAATTAAGTGAGTTCTGAAACGCTCATCTAGTAGCCAGGGGTGTGGGAATTGTGACGTTTGGAGCTAGAGTTCTGACACAAGGTATGGCCCTGCCCACTGAGGTTCATGTCTGAAGCACCTCCATTTCCTGAGTTATTCCAGAGGCCCAGAGGGTAGCAGAAGTGCCATGTATCTGTCATTCTACAGGTGTCCAGGATGAGCACTGTGGGGTCTCATTCCAGAAGTTCACTTGACAGTTTTTGTTTTAACTCCTCATGGACATGTGACTATACTCAAAGCCCAGACTGTGCTCCCAGCTCAAAGCACAGATGAGGGTCAGGTCACAGGTTGCTAGTGGGGATGCTGAAGTCCCAAACTACTTTTCTTCACTCCCGAAAATTTGCTGAACTTTCCTTGAATTTCTCTTGAAATCTCAAGAGACTTGGGCTGCCTAGCCCCATTCATATTCTTTCTTCTTTTTTTTTTTCTTGCTTTCTTTTTTTTTTTTTAGAATTTATTTATTTATTAATGAGAAAGATAGAAGGGGAGAGAGAAAGAACCAGACATCACTCTGGTACATGTGCTGCTGGGGATTGAACTCGGGACCTCATGCTTGAGAATCCTATGCTTTACCACTGCGCCACCTCCCGGACCCCCTCTCCCATCCTGCGTGGTCATCCCAGGCTCCTCATTTATTTCTGTTCCTATCAGCACCACACACACACACACACACACACACACACACACACACACCCAGCCCCATACCACCAGGAGCAGCACTGCAAAATGGCTGCCACTTCCTAGAGCCTAAACACCCACACAGACAGTCTGATTCCTGGGACCAAGAGCACAGTGGCATTTCCCAAGGAGGCTCAACAGTGGGAATGGGGACCTGTCTGCATTTTCCAAACAGATTCCAGGTTGGGTTGAGGAAAATATAGTACCTGATATGCCTGCAACAAGGACGGGCCTGTTCTAAGCACACCAGGCAGAGATGGAGGCCCACAGACACAGGGGAGTGAAGAGCTTCCCCACAATGCCGCTTGCTGACAGTCAGTGCTTAGATGTCAACTGCCTGTGAACCAAGGACTGTTTTATGCCTTGATTTATGTAGTTGCCTCAGTGATTCTTATTTCAAAAGCTGGACGTGCATAAAAATAACTTGTAGATTTTTTTTGGAAGAAAAAAATGCGGTGGTTGTCAGAGGGACAGTGAATGGGAGGAGTGCTCAGAGGAAGTGAATTAAATAGTGTGATGGTTCTCATGCCTGAGAGTCCAGTGCTTTATCCACTGTGCCACCTCCCGGACCAGTGTGATGGTTCTCGAGCGTCAGTATACAGCTTGAGGTGTCAAACTGTGTTGACACTGATACAGTACTGTCAGCCAGTGAAATTTTATTTTTAAAAAGCTGGATGTGAATGAAAATTTAAAACATGCTTTGAAAAACTAGCAGTATCCTACTTTAATTTTGATCCTCAAATCTTTTTTTTTCCCTTGTAAAGTTTTATTTTTAAACAATATTATTTCTGTTGAGGGAACTTTAATTTCCAACACTGAAGGTCCCAGGTGTCCAGTTTTTCACTTCACATCATGTCCACCTCTGGCTGTCAATATCCATCATTAGTCAGTCCACCCTATCTTGTTCCCTGCTGGTAGCCATCATTCTGACATCAGTTTGTTAAAAAATAGATAGATAGATAGATAGATAGATAGATAGATAGATAATGGTTATGCAAAAAGATTATCATGCCTGAGGCTCTGAAGTCCCAGGTTCAATTCCCCACACCACTATAACCCAGAGTTGAGCAGTGCTCTGGTGAAAGAGGGGTGGGTGGAAGGAGCCCATGACATGCTATAGTGCAAACTAGAAACTCTCTCTCTGGAATGTAATGACTTTTCTAGTTGAACAAGTGCTTATTACACTTTCTATGTACCAAGCATCATTCAAAGTATCCTTCAAGGGTGGGGTGGGGGAGGGATAGACAGCATAATGGTTATGCAAAGAGATTCTCATGCCTGAAGTCCCAGGTTCAATCCCCCGCACCACCACAAACCAGAGCTGAGCAGTGCTCTGGTATTTCTGTGTCTTTCACTACATACATCTCTCTCAAAAATAAAAAGTAAATAAATAAAAATAAATAAATAAAATCTTTTTCTTGAATAAGAGACTATTGACAAGACAACTAATACTAGCCAAATTTGGGTGAATCACTGAGGAGATGCGAATAGAACAAAAAGTATCCTGGCTCAACCACATACACATTTGATGGAAGGATGCAAAGCTGGAAGTTACTCGCCATTCACTGAGTACAACGAAGCTGAGTTACTAGAAGGCAAAAGAATTAAGTTTGAATCTCTAAACTGACTGATAGACTAGTCTGTATTAATTTTGTCACATTGATTTTTAAGTAAATTTTGTTAAGGAACATATAATGATGCAAGTTTTGGCATTTGAAAATGTACTTTGTCAGGAAAAAGGTATTATCAGGTCAGAACTACAGCTCAGTGACAGACCTCATGCTCTGGATACCTAAGGCACTAGCTTCAGTCCTCAGCAACCCACCCCCAAGAAAAATTATTGCTGGCATGAAGACATATATGATCTTTACTTAAACCTTATTATTACTGTTGCTATAAACTAATAACAAACTATGTTCATTTCCTGCTATGTATAGTTTATTTTAAATTCCATGTAAAGTGACCAAACTGATAGGTGTTTTACTAGATACATTAAGATATATTGACTACATTACAAAGAAAATTATCAGTTATTAAAAGAAAAATAAATATATGGAATGGAATAAGAAAAAAGAAAATTACTTTGTCACTATCCTCTTCTGGTATTGTAATATTCATATTTGCCTTCTTGATCCTTAGATAAGGAGATATTTCCAAGATTAAATTAACTTACATATAATATATATATTTATGACTTTTCTATTTACTAAGAGTGAAATAGTATTTTTTTTTACTTACAGGAAAAGTAATGATTTTCTTCTTTGTATTTGCCAAAGCTTATATTTAGTTCTTACAATATGCCCAGATTAATTCATAATCTTCTTCGTGAGGTTAAGGCTATTGTTACTACACTTCTACAAGTAAAGGAACTGAGATTTCATAGTTTGCCCAACCGTGGTCACAGAGCTGAGGAGTCGGGAAGCCTTGAAATCTCACTCACTCTGTGTGGAGTTGTACCCCTCCTATCCTACGGTTTTGCTAATGTCTCCTTTCTTAAATAAATTTTTTTTAAATTAAAAAATTTTTAAAAAAAGAAATCTCACTCACTGTGGAGCTGGACTCCACCAGCAGACTAATCTCCCTCTTGTTAACAGCAGGCCATACGTTCACTCTAAGTTGCAGCTAGAAATAAAGTTTAACTTAAAAACTACTTTACTGGTTTGTTGAAATGTCAACAAAATGAGTGTTTTATATCATGTGTTTTACCTCAATTTCAGGAAAGTTTCTGTGGAACATCCGTCATTGTACCAGAGCTTGAAGGAGCTCTTTATCTGAAAGAAGATGGAAAGAAATCTTGGAAAAGGCGTTATTTTCTTTTACGGGCTTCTGGAATTTATTATGTACCCAAAGGAAAAACTAAGGTCAGATTAAAAAAAAAAAACTCTATAGCACCAAAAAAAAAAAAAAAGATTATAATTCCTATGACACTAAAGCTAAAAATATACTTAATTTTAAATACGTATAGCTAAGGTAGCTTAAATATACTGAAATTCATGTCACATATAATGTTTATACGAATACATACCTTTTAGAATAAAATTGTAGGAAGCCCTTTGAATTTTTTCATAGCCCTATTTTTTTAGCATCTTTGATTTTATTTTTTTTATTAGTGACTTAAAAATCATTAGCAAGATAGTTAATCTTTTTACAATTCCATACAGTTCCCACCACCAGAGTTCCATGTCCCATCCTCTCCACTGGAAGCTTCCCTGTTCTTTAACCCTCTGGGAGTATAGATCAAGTATCATTATGGGATACAGAAGGTGGAAGGTCTGGCTTCTGTAATTGCTTCTCCACTGGACATGGGTGTTGGCAGGTGGATCCATACCCCCAGCCTGTTTCTGTCTTTTCCTAGTGAAGTAAGACTCTGGAGAGGTGGGGTTTGGTGAGTTCATCTTCGTAGCCCTGTTTTGAAAGTGAAGAGGTTCACCTGTTTAAAGTCAGATTTTGAGAAGACTTTTCTAATTTGTTCACTTTCAAGTGAATTTGTTACAGTATATAATCTGTTTCTGACCATTTTCCCTTTCATACCTCCTCTTTTATTCTATAGTTAGCATAATAAAACTTCTTTATCCAGGAATCATAGAGGTATTAAAAATATTAATCAATCTTTAGATTTTAGCATTTATATTCTGAACATTTAAATTATTCTGTGAGATGTGCTATATTCATTTTCCTAAATAAATTAGCAGACTTGTTTAGACAAACATTGAACTTCTAGTTGATGATGGAGGTGATTGTCTCAAATCTTCAAGCATATGGTAAATCATTCTTAGGAGGCCGGGCAGTAGCACACCGGGTTAAAGTGCACATAGTACCAAGCATAAGGACCCACACAAAGATCCTGGTTTGAGCCCCCAGCTCCCCACCTGCTTCACAAGTGGTGAAGCAGGTCTGCAGGTGTCTGTCTTTCTCTCCCCCTCTGTCTTCCCCTCCTCTCTCAATTTCTCTCTGTCCTATCCAATTAAATAAATGGTAAACTATTCTTTGAGATGTCATTTTAACTCTTCTTTCTGTCCATCATTCTTTTTGAAGATCTTTCTTAGAGGGTTGAGGCATTTTCATCACTTGTTTGCCTTTGAAAAGTTTTAGGACTGAGAGAGAAGCTCACAGCATAGAACCCATACCAAGCTGTATGTGAGGCTTGGGTTCCAAGTCAAGGCACCACATAGGAGCACAAGGGAGTTCCATTAGTCCATAAATTGCAGAACAGTGCTGTGGTATCTCTACTCTGTCTCTCCCTTTCTCCTCTCAGAAAAAACAGTGAATGAAGAAATTGGGCCAGTGAGGCTTCTCTGCAGTGATAATTGTTCATGTGTGAAACCCCGAGTTCATTTCCCTGTCACCACATTATTATTATTGTTGTTGTTGTTGCTTTTTTTTTTTTTTTTACAAAACCACTTAATCTGTATTTGAGATAAGATAAACGGTATGTGTTTTATCTTCACTGCTGAAGGTAGAGCACCACCGAGTGGCGTATTTACAAACTGCAGGCTTCTTCTAAGGTTGCCACATGCCCATGAAGGTGAAGTCCTGGTGTTTACACAGGTCTGCTCCTAGAATCCCCTTTTTCTTGTCAAGCAGTGAGGCCTATGGGTAATACTTGGCCCAAGGCAGCTTCCGCCTTTGCTGGCCTCAGTCTGAGAAATGCTGCTTTCCTTCCTGTACATTTTCAGTTCAGAAGGAACATAACACCCAAATAAGTTTCATTTATGTATCTTAGAAATTTGCTTTAGGAATTTTAGGTCTTTTTCATTTGCATATAAGTCTACCACAAACAACATACTTGGTGATAAAAATTAGAATTGTTTATTTAGATTTAGGCAAGGTAAGTTCACCATTCCCATTAACATAGGAATGAAAGAAACAGCTAGCCAGTCAAGAAAAAGAATGCCAAATATAAGGGAGTCAGGCATGCAGTATTTTTATAATAGTTAAATATTGTATTTATCTCTGGTCACCTAACTAGCAGAGCGTCGCGGTAGAAGCATGGTGTGTCCATAATCTCTTGTTATCTATAGTAAAATGGCTAAATCACTGCATTGGGTGCTGTATACTCATAAAAATGCATGTCACGTATCCTTTCATTTATCTTGACATAGAAAGACCCCCAAGATGCCATGTTAAGAAAATAACAAGTTTGGGAGCCGGGTGGTAGTGCAACAGGTTAAGTGCACATGGCTCCAAGTGCAAAGGACTGGTGTAAGGATCCTGGTTCGAGACCCCAGCTCCCCACCTGCAGAGGGTTCACTTTCACAAGCGGTGAAGCAGGTCTGCAGGTGTCTATCTTTCTCTCCCCGCTTCTGTCTTTCCCTCTTCTTTCAGTTTCTCTCTGTCCTATCCAATAACAATGACATCAGTAATAACTACAATAATAACCACAACAACGATAAAATAACAAGGGCAACAAAAGGGGGAAAAAATGGCCTCCAGGAGCATTGGATTCGTAGTGCAGGCACCAAGCCCCAGCAATAACCCTGGAGGGGAAAAGAGCAAGTTCATGGAACGGCATGTCCAGTAATACTAGTTTTCTAAAAACTTTGTGTATGCATGTAAGTATGCGCACACATACCTGTGTGTATAAACACTTACCTAAAACCCTTGGGATGATAGCACCAAACTGTGCTTCAAGGGAAACAGGATGATGGTTGTGATTTTCTCCTTTTTTTCCTTGGGTACCAAGACTTTGCATCCACACAACTCCACTGCTCCTGGCAGACTATTTTTTCATTTTAATTTCAGACGGTGGGGTTTGGGGGGAGAGAGAGAGAGAAGGGCAGGGCAGGGCAGGCCGGAGAGGGGAGGAGAATGGGAGGGAAGGGGAGGGGAGGGGAGGGGAGGGGATGGGAGGGGAGGGGAAGGGAAGGGAGGGAATGGGAGGGAAGGGAAGGGGAGGGAATGGAAGGGGAGGGGAGCCAAGCCAAGCCATAGAATGGCTCCACCATTCATGAAGCCTTCCCTGGTGTGGGGGCTTAAACCTGGGGCCTGGTGCATGGTTAAAATATGTGCTCTGTGGGGTGAGATCTCTCCCAGCTCCTCATTTTACTCTTCATGTGCACAGCATCTTATTTGAAAGATCATGATGAATGTGTGTTATTTTGTAATGATAAGCTTTGGAAATGCAGAAGGAGATGCCACGCACAG